>NC_092803.1:84621314-84953614 GCF_040954645.1 Diabrotica undecimpunctata | reverse complement strand
CCGTTTTTCTAAAACCTTCAACTATATTCTTTATAATAAATGAAGAAGTATATGCAGTGTTTGTAATAGCTTCTAAGTCATGTATGGTAATTGCTCGAGCAGGATGCATTATCATCCATTCGTTCATAGTAATGGCAAGTTTTGATTTAAACGACGAATAAATCGCTACATCTAGCGGTTGAAGGCGATGTGAGGTGTGGGATGGAAAAGTAACTAATACTATACCATTTTCACGTACAAACATTATGGATTCAAGAGAACAATGAGTTTTGTGATTGTTCATCAATATTAAAATTGGGAAATCAGAAGAACACTGTGTACACCGGAGGCACAGCAGTTCCTAATGCATTAGTTGTCCCAAAAAATAGTGATCAGAGTGCCTCTCTTTGCTGAAACTATCTGCCCAACTTGTTTGATTCCCTTTTGCGTTACAATGTTTGGAGCTTGCAGCACAGTGTTGATACCAGTTTCGTTTAAGTTATAGATGCTGCCAGGTGTGAAATCGTGGGTTCATAATGGTCAAACAATGTCCCAACATTTTCTTTTGTAAAACTGGTAGCTCGGCTAAGGCTGGTCTTTTCGGGTTTTCTCAATGTCAAATTTTGGTGCCTGTTTTTAAAACACTTCAGCCAGTCTATACCAGCAATTTTATTGGCATCCCCTTTATTGGTGCATATAGGTTTGTTCAGTCTTTTTGCATAATCATAAGGCAAAATTCTAATTTGGGTGTATGTTAAACCGTAATTTATTTTTATAAATTACGGTTAAATAAGATTTTATTATATAACTTACTAATAGGTCTTCTTCAGTTATTTAAAACTTGACCAGTAGAATACAAACTTGAATCATTCGATAGATCATTATAAACTACACCATTTTGTTCTGCCCTTTCTCGTTCCTGTTTCCTTTTTCTTCTATAAAATAAATTCGTATGTTTAATTCCATACGTTGCAGCAACCGTACGAAGTTTCATGCCACTATCCACTGCTTGTATGGCATTTTGAATATCATCTTCAGTTGGAGGCACTTTTGCACATTTTCTTTTGTATGTACGTACCATTTCAGTTCCTAAAAATTCACATTTAACATTAATTTTAATTTTTCCTAATGTAGCTTGCAGTAATGGGGCACCTTTGAACAAAGTTCAAAAGTGATTCCTGTTGTTTAAATGTGCCCCGCACCTACAGATTTTAAATTTTGGTGAGTTGTAATAATTTTAGAAAATTTGGGGTTAGTTAGTAGTAACACTACCCAGTTCCAAATCTTTTGCTTGTATTATCCTTACAACCAAAATTACACACAGATGCGTTTAAATACCAAAAACCTCACTTTCGTTGTTAGGTTTGTAGACACAACAACAATCGCTCATGCAACTTCACACTAGTAGTATAAATGTAGTTAGCAACGTATAACAAAAATTACTAATATTGCGGTGCTTATAAGAGGGAAATTTAAATTGTTCAAATCCATCCCACGTTCAAAAGTGCCCCCTTCTCCCCCACATCCTGTTAAATGCCATTATTGTAGCCATCCCAGAATGTACATTAAAATGGTTTAGATGAATCACTAGGTGTTTTCCGATACTGCTATTTTTTTTAAACCCAGAGTTCCACACTTATACGTTAAAATATATGGGAATTCATATCTTTATTTTTGTACAAACATGTTAAGATCCATTCCTATAACTGCCTTTTCACTTCAATAATTATTCTATAAAATATACCTACTTGCCAACGTGTCCTTGTTTTTTTATCACTGTCTGTACTTCTTCAGGAACCAGCTCCTTTAACATTCTTTACTTTTTGTAGTTTGAGCACCTTCCTTTTTCGATTACCACTGCCGTTCTTGTCTCCACTGGTTTGATTTACTTTGTTTCAAGTTCTTTTAAATTCTTGGTTTAAAACGAATAACCTATAAAAGTATTTCTACCAGCGTACTTTTACAACCTTGTTTTTTTATTTCCTAATATTCTCTTAGAATATATGCAAGAATTATTCCAATATGCAGCACGAAGTCCGATTGAAATAAACAATCCATACGGCCCAGAAATAACAAACAAAGAAGTAACTATGGCCATTAAGCGGATTAAAGATAGGAAATCACCAGGACCTGATGAGGTGCATGGTGAAATTTTAAAGCTACACCAAACACAGCTCTTACGAAGCTATTTAACAACATCTACGAGACTGGTTATTTACCAAAACACTGGCTACTATCAATATTCATTCCACTTCCTAAAAAGCCAACGCTAGAAAATGTGAAGAACATAAATTAATTAGTTTTATGAGCCATGTACTTAAAGTACTCTTTACTATCATTCACTCGCGCATATACACCAAATTAGAAGAACACCAGAGTGAAGTTTAATTTGGATTCAGAGCAGGACTCGGAACGAAGAAAGCACTTTTTAGTTTGCAAGTTCTAATACAGAGAGCCAGAGATGTCAACTGCGATGTGTATGCATGTTTCATTGATTTCGAGCAGGCATTTGATAAAGTCCCACATGGAAAACTAATCGATATTCTAAAAACATCAGTGCTTGATGGTAAGGATATAAGACTGATCTCAAACAAAAAGCAACAGTGCGATTAGAAAATGAACTGTCTGAGATCTTCACAGTCGAAAAAGGAGTTAGACAAGGTTACATATTGTTACCGGCATTATTTAACATATACTCTGAAAACGTCTTTAGAGAGGCCTTGGACGAATCAGAAGATGGAATTGCTGTAAATGGCCAACTTATAAACAAGACTAGATATGCAGACGATACAGTGTTGCTGGCAGGTAGTACGCAGGAGCTCCAAAGGGTGATGGATAACATTGTAGAAACATGTAACAAATACGGCCTAAAACTTAATTGCAAGAAGACAAAAATAACGATCATTAGTAAGAACATTAACATAAACGCTCAAATTAAATAGGCGATACACCATTAGAAAGAGTGAAAAAAATATGCTATTTGGGCTGCAATATTAAGGATACTTGAAATCACAGCTACGAAATAAAAACTCGTATTTAAAAAGCCAGAAGCTCTTTTAACAGTCTTAGGAAGATTCTCTGCAACTTATCTTTAAGTATCAATATACGCATAAGAATTCTTATGTTACGTCTTTAGTGTCCTCCTCTATGGAGTGGAAAGCTGGAGCATTACAGAAGATGCCATAAAACGATTTGAAATGTGGTGCTACCGAATTATGTTGAGGGTCTCATATATACACCACACAAGTAATATAACTATTTTCCAAAGGCTAAAAAAGACAAAGAAATTATTGGAAACTGGCAGGGTTTCTCTAACACCGTCTAAGTATAGCTGAATAAATATTTCGGCTGGGTACAAGTAATTAGGTATATTCACTTCAGATTATTCTTTCGACTTTTGGTGTATTTCCATTAAGGGGTAGTTCCCTTTATTGTATGGATTTAAATAAACTACTTCTTACTTAGTAGAAATGTATTGCAATTATAAACAGTGCACTTTTAAATTGTTTGATACATTTACATACAATTACCATTTTTTTGCTCTCTACTACTACTACTACTTGTCGGTTTATAACGTTCTCCGCCGTTTTCCGACTTCCAATCGCCACTTAGACCGGTTGTTCCATAGATCTTCTTCTATGGCCCTCCCTCTCAGTTCTTTATTTATTCCTTCGCACTTTAGTATTTCTTTTGGCATTCGTTGTTCGTCCATTATTTGTATGTGTCCGAACCAGATAAGTTGTTTTGTTGTTAGGTCATCTGTGATTGTTCGTTTGATTCCCATTATTTCTCTAATGCGTTCGTTGGTAATCCTTTCTCTTCTAGATCTTCCTGCGGCTCTTCTCCAAAAATCCATTTCCGTCGCTTTCAGCGTTGACAGTGTTCTTTCTTTCAGTGGCCATACCTTACAGCTGTATAAATTGATACTTTTTACTATAGTCTCATATATCCTCTTTTTATTTTCTTTGCTGATGGATTGGTCCCATAAAATGGTGTTTAACATTGTGATGGCTTTTCTCCCTGACGTATTTCCCTCTCTTATGGCTTTGTCTAATGTTCCATCTTGTGAAATAGTGATACCTAGGTATTTGTAGTCACATCAGTGCTTTATCGTAGTGTTATCGTCTAATATGAGATCTTTTTGTTCTGCTCCAATGCATAGGTATTCGGTTTTCTTTTTATTTACTTCTAGACCCCATATATCATACTCTTCAATTAATTTTCATGCCATATAGTTTAAATCGTCATAATCTTGAGCCAATATTACTTGATCGTCTGCAAAGTTAAGCGTATATACCATAGTATTGGTGACCGGTATCCCCATTGTCCTGCATTTTTGTTTCCATCTTTTTAAAGCACTTTCGAGGTATATTTTAAATAAAGTGGGAGACAAGCAACATCCTTGCTTCAATCCTTTTGATGTTATAAATCCTGTTGTTATTTGTGTCCCTGCTTTTATCTTTGTTATTGGTTGGTTGTATAGCACTTTGACGGCTTTTATTAATTCTATATTAATATTCGTGCTTTCCATTGATTGCCACAGCTTCTTCAGTAGAACGCTGTCGTAGGCTTTCCGTAGGTCGACGAACAACATATGAATCTCTTGATTCCTTGCATGTTTTTTTCTATTATCTGGGTTAAGGAAAAAATGTGGTCAATAGTGGATCGACCCGTACGAAATCCTGCTTGTTCTTCTGCATTCTCTCTCGATTCGGTTATTTAACACCTTTCCATATATTCGACTCATAGATCCGGTTACAGATATTCCTCGGTAATTTTCACAATTATTTTTATCACCCTTTTTATGTATAGTGCTGAGGTATGATATCTTCCATTCCGTAGGGATTTTGCTTATGTTTATGCATTCTTGAAAAAGTTGTCGAAGACATTCGTACAATTTGTTCGATCCGTACTTAAACAATTCTCCGGGTATATCTCCTGGTCCGGGTGCTTAGTTCCTCTTCAGCTGTTTACATACATTTTTAATTTCCTCTGTTGTTAATCTTATTAGCGAGCCAACTATTGAAATTCTATCTTGGTTTTGATTTCTATGTTTCTGAAATTCGACTCTATTCTCTACCAAAAGTCCTTTGAAATACTCTTCCCAGTCTTCAGGTTTTATGCTCTGTATTACTTCTTTATTCTTTTCTTTTGTCAATTTTTTTATCAGTTTCCAGCTTTATGTGTTTCTGGTTCCTCCTAGATAAGTATTTATTCGTTGGCAGTTTCTTTCCCAAGACTCGTTCTTCTTCTTAGAGATTTTCCTTCGTACTTCTGCTTGTTTTCCTTATATTTTATTTTGTCTTGTAATAATTTAGAACTTGAATATTGTTGCTATAGTTGTCTTTTACATTTTATTTCTTCCTCTATTTCGTTATCCCACTAGTATGGTTTGTTTACCTTGGGTTTTATGTAGTGTCCCATTGCTTCAAATGCTGCTTCGTGTAAACAGTTTTTTATATGTTTATATAGCTGGTCGATATTCTTGGGGGCGGGAATTTGTAGCTTCTTATCCAATATATTTTTAAACGGGTCTTGGGTACTTTCTTCATCTAGGCTTCTGATGTTGTATCTTCGTTCCTGTATCTTTTCTGTTGTGTTTATGTCTATGCGTGTTTCTCTCTGTTGTCTTCGGATTGGGAAGTGTATTTTTGAACGTAATAAATAGTGATCTCTACCGCATGTTGCGCTTCTCTGAACTCTTACATCTTGTACTCTTAGTCGGGTTTTTTGTTTTGTTACAATATAATCGATTATTGATTTTATGTTTCGTGTTTCCTGAGTCCATGTATAGCTGTGTATCAGTTTATGTGGAAAGTATCCATTTAAGATTCTGAATTGATTCTGGTTGCATAAATCTATGAATCTTTCACCATTGTTGTTCGTGGTGTCTTCTCCGTATGTTCCTACTATTTCATCCGTATCTTTTCTTTCTACTCTACTGTTAATATCCCCCATTAATATTATTTCCCGCGATTGACTTATTTTCGATATTTCTTCGTGAAGCTGTTCAAAAAATGCGTCTTTTACGTTGGCTAGTGCGTCGTTATTTATTGCGTATACGCCCATAATTGTTAGTTTATATCCGTGAAGACACATATTTACTTTAATCAATCTTTCACTTATGGCTTCCCAGGTTGTTATGAACTTTCTTGCTCTCTGCTTTTGTATAAGAAATATTATAACTTACAATACGTGATCGGATGATTCACCGATGTGGCTGCTTCGCTCGGCAGTTAAAACGTAAGAGAGAGATTTCTGTGTGCAATCTTTTGCAGAGTCAAATTTTGGACCGCGCGATGTTGCAGCGAGGGGTAAGACGTAGGAGCGCTGTTGCCAGTTTGGGTGAAGTCCAAACATACTCCCCGGCCGTTGAATGTCTCATTCAATAATGAGATAGAAAGATAAGAAAGGAATGAAATCTAATGGTTAAGTTGGAACGTGAGAAGATACAGAAGACCTATGATATATGAACAAGAAAGTAAGCAGGAACAAGGAATAAAGCAATAAACAACAATCTATATATATATATATATATATATATATATATATATATATATATATATATATATATATATATATATATATATATATATATATATATATAAGCGGAGATCCAACAGCTTCTGCCGCTTCCCGCATTTCGATCGCCATCTTTTTCTCTATCTCTCCAGGTGTCTTCATCAATGGCTCTGTCTTTCATGGTTTCCATAACACCTTGTATCCAAGACTTTGCTGGCCTTCCTCGTTTCCTTCTATTACTTGGATTGTATTCCATAGCTCTTTTTGGCCATCTGTTGTCGTCCATCCTCTGTACGTGTCCATACCATATTAACTGTCTAGTTTCTATTTTTTCAGAAGTTGTATGTACTCTATCTGTTTTTCTTCTAATTTCAGAATTAGGTATACGTTCTACTCTTGATATACGGCAAGCTCTTCTCAGGCAGTCCATTTCAACCGTGTGAACTTTTTTCTTTCCTTTTACTGTCATTTGCCAACATTCTGCTCCATATGTAAGAATGGGCTCTACAATTACTTTGTAGATAGTCATTTTAGTTCTCATAGCAGCTTTGTTGGACCAAAGTATCGAATTCAGACTTTGAACACTCTTCCTACCTTGTTGCACTCTATAGTCTATATCTCGTTCCGTTGTTTCTTTACTGCAGATAATACTTCCCAAATATTTGTATTCGTAGCACCTTTTCATTTGTCTAATTTCCAAATCCGGGTCTTCGTCTTCACTGCCTATTCGCATATATTCTGTTTTAGACATATTCATACTCATCTTCCATTTTTCGTATTCATCTTTGAGCTTTCTAAGCATATAATCTGCATCTTCTTCACAGCTTGCAATTAGGACTTAATCATCTTCAAAGAACAGCGTTGTCAGATAATGGTTATTAAGCTTCAACCCCATTCCCGCACATTTTTGTCTCCGCTGGTGCAGTGCTTCTTGGATATATATTTTGAATAGGGTGGGGGAAAGACAACATCCTTGTCTCAAGCCTTTCGTTACTGTAAATACCCTTGAGAAAGTATTTCCTGTTTTTACAGTGCTTTGAAGACATTTATAGATGTTCAGTATTGCTTTTAGATATGTTTTACTAAGGTCAGTTTTCGTCAAGACACTAAATAAGAGTTTTAAAGGAACTGTATCATAAGCCTTCTCCAGATCTGTAAATACCAGATGCGTAGGGAGGTTTCGAGCTGTTCGTTTTTCATTTACTTGTTGAAGGGCAAATGTGTTGTCCACGCACAATCTTCCTGCTCTGAAGCCGCTTTGTTCTTCAATTTCTTTATACTCCTCTTCTATTCTTCTTTTCAATATACGATCATATAACCTTCCCAGCGAGTTAGTTACGCTAATGCCTCTATAATTTCCGCATTCTTTTCTGTCTTCCTTTTTATAAATGGGGATAATGTGGGACAAATTCCAATCGTCTGGAATCGTTTGGCCTTCAATTAAGCATTTATTAAAAATATTCACTAAGCTTTCCAAAAGAGCATCCGGTCCATGTTTAACCAACTCGATGGGAATGTCTCCAGGCCCGGGTGTTTTTCCATTTTTCATTTGTTTTAATTCTTTTTTCAGTTCTTCTTTGTTTATCTTATGCACCTCTGAGTTTTCTGTCATTGAGATATGGTCAGGTCTTTTCATAAATTCGTGCCTACTTTCTGTTAATAGCGTTTCGTAATATTTTTCCCACTTTTTATTTTGAATCAGGTTTATATTTCCCTCATCTTTTCTTTCTTTTCTAATACTTTTTATGAATTTCCAAGCTTGTGTCACTTTGGTTCCACCTAAGCATCGGTCCATCTCTTCGCATTTCTCTTCCCACATTTCGTTTTTTCTTTTAGTGACTTCCTTCTCTGCTTCCCTGTTGAGTCTGCTGTAAAGACGCAGACAGCAACAGCATAAACAACAATCAAAATTAAAAATCCTGAGTCAAGCGACATAGCTTTGTGATGGGCCTAATGAAGACTCCTTCACTGGTTCAAATCCGTACAGCTCTGACCTTTCCTTCTAAGCCAGGAAATATTTCTAATATTCTGGCCAAAGGCCACCTAAGAGGAGGAGTCTCATCCTCCATCAAGGGAACAAGATAATCTATTTCGTCCCTGTAATCTCTTTAAATATTCCAAATAAAATCTCTTTCAAAAGTGCTGTTGAAGCTGAGTACAACGTTGAAAGAGGTTTAGTATATTTTTAGGTAAGTGAGTGATTCCTTATACAGAGTAAGAAGTGAGTGCATTGCCTATAGGAAAATGTCCGGGAGTCAGGCATTTAAAGTCGGCGGGGTCGCTAGATAGATAACAAATTGGTCTGGAATTTAATATAGCCTCTATATGAATTACTACAGTAGCTAATTCTTTAATCGTCAAGTGGGCACTGCCTAATATTCGACGAATATGAAATTTTGTAGAATTTATAGCGGATTCCTAAATTCCTCATACTCAAGATGGCGTCCGATAGTCAAGTCGCAGTTTTAACAGCGGAACTAAATAAGCTAAAAAAGCAGAAATTAATTGACATAGTGAATTTAAAGTTACTACTGTCCGGTTCTAGTCCTCAGTTATCAGATTAAATTAACAAAAATAGTGCAAAAAGGTATTTACTAAACAAGGAACTTACTAAAATAAAAAGTGAACTTGCTGCACTAAGTAAACTATCATTCCAATGTTGAAGTTTCTGAGATCGGAAAGAAGGGTGCTTCCAGCTCAACAAAGGCGAATGCCAACAAAGTAGCTTAAGCAAGCTTCGCTATGGTTATTCACTAGGTAGATAACCAAAATAGCATCAAACAATAATAAAGTTGACTACGACAGTCAACCGCTGGATTTCCAACTACTGATTAAAAATCAAACTAAGACAAAAAGAAGAAAAACAGGATAGCCAATAGTTCTATAAGAATATCCTGCGGGATCGATCAAAGTGAAAAATTTTCAAGTCAGTAAACTCCCAAAAGGACAAAAGAAAAAAATAAATCCAAATCGTTAATACACAATCTTGGAAAAGAAGAAGGAAAAGCGGCACATGGCATACAAACCATAATCGATACACAAATAGTTCAGTCTCAAACTAATATTTAAAAAAAAAACAAAAAAATCGTAACAGTCTTCCAAAAAAAAAAACAAGAAAGTTACGACTGTCCTCCAAAGGAACAAAAACGTCACTACAATCTTCCAAAGGAACAGAAAAATCATTACAATCTTACAAAGGGAAAAAAATATTACAATCCGTCCTCAATAATCCTCAATAATAAACTTCATGGCAAGAAAAGTAAAGAAGAAGAGTATATACACAAGGCGAAAACTAATGCTTATCTTCCTTAAAATCTCAACAGGTCACCTGGCGGACGAATCCAAAACTCATCGCCCTAGCCGTTCCTCTCGTGACAACTAATAAGGTCAAAGACATAGTTTGGAAAGGGAATAAAAGGGCACCATCAAGAAATAAATCTCATCATTCTACGGATGATAATTGAATCCAACATATTCGTCATACAAATCACAAAGAAATGTTCACTATTCCTCAGCAAAATTTCAACAGAATCACTACATAAGACTTTGAATTCTTAGTGAGTTATTTAACGGTAGTACTAGAACTATTTCAGTTGTTTAACGAACGTAGCTAAGCTGGAGATGGATATTAGTGATTCCCAGTTTGGATTTCGGAATGGAATGGGCACAAGAGAGACATTATTTTCTTTTGACGTGCTGACCCAAAGATATTTGGATGTTAATCGAGATCTTTATGTATGCTTTATAGACTACAACAAGCCATTCGATAAGGTAAAACATGACCGACTTATAGAAGTACTCAAAAACAAGAATCTGGATGTGAGGGATGTAACATTGATATCAATTTTATACTACAGCCAACGATCAAATGTGAAAATTGGAAGAGAAGTGTCAGAAGAAGTGGAGATAAGGAGAGGGGTCAGGCAAGGTTGCATACTGTCGCCGTTATTGTTTAATGCTTATTCTCAAGAAATCATACAAGAAGCTTTGGTAAACGAGACAGTCGGCATAAAAGTAAACGAAATATTAACGGTAGGCGGCCAGCAGATTGAGAGAGTAAAAAGATATACTTACTTGGGAACGATAATCACAGAAAATAACGATTATACTGCAGAAATAAGAGTCAGAATTGAAAAATCACGCACTAACTTCGTTAAAATGAAAAAGATTTTATGCAGCAAAGATCTGACATTGGCCCTCAGAATAAGGCTAATTAAATGCTATGTACACAGTGTACTCTAGTATGGAGCTGAATCATGGACATTAAAACGGAAAACAATAAATCGACTTAACGCGTCTGAAATGTGGACATTTAGAAGATTGTTAAGAATTTCATGGGTAGATAGAATCACGAATACAGAAGTGTTAAGGATAATAGGCAAAGAGGGGGAAATGGAAAATGCAATAAAAGAAAGGAAATTGCAATATCTCGGACATGTGATGAGAGGCGAAAGATACAACATCGTGAGACTCAAAATTCAGGGAAAAGTAGAGGGTAAGCGAAGCGTAGAAAGAAGACCCGTTTCCTGGTTGAAGAATCTGAGAGAGTGGTTTGGTTGCAGCTTAAGGCAATTGTTCAGAGCAGCTGCCTCTAAAGTCAGAATAGCCATGATGATTGCCAACCTTCGTCGCGGAGATGGCACTTAAAGAAGAAGAACGAACGTAGTTTCACAGTCGACATACACACTTCTTCTTCTTCTTCTTAAAGTGCCTATCCGTTCCGGACGTTGGCGATCATCACATACACACTACTTTCACAAAAGGGGCGGTCAGGTACTTTCACCTCAGCATATCAAAGCGTCAAAATGGACAATGCAAGTGTTTTTACCTCCGCTTCTACCAAATCATGAACATTACACCACTAACACCACAACCCTAAGGAAAGCTACTGAGACTTGGGCAGTAGTCTTACATCAACACATAGAAAGGCCTTACCCTTCTATTTGGTCTAATAAACTATATTAGAAGACCACAACAATGTCAAACTTACAAAAAGGAATGCTGCTACGCAGTCACATCAACAGAAATATCCAAGGATACAAAAATCCAGGTCACGTGCCTGTACGTCCTATACGATATCTCAAAAATATCAATACTCAACCACAAACTAATACATTCCAGTACCATTAACATACCTCTACTACAACATCTCACCACACAAAGACACGAAACTAATAGACAGAAGAACATAACAATATTCCCGTTCTGTCACTAACGAATCGGCCTTAGCCATGGACAAAACGAAGTCGCATCATTATTTCCTCCTACTTATAACACAAAAGAACCAGGAAAAAACATGGACTGTAAAACAGAAAACATTTTCTTTTTAGGAAATTAAAAATTTTTTTCACACATTACCTGTACTAAAACTTTCATCACATTACCCATGCTATGATAAAAATAACTTTTTTGCAAATCTCCTATATTTGTTTGACGAATTACCTATACAAGAGCTTACTTGACACAAAAGATCATTCCATCGATTTCAGGGCCCCGATTCTAATTGATATTTTGACTCAAAACATGTCGAAATTAATATGGCGACGTCGAAATGCGACTTTGCGAACCTTGTGGATTTCAGCTGAACTAACCAAACGACGTCACTAATTTTCGATTTATCGAAATTAATTTCAACTTCAAGAAACTGGTTGAAATTTCATTTCGAGTCGAAATTAATCTGACATGACGGGCTGGACTGGGAGAACGGAGAAGTGAACTTAGGTTCAGTTTAGGTAGGCGGTGTTGTGTTTTGATCCTTGCAAGGAAAACTGAGGCAAAAAGTATTAATATGGCTGTGTTTTACGGACATTTGCTAGTTTTGGAGGAATTAGAGAGGATAGATATCCGACGCTCACAACGGAGGATAAGAATGATATTACGGGATACTCAAAATTCTTTTTCACTAAGTGATGCTCAATTTAGGCAGCAATTCCGGCTTAATAAACAAGCTGCAAATTATTTAATAATGGTATTAGAACCATATTTGGAAGAAGGTGTTTATGCCTCTAGGATACCCAAAATGTTTAGAGTTAGTATTACTAAGCTGCAGTAAATTTAAAAATATATTAGAATATAACCACTAAGTCAAATCTTAGTGGTTATAACTTAAGGATTTCCCACATCGCCTTTTTTTTTCTTGCCATCTTTTCTTTCAATTCAAAATATAATTGAAAATGGCCACTATTTATGATTTAACAACTCAAACAAGAAAAAAAAGACGTTCACGTAACGTAAACAAAACAAACATTCAACAAGCGTAGTCTGCGTAGTGCAGCGTGCAGCCAATAAACAAAAGGGTCGACCCAAATTTTCAGCAGTGTCAAAATAATAAAGTAAATATCCCCAGTTTTAACTACAATCGAAATAAATGAGAATCGCTAGCGATTGCGACTGTCATGGCGTAGTCGCTTTTAAATTTCGACATCGAAATGAAATAGAATCAGGACCCAGAACGATACAAGACATTTAAAACATTCAAAATTAAAAAGAAATAAAATCTTATAATCTCTATGAAGAAATTTGACCTATATTTTCGAACGGAATTGCGTACGAAATACGAAATACGTTTGCATACGAAATAAATGATTTATAAACAAACGAAATTCATTCCTCGCTATGGGATGTTTATTTTAGACGAATCACATAAACAGAGACAGTTAAATTGGGATTTAACAAAAATTGGATAAAAGCAAATACACAATGTAACTGAAAAAAAAAAATGGTTCAAAACAAGAAACTAATAAACTTCACATACAGGGGGAGACAAAAATATTTATAATATTGAAAAACTTGACTTTTGAGTGAGTTACACAAAATAACACAAAATAAATCAGTTCTTGTTCTGAAAACTAAATGAGACTGCTCCTAGTCAAAACAAAACAGCACCTCCGATCACGAGTATGACACTTGCGGTCATTCAGATACAAGAAAAAAAAACACAAAAAACACAATCTGCTACTGCGACTACAATTGGTCGAATCTTCTTAACTACTCACTAATGAGTCTTCTCGTTCACAATCTCCAACTAACCCGTGGCATAAGAAACACCGTCAAAGATGGGCTTAGTAGAAAACAAAGGGACAAAGGGAAAACACAACTACACAACTACAATTGTTACTGGGCGATAATTTGTAGCAAAAATAAATTATTACAAATAAAAAAATTATTGTGAAGCGTGTGAAAGCAATAGAGTGACTACATGTGATTTAGAGGGAAGTAAAATAGAGTGTGATATTCTAGAATGTCTGTATTTTTAAGCGTCCACCGACACATAAAAATCCAGAGTGATTTATGAATGAGACCATGTTTTTATTTGACAGTGATTTGCTATTTTGGATTTCAGATATTTCTGAACTGAAGTGTTGCTGTTGAACAATTTTACAAATTGAGTTAGTGGACGTTAGGAGTTCATCTACAGATAGTGGACCAGTAAGAGTTTTAGTGGGAAATCTTGAATTGTAAATAAATCTGTGAACATATGCTATTGTGTGCACTAGTTTAGAAAATTTAGAAAATCTTAGAAATATTTTATGCCAAAAATTTTCTTCGGTAGGTTTAGTGGTAAGAAGGGAGATTTTTCTGTCTTCTGCTAAATTGCATTTATCAATTTTTTCATTAAGATGAGCGAGATTTACATTGGGGTTTTGCAGAAATGAGGGGCCCGACCATCATAAATCTAATTTAAAAATGATTTGTGCTAGTAATCCTCGAGATGGGAAGTCGGCAGTATTATCGGCAGATTTTATGTGGCGCTAGTAAAAGGAATTTGTAAACTCAGCAATTTGAGCAACTACATTGGAAATAAAGGTATTACAACGAGATGCGCGAGATTGTATCCACGATAGTGCTATCCTTGAATCGCTTCACAAATTGACACTAGAGGCTCAATCATATTGATATGATTCTATTGGTGAGTTTTAAGAGGAGTAGCATGGCACAGAGTTTAGGTAGGGTAGTTGTCCTGATAGGGATTGCCCGAGATTTTCCTATAACCAGTATGCAGGAAACTGTGTTATCAGAGTATACAGAATGCTGTCAGCAAAGCCATGAATTTGTATGTGTGTGATTTTCTTATTAAGAAAATATCTTAAATAGACAGCGTGGGATTTTTATGGATTGTAAGAGGTATGTTATTTACAAAGGTTGTCAATTCTTTTTTCAAAGAGGGAGGCAAGATATCGTCCCAGTCCATTCGTTCGAGAAAAAGTTTTTTAATGAATAACTTTCCATGTAAAATCACAGGAGTTATCAACCCTAAGGGGTCATACATTTTAGCTAAAGTGGAGAAGGCAATTCTTTTTTTAACGTGAGTGTCAGTTGGGGCTTAAGGTACTGAAATTGAGAGTGTGTCTGGAGAAGGGTTCCATGAAAGTCCTAAAACTTGATTAAAGACGTTTTTGATTTGGATATCACTTCCGCACAGTTTAGATTTTTGGCACAGTTTGATATTTTACAGGTTGGTTTTATTTGGGATGATATTTATTTGACGGTACATTTTTTGAATATCATTATCGAGAAGTGCTTTGGCTGTTATCATATGTCCTGATTTTGATTGAATAGTTATTTTAATTGTTGCTAATAGAAAATTACAAGGTTTAGCGAAGAATGTAAGGGCTCCTGTAGTATCTAGAGGTATCTGCTTTCATTTCTTTCGTTTTCTTCAATTAAATCTTCGCCCCCCGTATAATATCGATAGTAGAACATACGATTGTATACTTGGACAAAATTAAATATAAGACATTTTTCATTCTAATTTTGGAGGCCTTTGATGGATGTAAATAAGGTCAACAAACTATTTTTTACAGTATTACTTATAAGGGAAAACGCATAATATTTATTAAATTACAGGAAATAATAACTTTAAATTTAACAATAAGCTATTTTGTGCCTAATTTGTATTAACGCACTCATTTATTTAACAATACAACTTGTTGAGGACATATATTCTTGTATACATCTTATGCATGGAAATAATGTACTACGAGACATACAACAAGCAAAGAAAAAAAATATGCCATTTTCTTAAGTGACGTATTTACTTCTTTATTACAAAAGCCCATTAAATTAAAAAGTATTATCATTGGAAAGGACACACATATACATATATATACTGAGTAAGTATTTATTTTTGTAAAGTAACAGTAATTTTCACAAAGGTCAATATTTTACTCACGAAGCTATTTAGGTGCCTATCATTAAGTTTAGACGGTAAAGTTATTTTCTTTTGTTGGTTAGTAACAAATCTTGATTCTATTTTTTCATTTACTGATTTCCATGACCTGTATATATAGTTAAACACTTTCATGTTGAATAAGTGAAATTTCAAAAACAAATTTAAATTACGGCTTGTTTTCTAGAATATGGAAAGTTTACAGTTCGCATCTAAAGCCACTCATCACCTGATTTCCTGAAACATAAAACTTAAATTAATAAAAATTAATGGGAAAATTTCAGTAGTTGGCTGTATACCATCGTTTAAAAAAACATACAGAAGTTAAAACACTTCACCATTGTATTTAGGTATATAAAAACATATAGTTAAAACTTTTACATAACTTTTACATACGTTAAAACATATAGTTAGTTTTTTAAGTGTCGTCAAAATTTATACAGTAGCATAACGTTTTCGATCTAATCAGATCATCTTCAGTGCCTTATGTACTTAAAGCTAACAATGAATTTGTGGCTACGACATCCATATATGGGTTTACATCTTTCCAAAACTAAATTATATGGTGACTCTAGGTCGATGACATTGGATAAAATTTAATACTTGAGGGGCTACATGTCTCCCTGCTCGGTTTTTAACACGTGGTTCTTGTCAGTTAAAACGACACAGACCAACTCAGTTGGAACAGAAATTACTGGGCTACTGAGAGGGTAAGCAAATAAACCGAAACGTCAGCAAATGGCTACTCTTGGTTTGGTTGGAGAGCTGGGTCGTAAGTACCTGAATAAAAGAGGGACTAGAAAGGGGTAACTACAAAGAAATGAATCAAAAAAATACTTACATGGATTTCCTGGACAACAAACACAAGAAGGTTCCTAAATTATTTGAAAAGGACTCCGTTTAACAGAATCCTTTTGCTGGATAAAAAGAAAGGCTTTTCTTTTCTAAAAAATATTAAAAGAGTTAAAATCTCTTTAAAGGAAATAATTCTACACTTGGTTTAGAGAGAAACATTACATATTTATTTAACAGTTATTACAAATAATAATAACAAAATGTAAAGACAGAACTTACAATGGCGCTATTTGTAACGTTTTACAACAAACTCCAGACGTTGGGGACACTATAGGAATTTAAATTATTCTTAAATTGAAAACGAAACAAAAACAAGACAGATACGAAATGAGGGAACTCAAAACTAAACTAGCAGAACTAAAACAAGAGAATAGTGAAATCTGGAAAGAAAATGAACAAATCAAAAAGGATCTGAATAGAGTTGGATAGAATAAGAAAAGAAAATAATGTGATAATACAGGGAATGACAATAGAAACTGGAGATAGAAGAATACTAATAGAAGTAATAGGAAATTTTATGACAAAAGAGCTAAATATTACCGTAAATATAGAAGAAGCTGTGAAACTAGGAGATAAAACATGTTTAGTCAGACTGCCAAACAAAGAAGAAAAAACAAAAATTATGGAAAACAAAAGTAAACTTAAAGAAGTGAAAAAAGAAAAAATATATATTTATAAACAATGATCTAACGACAGAGGAATTACAAATACAGAAGGAAATACGAAGAATAGCAAAAATTGAAATAAAGAAAGGTAAACGTGTCCAAATTAAAGTCAACAAACTGATAATAGATGGTCTAAAAAGGAGATGAAATAGAAACACCAACCAGCTGGAGGACCATCACGGAGGTGGTTAAAAAAACTAGCAAGGGATAAGAGGATGCATTATTCGCTGACGGACGAGGCAAAGAAACAGGAAATGACTGCAGATAAACTCGAGTACAACAAAAGGGAAATAAGGAAAGATAGACAAGAAAACAAAAATAAAAGACGAAGACAACAAAACAAAAAAAAAATAAAGAGTTGAAAATAAGAACATGGAACACAAGAACTATTAAAATGTTAAACTTTTTAAAAAAATGTAAACATGAAATTTAAATGTAAAATGTAATATTTAAAGTTTAATAAAGTGCTTATTGAATATATATATATATATATATATATATATATATATATATATATATATATATATATATATATATATATATATATATATTGTGTTATGATGTATTGTTTGTGAATTATGAGCAATGAGTATTTTTAATAATATAATATATATAGGGTTTTTATCGCGGTTCTCAAAGAATTAGTTTGTAAGCACTTTTTAAATTATCTTTATTATATCTATTATGAAACTAATTAAATTCTATAGACAATGTAAAATTTAAACAAACTATCTTCAAAATTGAAATTGTTATGACACTAACTAAATTATATTAACAAATTTTTGTACCTTTCTGTCACTGAATGCCTAAATGAACTGTTTTCCACTGTATAGATTATAATCACCACTCAATGTCTTCTTCGCAGCTTCGGTTATCCTTGTTTTTGTGAAATTACTTTTTCCAATTATCAGCTTCCACCAATTTAAGATATTTTTCTTCGCCAGCATTTATAAACCACCAAGCAAACCAGCAAACAGCATTTATATTTATTCTTCTTTTCTATATACCAATATCCAATCACCAAATATATTATTTAATTTTATTATTCAATTAATACTTCTTCCATTATTCAATCATCATTTATACATAACATAATTTTTAATCTTCAATAATATTTTCTTTATACTGTTTCTTAATCTTGATTTAACTCACTATATTGAACAATTATAACTGATTGACTGACTCTAACTAACTTTCATACTAAAAAACTGGCCATCATAGTAACTGTAACTCATAACTGATTGACTAACTGAATGGACATCTTGAATCCAAATCACCGGGTATTTATATCTTTTTTCATGTTCCAGAATCATCTAGCAAGAAATCCTGTTCGATTTGTTCCATTAAACACATGTCTGAATTTTCTGGAAAAAGTATATGTTCGATCCACAGATATAACCATTATTCGAGAATGTTCGACCGTAAACAAAGGTCAAATTCTGTAATCTGGAGAATTCTTTAATTTTCTATTGATAATTTTGTTGACATTTAGGCTTTTCAGATCAGAATAAACACTTAAATCAGTAAATATATATAAATTAAACATTTTAAACTAACATTATTATAACCCTACTTTATATTCCTAATTATGAATTTCTATGTCACTTTAAAGAGTATGTATATCTGTCTGTCACTCAAATGTATAGTTGGTTGCCTAGTCACATGGCTCACTTAAATATATCTACCACATTATAATTACTAAAATACAACTTTTTACAATTATTATATGCTAATTTCTTAAAAATGCCCTCACATAAATAATTTTTATAAAATTCTCTAGTATATAACTTATTAAAATAACCAAATACTTTTTATATCTAATATTATCTAGTATATAATTTATAAATTATTTTCTTTAAAGACCAATCATCTCAATATATATATATATTTATATATATATATATATATATACAGTGTGACCCATTTAGATTGGAAACACCTCTATAAAATTTGAAGTTGTTAACCGATTTTAACCAAATTTTTTTTTAATGTCATGTAATAAAAGGTCTATTGCGGGACAAAATATGAAATATTTAGTTAAATTTTCAGGGCATTCTACGATACTTTTTCTTCGTCGAAAATGGAAAATTTGTATTAGCGATTTTTTTATTAAAAAAATTTCTACGCCACTGGATTTAGAGTGGCTTCAAATAGCTATGACAAAAATTTCATTAAGATATATTTATTAATTACAAACTTATGACAACTTAAAATTTTTAAACTCACTAAGAAAAAAACACTCTGTATTAACGTTAAAAAAAAACACTCTGTATTAACAGAAACATGGAAACATAATTTTAGTTTAATCCTAGTTGCCTCTACCAATCCACCATCTAATTGGATACATTTAGATGGTGGAGCGTAGCGTTTATAAATATTTCTTATTACATTTCTTAGTTGTTGGGGAGTATTTTCTGCACATGCCTGTCGAATTCTTGCACGGGTTCGTTTACGTCTCTTGCACGGGTTTGGTAAACTTTTTGTTTGATAACTCCTCAGAGAAAGAAGTCTAAAATTGTGAGATCTGGAGATCTGGGTGGCCAATCTATCAACGGACTACCCCGGCCTATCCAACGGTTCGGAAAATTTTCATTTATCCATTGCTTCACGGTTCTGGCGTAATGAATAGAACACCCATCCAACTGAATATACAAATTTAATCGTTCATTAATTGGGAGCTCATGAATAGCATCTCACAAGTCGGTGTATAAAAATTCTAAAAAGTTCTGTGAGTTCAAGTTTTCTTCAAAAAAGAAAGGACCAATAACTCGCTCGTTCACTATACCACACCAGACATTGATTTTTTGAGAATACTGGCTTTTACAGTTTATTACCCAATGGGGATTATCTGCTGTCCAATAGCGACAATTCTGTGATGATACTACTCCATTTGTAGTGAAAGTGGCTTCGTCGGTAAACAACACGTTTTTAGAAAATTTATATTGTTTAAATATTCCCCTTGGGCCCATAAACAATATTCTAAACGTTTTGCTTCGTCGCCTTGTAATGTGTGTAAGAATTTTGGTTTGAAAGGTTTAATATTATTTACCTTAAGACATCGTCGAATACTCTCTCGAGGCACATTCAAATATAAACTGGCATTCATTAAACTGGCATTATTGTTATTTCTGAAATGATCTAAAATGATTTGATAATTTCCTCTTCTTCTTTGTAATGGGTTATTTTTTAAAATTAGTTTTGATACTGCACCATATTCATTAAATATTCTATTTATTTTGTTTACCGTACCGCAGCTAATATTAGGACGATAAACATGTCTGTCATTAAATATTGTACAAACTTCCCTGGCACTTCTATCGTTATCTCCCAAAAGAATAATTTCAATTTTTTCTCTCAAACTTAATCTTGCAGCCATGACACAAAATATTATTAAAAGAATTTGAAGTAAATATTGTTGCAGATATTATGCATAAATTTATGCTAAACTTCATTCGCTTAGCTCGGGCATATTTTGACAGATTCATTGTCGGAAACCTACAACACAACAATTCCTACTTCTCAGTATTAATAGCTCAAGTATCCTACTATTGCAGACTTCTTTCTTTAAAAAAAGAAGAATTATTCTAAATAGTGGAAGTGTATACTAAAACCCATCAAATTTTGGGTAGTATATATTTAAAAAATATATTTTAGTTGTTATAATTTAACATAACTATTTATTATATGGTGCAGATAATTAAATATTGATTGTCGGTAATTCGCAAAGTTCTATTTTATTTACTATTTAGTTTGTTTACTATTAATATTGGCTATGAGTACGTGTGCTTGGTTGTATAGTAATTTCCAGCCACCTTTAGTCCGTCAAAAAGTAACTAACTTTGCAAAAAAATAATTACTAAATTCACTAGACAGTTCGGACTGGGAATAGCGAACCGAGTTTAGCACTGAAATTTGTATGACACAAATAATTTCAACAGTAATATCGTTGTCATGGCAACTGAGATTTAAGTTGTAGCATGTAAAGTTAATAATAATGTAAGTGCATTACTTGCATTAAATTTTTATGCTATTTTAAACATTTTTTTGTCTAGTAGTGGTTTATTATTAAAATTATTTGAAAAATAATTAGTTTTATGGTTATCTATTGATACAGGGTGTTCTTTTTTGACTCGTAGCTTAGTGAGTTTTAAAATTTTAAGTTGTCATAACTTCGTTATTAATAAATATATTTTAATAAAATTTTTGTCATAGCTATTTGAAGCCACTGTAAATCCAGTGGCGTAGAAATTTTTTTAATAAAAAAATCGCTAATACAAATTCTCCATTTTCGACGAAGAAGAAGTATCGTAGACTGCCCTGAAAATTTAATTAAATATTTCATATTTTGTCCCGCAATAGACCTTTTATTACATGACATTAAAAAAAAAATTGGTTAAAATCGGTTAACAACTTCAAATTTTATAGAGGTGTTTCCAACAATCTAAATGGGTCACACTGTATATATATATATATATATATATATATATATATATATATATATATATATATAGAAATGTAGCCATAAGCTCCCTTACTATTAAGAATCAGCAGATTCCGATATCCGACGTTATAAATAGGAAGAAATCAATATTTTTATTATTATTGTAATTATTATGTTTCAATAGTCAAGTTTAAATCATTAAATGTAGTAGTTTGTAGAATTTCTCAAAAATTGTAACTTATTTTCGAAATAAAGATTTTTTTTTGGGAATATCGACGTTGAAGAAACATTTCTGGCGCTGCGAACCACAGGATATTTCATACAGAAACATAGTCGTTTCCTGGTCTACATTAGTTTAATGAAATCCTGAAGAACCTGGTAAAAGAGAAAAATGTATTGGAAATCAAACACGATCATCCTTGCGTAAGTTTTTCCTTTCTTTACCATTGTTTATGAGCATTTATTATTTTAATTGAATTCTTAAACATTTACATTGAATTTATTATTTATTGTTTATTGAATTTATATTATTTATAACATTTTACTTCAACGAATTTTTATATATACTTGCATTTATATTTTTGCATATATTTTATGAGTACATTGAATGATATTTCCCAAAATAGTATCGAAAATTTAAGTTTACTATTCGACAATTTAAATTTAAAAATAAAAAAAAATCTACAAACCTCTAAATCTAAGCCTGCATCTAAATTACGTTCCAAAGTGCCGATGACCAATAGCGATATTGCTAGCCTTTGCTCAACTCTGCCCGAATTCTCTTCTGGAGACAACCTCTCCACCTTGATCAAAGCAGTAGATAATTTAATAGTTTTCTTAGGCACCCAAGATTTAAATCCGTCCCAAGAATTTATCTTAAATTCCCATATCGTATCTCGAATTAAAGGAGAACCTAGAAATTTCTTAAACTATTCTAATAAAACCAATTGGACACAAATTCGTCCAGCGTTATTAACTAAATACGGAGACAGACGTTCCGAAGACATATTAGTAACACAACTATCCACCACCGTCCAAAAACATAGTGAATCCTACGACAATTATCATCAGAGAATAACTACAAATCTGAACGATTAACTCCAACACATCACCCTAAACGATAATCCCGCGACAGTAACTTTTAAAACTCCATACTTCAAAAACATTGCCCTCAAAACTTTCTGTACCGGAATCAACGAGCCTTATTGCGAATACTTATCGCATTTTGAATTAAATTCCCTAGAAGAAGCCCTTCAAAAGTGTATTGCCTACGATAACCACAAAAATCAACAACAATACATGAACTTCCTAAAGAGCCAACAAAACAAAAAGGCCCCACTCAAAAATAAACCCTATCAATCTTCGAATAATCAAAGATCCACAAACTTTCAACCCACATACTCAAACTTCCAACCCACGCATTCAAATTATGTGAGACCTTCAACTCACAACACAGAGCCCAATTTTAACTTCACTCCACAACAGAACTATAATTTTCCTCAGAGACAAAATTTCAGTTCTCACGAACAAAATCAATCCTTCCAACGAAACAATGTTCCGAAAAACAACCAACAAAGATTAAATAAATATAAAGCTCCTCGACCCCAACCAAATTTAGCTACTCCAATGAGCGGTGTTCAAACTACCACAACCAGAAACCATCAGCCCATGACAATTACAACTAATAGAAGCCACAATTTTCACATAGACTCAAATGATACCCAATATTTCGAAAATGATTTCGAAAATTACGAATCCGAACAAGAGCCCGATTTGCATGATGAAAATCATCAGGATTTTCAAGCCATCCCGTTACACGATCATCCACCCCCTGTATAAACCTACATAATATTGAAAGTTCCCCTGGGTTACCCTGCTTCATTACACCCAAAACACATCTATGCGTTTTAATCGATACCGGCGGTTCCCATTCAATTTTAAATCCGCGAGCTCTCAAACTATTTGATAAAAATCATATTTATCGAAAACCTTTTTCGCTAACGTCAATGAAAATTACTTCCAAGCACGACTTAAATATTAAGACGCCACTATTCCTAGAATATGGAATTCCACAAACATTCGACGTAAAAATTGCCGACTTTAGTCAACACTTTGATATCCTCCTTGGAACTTACGATCTGAAAAGATTCCACGCCACAATTAGCTACGCAACTCATACTTTAACCTTTGAGAATCCTCACGTTAGCATTCCATTTGAAACATTATACCAAAAAATTCCAGTAAGCGTTCATAATGGCGAAGTTTTATTGCGCGAAAGACACTTTCAAGGTATCAAAATTCCCCATTCTATTCACGTTGCAAAAAACGGCTTTCTAGACACTTTCGACTTACCTATGCCTATGAAATTTAATAAGAGAATTGAAGTTGAGAACTTTTGTAATTATAATATAGTAAAAATTCCAACGACGCATTTTAATGAAAATAAAATCCGTACTTCGCACTTAAATAACGAAGAAAAATATAAAATTATAAGTCTTTGCAAAAAATTTAAAGACGTATTTTACGACGAAAACAAAAATTTAACTTTCACGTCAGCTGTTAGACACGAAATTAAAACGAAGGATGAAAACCCAATTTATGTAAAGGGATTTCGGCATCCCAAAGCAATGCAGGAAGAAATGAAAAAACAAATAAATAATTTATTAGATAATAAGATAATTCGACCGTCAATTTCACCGTACTCAGCTCCAATTTGGATAGTACCAAAAAAAGCTGATGCCTCAGGTCAGAAAAAATTTAGATTAGTAATTGATTACAGGAAGCTCAATGATCATACTGAAAGTGATCGCTACCCACTTCCTCAGATAGATGAGATACTGGATAACTTAGGAAAAGCCAGTTATTTCACAACATTAGATTTAGCTCAAGGTTACCATCAGATTGAAGTTCATCCGGATTCTATTCGGAAAACAGCCTTTTCAGTTCCGCATGGTCACTTTGAATTTTTACGTATGCCCTTTGGTTTAAAGAATAGCCCAGCAACATTCGAAAGGTTAATGGACAATATTCTTAGGCCCTTTATTCATAAGTTTTGCTTCGTCTACATGGACGACGTCATTATTTTTTCCAAGTCACTGCAAGAACACTTAGTTCATATTGCGACTATTTTTGACACTTTTAGGAAAAATAATTTAAAAATTCAGTTAGACAAATCCGAGTTTCTCACGAAAGAAGTTTCTTTCTTAGGTCACGTAGTGACAACCGAAGGAATCAAACCTAACCCAGCAAAAATCGAAGCTATACAAAAATATCCTCTACCAAAAACAGTAAAAGAAATTAAATCATTTCTTGGTTTAATCGGTTACTACCGAAGATTCATACCCAACTTTGCAAAAATAACGTGCCCATTTTCGAGATGTACTCGAAAAGGAGCAACTATCGACCCCACAAATCCAAATTATTTAGAATGTTTTGCAAAATGCAAACAATTGTTAACTAATTCTCCAGTCTTACAATATCCAGACTTCGAAAAGCCTTTTGTACTGACTACAGACGCCTCTAATATAGCTATAGGATCAGTATTATCTCAAAATAATCACCCTATTGCCTACTATTCTCGAACTTTAAATTCCGCAGAACGAAACTACTCCACTATTGAAAAAGAACTTTTAGCCATACTAGATTCTTGTAAACACTTCCGTATGTATTTATACAACCAAAAATTCACTGTAGAAACAGATCACAATCCTCTCGTATTGATCTACAAAATTAAAGACCCCACTTCTAGATTAGCCCGATGGAGACTTAAACTAGAAGAATATGATTTTGAAGTTAAATATAAAAAAGGCAAAGAGAATCAAGTTGCCGATGCTCTTAGCCGAGTCCAAATAAATGCCCTAAGCTCGAGTTCAGAATGTGCTGAACCCCCGAATTCAGAATGTGCTGAACCACCCGACAATTTCGACATAGACGATTTCCTTGCCGATTTTGACAACTTACAAAACAGTATTAACACACAACATACATCAGCTGAGAACCCTATCACTGGAATAGAGATTTCACCTGAACCAATTAATTTATCCTCAAACCAAATTCTTTTTAAACCAGAGTCAAATAATTTTGAAATTAAATACAAAAGAATTTTTAACAAACACCGTTACACTGTCACTTTGACAAATAATTGGAAAACAGAAATAGCAAATACCTTCCAAAATATCCTTAGACCAAATCAAAAATTTGCAATAACAATCCCTCACGAATTTAGACCTTTTATCTGTAACTATTTTAAAGAAAAAATAAATTCCACAGTCAAAGCAATATTTTGCAATATACTACTTCAGGACATAGAAGAAGAAAACCAACAAATAGAATGCATAAAGAAATATCACGTAGAAAATCACAACGGAATAATTGAAACCTACAAACATTTAAAACAAAAATTTTATTGGCCCTCAATGCAGACAACTATTTCTAATTTTATCAATAAATGCGAAATTTGCCTAAAAAATAAATACGAACGACGCCCTTATAAACTTCCCCAATTAGGACCGTTGTTAGGTCAAAAACCTTTTGATATATTACATATCGATCTATTCCACTGCAATAAAAACCTGTATCTCACAATAATAGATTCTTTTTCCAAATACGGTCAATGCTATAAGCTCACCGACAAAACTTCCATTTCCATACTAAATAAATTAAGACACTACTTTTCGCACCACAATTATCCAAAAAAGATTGTATGCGACAGCGGCACCGAATTTAATTCCGCAGTCATTAAAGAATTCCTAAATATCCACAAAATCGAAATACATTTTACAACAGTAAACAATTCTTCCTCAAACTCTCCTGTAGAGCGCTTTCATTCAACTCTTATTGAAAAACTTAGGACCTTACAAGCCCAAAATCCAAATGATTCGTTAGATGACATTCTATCACACGCCATTCTTATTTACAACCAATCAATCCACAGTTCCACAGATTATTCCCCGTTCTCAATTCTGTACGGACCCTATGCAGAAGAAATACATTTCGACTTTGATCTTCCGATATACGAAACATATAATCAAAGACATAAAGAAGAACTCCAACCCTTTATTGCAGAACTATATAATAAACAAAAACAAAAAAGACAACAACTTTTAGATAGACAAAACGAAAATGCCGAAGATATTCCGGAAATAGACCTTACAAAATCCCTATATGTTTCTAAGAAAAAACATAAGTCCAAATTACAAGCCCCTTTCTCCACTATTCATCCAGAAACGCAAGACAAAACAAAAATAATCGGTAAAACAGATAAACAAAATTTAACAAGCACTCCCCTTAAATATGTAAAACGAATACGAAAACATGTAGATAAACCTACTCAAGACCCAAATTTTTCACAGGACAATCCTCGCCCTGGTCCATCCACTCAATATTCAGGAGATTCCGAATAATGGTTACTATGCTGAAGAGATAGGCAAATCAAGAGAAATCTCCCACTATCACAGACATTTTCTTCACATTCCACTAGACAAATTATCCGACAGTATTGACACTAGTCCAACAAGCTATTTCAAAGATCACTTTAAAAATGCACCTCTCTCGCTACTGTACTCCCAATACACCCACATACAAGAACAAACAAAAGACGATCTACACAAGATTACGCGAAAACAGAAACGCGGACTTTTTAATTTTCTAGGTACAGCCATCAAATACGTGACTGGAAATCCAGACGACTCTGACTTAGACTTGTTAAAATCACACATAATCTCTTTAGAAAATAAACAAAACGAAATCATAAAAAAATTTAATAACCAAATATCTTATGGAAACTCTGTTAACACGAGATTCGATAAACTTTTAGAAAAACTGAATTCTGATAATTCAATTCTCATATCTGCACTCAACAAATTATCAGCTGATTTTGACAGCTATATCATTCTACACAATGAGATAATAAATCTCCAAAATATAAACGAATTTCTAATGAAACTTATAAGAACCATTACTTTATCTGAACTTAATATCTCTAATATAGAATTATTCACTTTAAAGGAAATAATAGACCTTAAAGAGAACCTTCTCAAAATTTATCCCAGAAATTCAATTCCCAATAGTAATGAACACCCTTACGAACTTATAGAGTCAACAAAAACTTTAGTTTGTGTAACTTCAAATACAATGCTCATAATAATTAAAATCCCTATACTCCATGAAATTCCTTACACTACCTATAAAATCTATCCCATTCCAAACAAAGGTCATGTTATGATTCTGCCACCTGCAAGCTACTATACAAATAATAAATGGTTCAACACTTGTATAGGACAAGGCGATAACATAGTTTGTTCCAACTATGTACAATCCAAATGTAACATACCCAATGTAGATAATTGCACAAAAACATTAATCACAGAGAACTTTTTCCAAGAAACCAGCAAAGTCATATTGCTAGGAATAGTTCACCCAATGAGAATCCAGCAGATAGAAATTAATTCGACCAGCCTCTTGACGACAGATGTACCAATAATGATTGAAGGTATCCAATTTAATAAAAAGACGTCTCAAGACATTTCCATTCCAAAAATTGTTCCAATAAAATTAATACCAAACCATGAGATGAAAATTGAAAAATTAACAATCCCAGAGACACATGGCCAAATTCAACCAATAGATACCATAGAAGTACTACCCCGATTATCCATAGGACTGAGCACCACTTCTGTTATAATATTTTTAACTATTTTAGCTTTCCTAATAATCTTCCTAATTAGGAAAAGAAAACGAATTTCCAAAATCCTATTTGGAGAAAAATTGCATCCTGCCCAGATCCAGATACTAGACGAGCTGATAGCCGAAGTAACCAAAACTTCGAGGACGAAGTCCCAACCAATGGAGGGAGGAGAAATGTAGCCATAAGCTCCCTTACTATTAAGAATCAGCAGATTCCGATATCCGACGTTATAAATAGGAAGAAATCAATATTTTTATTATTATTGTAATTATTATGTTTCAATAGTCAAGTTTAAATCATTAAATGTAGTAGTTTGTAGAATTTCTCAAAAATTGTAACTTATTTTCGAAATAAAGATTTTTTTTGGGAATATCGACGTTGAAGAAACATTTCTATATATATATATATATATATATATATATATATATATATATATATATATATATATATATATATATATATATATAGTAAGCGCCACGCGACTAGACACACGGTTACCCAATTGCTTGGCTTATTTGATCCACTGGGCTAATCCGGCCCGCTCTCACGTGACTTCAGCCGTCGTCGATCACAGATAGCGGCGCATGACATTTCATTTATGACTGATTTCTGCGGAGAATCAAGTGGGTAGCGAAACTATTCAGAATTGTTTTTCCATTTAAAAAAAGACATTTTTAATTATGGAATATTCAGCTGCGGAAAAAATTCAAATTGTCAAATGGTATTACCAAGGTAATACGCTTCGACAAATTCAGGAGTTATTTGCCGGTGCATTTGAAGACCGTCCAACTCCTGCATTAAAAACAGTATCGCGTGAAGTAAATAATTTTGAAAGGCAGGGATGCGTCAACCCTCGCAGTCACAAGGGTGATCCTGTTTTTGATGAAAATAAGAAACAGAAACAAGTGATGATTTGTGCGTGTGTCAATGAAAATCCTACAATGTCCTGCAATGAAGTTGCTGAAGTAGTAGGCACAAGTGCTACTACAGTTGTAAGAGTTTTGAAGAAAAATTGTTATCGATCATATAAAATCAAAAAAAGTCATGAAATATTTCCTGAGGACAATATCCGACGCTTGGAGTTTTGTGAAACGGTAATGGAAAAGGTTAACCATGACGATAATTTTCTCAACAATATTGTTTACGAATGAATCGTCATTTCCAGAACTAAATCGTCATAATTCATCCCGCGTACGTTATTGGTCTCGGGAAAATCTACATCGTTTATTCGAAGTGCGAACACAGTATCCCCGAAAGTTAAACGTATGGGGTGGAACTTTGGGAGATAATATGATTGGACCATTCTTTATAGACAGAAATCTAACTGGAGCAAAGTACTTGGACCTACTACAGCAGCAAATTGGTCCGGAAATTCGTAGAATCGCTGGCGACAGATTTGACAGATGACAGATGACGAGTGCCCTGCACGTAACAATGCTTTAGTGCGGCAATACTTAGATATTATCTTCCCAAATCGTCTAATATGCGGAAGACAAGGAACTATTTTGTGGTCAGCGAGATCATCGGAACTGTCACCCAATGATGTTTTCTTATGGGGACACGTCAAATCATCCATTTATGGTCATGACAGAGCTACTAATTTTGAAGAACTTAATTAAAAATTGAACGTGCGTTCCAAAATATTAGCCCTAACACGCTTGCTAATGTACGGTCAAGTTTTTATGACCGTTTGGGTTACTGCCTTGCCTAGGAGGGTGGACTTTTTGAGCATGTTTTGTAAATATTTTGTTTGTATTATTTATTTATATTTATGTATTATTTTATATTTCTTAAATTATATTTTTAGTTTGGAAGAATTTCGTTGTTTTTATTTCAAAAAATAAACTTCTCAGAAAGCTCATTTTCATATTTTTTTAATTAATTACTTGTAATTTAGTACAAAATAAAGCACCTCGAAAATATGTTTTTTTTATTAAAATAGTATAAAGTACACATATTTTAAAATACAAACTTTTGAAGTATCATTAATATTTGACGCCTTTTGTAAAGTTACAATAATTATATTAAATTAGAATTGTTTTTCTGATAGGTTTTAGGAGTAAAATAATATCAAAACAAAACATATCCATAGCACTCATTTTTTTTACAAATACTCGACCTGCATTGAACTGAATTAAACTAACTAAACAAGTTTTGCTAATCTCACTGTTTACTTTTCTCACCTATCCCCTTTTCAGCATAAACAGTGCAACAAGTGTTTCGGCCCAGGATTGTATCAGCTCAATGTGCCCGTGTGTCTACTAGCGTGGCGGGTACTGTATATATATATATATATATATATATATATATATATATACATATATATATATATATATACATATATATATATATATATACATATATATATATATACATATATATATATATATATATATATATATATATATATATATATATATATATATATATATATATATATATATATATATATATATATATATATATATATATATATATATATATATATATTATATGTTTGTTTTGAGGTTTCCGCGGAAGCTATATGTGCTGTCACTATTTTTCCGGGTTTGACTCCGCGGGAGCTTTATGTGCTGTCACTATTTTTCCGGGTTTGACTCCGCGGGAGCTTTATGTGCTGTTACTATTTTTCCGGGTTTGACTCCGCGTTGTAAAATGCTGGTTTTCTTGAAAACCATTGTTTTGGCGACGTTTCGGCAAGGTCTCACTTGCCATTCTCAAGCCTGGTGGATCTACTTCTCGTCGTTACTCGATTAGTACTGGTCGACTGGGCATTTCGGCGCTCGTTTAAATACTCTCTCGGCGGCGCGTGGGCTCTTGTGATTGGTCCTGCCTGTGTGCGAGTGGGCGGGGCCTTGTCTGGCGGTCTCGCTGTTTGTTTTTTCTGTGCGTTAACTGAAGTTGAAAAAAGTCCAAAAAAATTCAATATATTCAAAATATATATATAAACACCGGTATTTAGGCACCACGCCTTTCCGGTAGGAATGTATGGAGGAGTATCACAGAGCCGCAAGCCCTTATATCTGTATTATACCCATATTGAACTGTATTTATAAATTTAATTTATTGACTTTATTTATTATAAAAATGTTCTACACTTTACAACACTTTATGAGTTTATTTACATATATTAATTATTTAATCTACATATAAAGCACTTAAATATTAATTCATTTACATTTATATAATTTATTTAAAACATTCACACCGGTTACAATTTAAATAGCCGCGCGAACAATTTATTAATCGACACTTGTTTTCGACTGTCCTTTTAAATCTCCAATCGTCCGTTTTATACCTGAGTTGTTAATCTAGAAATTTGTGCCCGCTTCTTAGACCTTCGGTCGGAACGCCACCGGTATTATTCGAACCCCATCTCGAAACTTTCAATAGCAGGTATAGGCGGAGAACCGGTATGACTTACATTTATCGTAACATTGCTCCCCTCTTAAAATATGCTTCTTTCTGCAACCTTGTCGGGACTAAAACTGATACGGTATGCTGGTATCGGCAACTGGACCCTGTTTTACAACATCCAGTTGTATAAAAATGACAAGGGACGGTTTTCTCTCCGCACCAGTAACTATGCGGATTGCAACAGACTAACACCTGGACTTCGGTGTCTTTAAAGATCTCCTCCACTATACTTCAGATAACCCTCCAATCTAATTGGCGGCACTCTAACTTTGGCATGGCTAACGTCGGACTCTAGTACGTGCTCTCTCAATTGAAGTAAGGCTTCCCATACATCTCGGTAGGTAGGTTGGTCACGGGCAGTGTCTTTTGTTACCAGGTAAAAAAGGTAACGTGATGCATCTTGAAGTTTCAAGGCTTTCCCGGGAGCTGGCACTTGGCATTGAAGTTCTGCAACTCGACTGAACTTCCTTCGAAAGACGGATGCCAACCCTGGTGCGTCTTTGATACTGGCCCGGATGGTAAGGGCCAGTAAGTAGTCATCGGAAAGCGCGAGTAGATCTTGCTTTTCTTTAGTGGTAACACCATGACTTGGACCTAGGACCAGGAGACACATCCTGGACTTGGTTTACTTCCACTTCTTCATCTACGTCGTGGTCACCTTCGAAAGACGCCAGCCGGTTATGGTGTACTCTCATGGGCTTTCCCCTCGGAATCTTGCTTATTCAGTAGATGACATCGTTGATCTTCTCTATAATGAGGTATGTACCTTCCCAAAACTGCTGCAACTTGGGAGAACAACCTTTTCGCTTCTTGGGATTATAGAGCCAGACTTTGTCGTTCTTCTTAAAGCACCCTTTTTCGGCTTGCGTATCGTACCGTGTCTTCATTCGGTTCTCTAGCGATCTGAAGATGGGAACGGACCAACTCGTGTACATCGTCCATTCTTCTTCGTAATTTGATCACATATTGTTCACCTGCTACATCTTCTCCATGTCGACACCCAAACTCTAGATCAGAAGGTAGTCGCATCTCACCTTCGAATAGGACTCTGGCTGGTATCTGGCCTGGTGATTCGTTAACAGCAGATGTGTAGGCCATTGTGAAGAACGGAAGATATTGGTCCCAGTCTCGCTGATGATCGGACAACATCTTTGTCAAATACTTGCCAACTGTCCTATTCATCCGTTTTACCATACCATCCGATTGCGGATGATATGCTATAGTTCTTGTTTTCTTCATGCCCAGTTTATCCAATATTCCTTGAAATAGATCGCTTTCGAAGTTCCTTCCTTGGTCACTATGGATCTCCAAAGGCACTCCAAATCGGCTGATATATTCTTTGATCAACTGATCTACAATGGTGGCTGCCTTCTGGTCTGGAAGTGCGTAAATCTCGACCCACTTAGTGAAGTAATTACTACCAACATTCATACCAACATACCAATATCCAAAGCTATTCTTTCAAACGGGCTTCCAACATTATATTGTCTCATAGGAGCTCTCCTTTTTCGGTAAGGCCCGTTACTCGTGGCACAAATAGTATATTTCTTACACCAGTCTTTTACGTCGTCGGAACTGTTCATCCAATAAAACCGTCCCCGAATTCGCTGAAGGGTTTTTTTTTACACCGAAATGCCCTCCTGATGGACTGTCGTGTAACTGACGAAGTACTTCGGCTATTATGCTCTTCGGGATCACCAACTGTTTTCTCATCTATGATCCGTCATCATTTTCCAGTACTCATTTGAGCAAGCTATCGTCCATGATAAATAAGTCCCACTGGGCCCAATACGTCTTAACTACTGAACATAGGTTTGATATTTCTTGCCAAGGTGGTTGACGGTTTTCCTCTTTCCATTTTCGAATTTTTTGTACAACTGGATCTTTTTCTTGTTCTTCCCTTATCTTAGTAGGCGTCCAGTCGTCGTTGACCATCGTTGTTCTTAGCACTGCTGCTTCCTTGGATTCCGTTTTGTTGCAGTAGGAACAGTCTGCTGGGCATGGCCTTCTGGAAAGAGAATCAGCGTTTCTGTGGCTAACTCCGGCCCGGTGCTCAATCTTGAAATCGTATTCTTGGAGTCGTTAGATCCATCTGGCTATCTGACCCTCTGGATTCTTAAACTGCATTAACCACTTAAGGGCGGCATGGTCGGTTCGGATTAAAAACTTTCTTTCATAGAGGCATTGATAGAAGTGCTCTACTGATTTCACTACTGCTAGAAGTTCTTTTCTCGTGACGCAATAATTCCGCTCATGTTTCGAAAGAACTTTACTAAAATATACAAGGACTCGTTCCTGTCCTCCTTGAATCTAAGATAGCACTCCTCCAATTTTCACATTACTTGCATCTGTATCTAAGCTGAACTCTCCTTCTGGCAGTGAGTACCCTAAAATTGGTGCTGTGATTAAATGCTTTTTTCAAGGTCTCAAAGGCATTTTGGCAGTCTGTATCCCAGCGATAATCTCTTGCTTCCTCTGTATGTCGCGTTAATGGCTTAGCGATATCTGCAAACCTCCGGTAGTAAGTACATAGTCCAGGAAAACTTCTCACTTGATGTTTGTCAGTTGGTTCTGGCCATTCCTTAATGGAATCGATTTTTCTCTTATCCACGGCCACTCCTTCTTTACTGACTATATGACCCAGATAATTGACTTTACCTTGAAATAGCTGGCATTTCTTGGGGTTTAACATTAATTGGGCAGCTTTAAGTCGATTAAAATTTTCTAAATTCTTTAGATGATCTTCAAATGTCTCCCCCAAGACGATTATGTCATCTAGATAAACCAGGCATGTTTTCCAAGATAACCCCTCTTTTCTCATTTTCCATAAGCCTTTTAAATGTCGTAGGAGCATTACAGAGTCCAAATGACATAACGTTCAATTGCCACAATCCAGATCCTGTAATGAAGGCTGTCTTTTCTTTATCTACTGGGTCCATTTCTACCTACCAGTATCCAGACTTCAAATCCAAAGTAGAAAACAATTTACTTCCAGCCAATATGTCCAATGTGTCGTCGATCCGAGGCAGAGGATAACTATCTTTTTTGGTAACGTTGTTCAGCAAACGGTAATCCACACAGAACCTCGTGGTTCCGTCTTTCTTCTTAACCAGGACCACCGGAGAGACCCATGGGCTCGTAGAAGGTTCTATCACCCCGTCTTTTTTCATTTCCTGAACAATCGTTTCGCCTTTTGACGAATTGGCTTAGCATTACCAGTATCAATCTTATGATTAACAACGGTAGTTTTTCCCGTCTTTTTTTCTTTCGGTACGAAAATATCACGATACCGCCGAAGAAATTCCCTTAATTTCCTTTTCTCCATCTGATTTAGAGACTGTCCAGCGACTGCAACCATTTGGTTGAATTTGTCGTTGGAATTATCGGATGTTGTCGTCTGACGGATTATGGATGTCACAGGTACACAAGTTTCTACTTTTGTCTCTTTTTTGATGGTCACTGGGTAGTCATTGACATTGATAAGTCTCACAGGTATTTCTTTAGCCGAAGTCACCAATTGCTTTCCAATAATGATTCCTCGGCCAACCTCGTCGTCATGGTTCCAAGGTTCCATCATAACAGGTGTCCCTTCGTCCGCAATTCCCTGTAACCGCGCTATTATGATCGTTTCACTTCTCGAAGGCACGACTATATCTTCTTTAACGGCTGCTTGCACAGTGTTGTCATCATGTGGATGAAGAAATACCTCCTCATTTACCAACTTTAATTACCTTATTCTTAAAATCCAATTGGAATCCATGCTTATTCATTGCGTCCATTCCTAATATAACATCCTCTTCGATGTCAGCAACTATAACAGTATGGACGAACTTTTCTGCTCCAATTTCTAATTGTACCTGGATTTCTCCATGAATGTTGGCATTTTCACCTGTAGCGGTCCGAAGTCGCAAGCTCGTTGGTAACAGTTTCTTACGGTTGTTTATAACTGTCGGGCGTATAATGGTTCTGGTCGCTCCTATATCTACCAACAACGTATGCCTTTTATCATTTATTTCTCAATCTACATATATACTATCTTCACGACATTTCAAAGAAGCTATTAGTATGAGAGTTCTACACTTTACTTCACATGAGTTTATTTACATACATTTATTTATTTAATCTACATAGAAAGCACTTAAATGTTAATTTATTTACACTTATATAATTTATTTAAAACATTCACACCGGTTATAATTTAAATGACCACGCGAACAATTTATTAATCGACACTTGTTTTCGACTGTCTTTTTAAATCTCCAATCGTCCGTTTTATACCTGAGTTGTTAATCTAGAAATTTCTGCCCGCTTCTTAGACCTTCGGTCGGAACGCTAACGGTATTATTCGATCCTCATCTCGAAACTTCCAATAGCAGGTATAAGCGGAGAACCGGTATGACTCACATTTATCGTAACAATCTGTCAAAATAAAATATCAAAACTTTTTGAAATGTTAATTAAATTTTAAAATTATATTTGCATTTAAAACAAGAATAATATGACAATTAGCTAATCCATAAAACTTATAATTTTATTTATTGCAAATTTTTAACTTGTCATAAAAGCAATTTTTTTTATGAAACATGTCTATTTTTACTTAGAAAAATGTTTTACAAAAAGTACTTTATAGCACTCTGGCTGATGTATTTCCTTCAAAAGTTTTTGGGCTTGGAACTGAATCTAAAAGACTGCAAAAACAAACCATTCTGTCTCACTCAAGCTGCAAAATAGTTTTTTTAATGACTCTTTTCATAGGAATATGGACCTTAAGGATGCTGGGCTTTTAAGATTGCAGAATTTAAAACGCAAATATCAATTATTTAACTACGCAGTTAAAATTTCTCTTGAATGTCGCAGACACTTGTATACACAAAACTCAAGAAATTTTAATACATAGCCAGCGGCGTATCAAATAAATCTTATAGGTACATTAAATATTCGATAGTTATAAGGAAATTAATATGCTATAATATCGACAAAAAATGGTTCTAAATGGCTTTAAAAATATTATAATCCAGGTTGTAAGGCCGCTCCCGTAGAAAAATGCTTCTGATCCGGTTTATTCACGGATTCCTATTCAAAAATTTCCTCTTTAAACAAATTAGAAGGGTGCCGGGTAAAATTTTTCAACAGAAATGACCAATCATGTGTGACCAAGCGGAGAGACAAACGAGACATATATATGATATCTTCAAAATTTGGTGATCATATGGTTAATTGTTCAATATAATAAATATAAATTTGGTATAGACTTAATTGATCAAATGCTGAGCTACTATTCATGCGATCATAAAAGTGTAAGGTGGTACAAAAATTAGAAGTGCATATTTTTCAGCTCATCTTGCTAAACGCGTGTTTCCCATATAACAGTAGATAAAAAAAGAAGATGCCTCTTTGCAATTTTAGGCTTTCTGTCATTGAGAGTCTTTTAAGAGCAAATCCCAAGTATCCACCTGTTAAAAAACCATTTACTACAAAATTTTCCATTTATTATTGTCCGCAGCATCTAGGAGAGCCGGGTTTGTATTTGCAAACGTGTTTTAAACTGTTTCACGAAAAACTAGTTGCTGTAAATTAGTTTTAATTATTCATTCCAATTTAAAAAGTTTGTTAAGGTAAATATACCTATTAACTGCCTATACAAATTCGTGATGTAAATCCGGCCTATTCAAAAAATTGGAATTCTTTTGTAAATACTGCGGCGCGGGTGTATCCTAGCGAGAAATTTATTAGGCCATTTTTTCTGTATAAATGGTGGGGTGAATTGTTCTATCTTTTGTTTTAATAAAAAAATATTAACAAAAACGTAATATCAAATTCCATCCCATACTTTTTTTTCTATAAAAGCAAAAAAACAAGTTTATAACTAGAAAAATCAGGTGGTTATTTCTAATGGTAGAAAATTTAAAAAATCTCGAATTTGTTCCAAAAAAATATTATTGTTATAAAAATTATATTTTTTTTGTAACTTACTCAAATTAAAATATATAGTCTGACAATTAATTTATAAAAAAAAAACATTAAAATAATTTTGTTTTATTCTGGGCGGTATTAGATATTAGCCTGATATTAGCCCAAATTGAGCCTGAAATGGTATCTACAAAAATTCCTCAATTAATAAAATTTTATTTTTTTCTATTCAGAATCATGGTTAAAACTAAAGCCTAAGCCAATGCAAAAAAAATTTCACAAGAGCTACTGGATCGGACCCTAAATGACATGAAAACTGGCATGTGTGCCTATAAAGCATCCAAGATGTATTGTATACCAAATAGTACATTGAAAGATAAAATAATGCAAAAGTAAGTGCCGGAAAATATTGAAAGACAACCAGTTTTAACTAGTGATGAGGAAAAACTAATCGTAAAATAGATATTGTTTTTGGCTGTCGCGGGTTTTCCCTTGAATCGCGATAAGCTTATTAACCAATCCATTTATGAATGGAATTTCTAAAAACAGATGATACTTTTTTTAATCCAGCATTTTTAAAGGATAAGAAATTGGTTCAAGAAAGTATATGAATATTTCAGTCAAAATGGCATCACAGATGTGTTTAAAGATCCAAGCCGAATATTCAACTGTAACGAGACAGCCTTTTTCATGGTTCCACATTACAAACAAGTTTTAGTTAAAGGAGAGTCTAAAATTGTATAATAATAGAACTGCTAATGACGAAAAAGAATGTCTGACGTATTAGCAACCATATCCGCCAGTGGAGATATCCCACCACCAATGGTTTTGTTTCCCTATACAAGGCTACCAAAACATTTAGTTCCAACTATGTCAATAGGTTGGGGTATCGGATACAATGAAAGTGGATGGATGAATATAGAAACGTTTTATGAGTATAACGCAAACCATTTTAATAAATGGTTGAACGAAAAAAACATTAAGCAACCTGTCGTGTTATTTTTGGATGAACATGTTAACCATACATTTCTGGTACTGAGCGAGTTTTGTCGTATCATACAGCCGCTTGATGATATATTCCGACCTGTGAAAGCCACATGCCGCAAAATAGTTCATGATTTCTGAACCTATTGTTACGATAAATATCATGGCCTGCAAAACTGTAAATATATTATGACTAATTCTGTTTTTGTTGTAGAAATTTCGGCGAAGGATTTAGACCCAAATTATGATGAATCATCCGACTCGAGGTTTCCAGAATAAGACCGGTCTGAGCTTCTGGTTACTTCGATGGGAGATCGTCGCTTCGCCGTTGTTCTCGAATAGCGGTATTTTATATTTATAGAGGAATTTTGTTATGAAGGGGGTCAGTTAATTTTGAAGAAGATTCGCGGTCGCGATTTTAATTGTTACGTTCGTCTCTATAAATTATGTATTATTAGTTAAATAAATTGATATAATTTATCGTGCTTTTTAATAAACTAAAATAAGAACAATATAATAAATTAATAAAGACATTATAAATTAAATAAAGACATAGCAGTTAAATAAATTCACAACATTGGTGTCAGAAGTGGGATATAAAATAAATTGTGAAAATGACTACGATTTAAGAGCTCACAGTGACGAATTTAAGAAGACATCTCGAGGATAGAGAATTACCTTCTACCGGAAAAAAGGCTGAGTTAGTCCAACGACTAAAGAACGCTTTGGAGCAAGATGGTCTAGATCCAGAAAATTATATATTTGAAGATGCTGTCCTCTCGTCGATTTCGAAATTAGAGAACAAAGTTTCTGGCGACATCGCATCATTAGAGAACAAAGTTTCTGACGATATTTCGAAAGTTTCTTCTGATGTAGCCAAAGTTTCTGGTGACATCGTGTCATTAGAAAACAAAGTTTCTAACGAGATTTCGTCCCTGGAAAGCAAAGTTTCTGCTAACATCTCTTCGGAAATCTCTAAAGTCACTTCTGAGATGTCTGCCCTGGACGATAGAATATCTTCGTTAAAAAACCAAGTTGCTGCCGATAAGTTGGCCTTCGAAGAAAAGATGAAAGAGATGGAAAGGAAGATGGAGGAAACAGAGACAGCAGAGAGAGGAAACAACCCGATTACAATAGAGACAAAAGAAGACGAGACGAAATGTAAGTTGGAAATACGGCCGAAATTTGAAGGAAGTGGAGGTTCTGTCCATGTGAAAGTCCCAACTTTCGACGGAAAATCGTTATGGAACAACTACATGAAACAGTTCGAATCAGCTGCAAGATCGAATGGATGGTCTGAAAAAGAAAAGGCTGTAAACCTGACTATCGCTCTTCGAGGAGATGCCTTAGATATGCTTCAGACCATAGCCGTAGAAGAGACGGATGATTTTGAACAACTGAAGAAGAGGTTAAACATGCGATATGGTCACGAACATTTGAAGCATGTATATCAGTCGCAGCTTAAAAACCGAAGACAGAAGAAAGATGAGGCTCTTCAAGAATATGAGGTAGATATTGCCAGATTAGTACGATATGCTTATCCAACAGCTCCTGAAGACATGATGGAAAAATTGGCCGTTCAAACGTTTATTGATGGTCTTCATGATCATGAAATGCAGAAAACGAGAACACTGCGATTAGCTCGTCACAAGACGCTGGTTGATGTCTTATCCGCCGCCCTCGAATACGAGTCAGCTACGCAGGCCTCTGGCGGGTACAGTAAAGTTAGGACTATAAAAGAGAAAGGAGATGAAGATAAACTTGACCAGCTCGTTAATATGATGAAAAGTATTACATGCAAGAAAAAGAAGACCATAAAATCAAGAAACTCACCATCAGGAAAACCAGAACAAGTCGGCTTTAGGGCAGCAGCTTCGACCCGGAACTTTTCCAAAGACCCTCTTATACTAATAGCCTCTTTGAAATGTCGTGAAGACAGTGTATATGTAGATGGAGAAATAAATGGTAAAAGACATACGTTGTTGGTGGATACCGGAGCGACCAGAACCATTATACGCCCGACAGTTATAAACAGCCGTAAGAAACTGTTACCAACGAGGTTGCGACTTCGGACCGCTACAGGTGAAAATGCCAACATTCATGGAGAAATCCAGGTACAATTGGGAATTGGAGCAGAAAAGTTTGTCCATACTGTTATAGTTGCTGACATCGAAGAGGATGTTATATTAGGAATGGACGTAATGAATATGCATGGATTCCAATTGGATTTTAAGAATAAGGTAATCAAAGTTGGCAACGAGGAGTTATTTCTCCATCCACATAATTACAACACTGTGCAAGCAGCCATTAAAGAAGATACAGTCGTGCCTGCGAGAAGCGAAACGATCATAGTAGCGCGGCTACAGGGAATTGTGGACGAAGGGAGACCTGTTATGATGGAGCCTTGGAACCATGACGACGAGGTTGGCCGAGGAATCATAATTGGAAAGGAATTGGTGACTTCGGCTAAGGAAATTCCTATGAGACTTATCAATGTCAACGACTACTCAGTGACCATAAAGAAAGAGACAAAAGTTGAAACTTGTGTACCTGTGACATCCATAATCCGTCAGGCGACAACTCTGATAATTCCCACGACAAATTCGACCAAATGGTTGCAGTTGCAGGACAGTCTCTGACTCAGATTGAGAAAAGGAAATTAAGGGAATTTCTTCGGCAGTATCGTGATATTTTCGTACCGAAAGGAGGAAAGACGGGAAGAAGAACCGTTGTTAAGCATAAAATTGATACTGGTTATGCTAAGCCCATTCGTCAAACAGCTCGACGATTACCACAGGCGAACAGAGAGGAAGCTGAAACGATTGTTCAGGAAATGAAGAAAGAAGATAGAACCTTCTACGAGCCCATGGGTCTCTCCGGTGGTCCTGGTTAAGAAGAAAGACGGAACGACGAGGTTCTGTGTGGATTACCGTTTGCTGAACAACGTTACCAAGAAAGATAGTTATCCTCTGCCTCGGATCGATGACACATTGGACACATTGGCTGGAAGTAAATTGTTTTCTACTTTGGATTTAAAGTCTGGATACTGGCAGGTAGAAATGGACCCAGTAGATAAAGAAAAGACAGCCTTCACCACAGGATCTGGATTGTGGCAATTCAACGTTATGCCATTTGGACTCTGTAATGCTCCTGTGACATTTGAGAGGCTTATGGAAAATGTGTTGAGAGGGTTATCTTGGAAAACATGCCTGGTTTATTTAGATGACATAATCGTCTTGCGGGAGACATTTGAAGATCATTTGAGGAATTTAGAAAACGTTTTTAATCGACTTAAAGCTGCCCAATTGATGCTAAACCCCAAGAAGTGCCAGCTATTTCAAGGTAAAGTCAATTATCTGGGTCATATAGTCAGTAAAGAAGGAGTGGCCGTGGATAAGGAAAAAATCGATTCCATTAAGGAATGGCCAAAACCAACTGACAAACATCAAGTGAGAAGTTTTCTTGGACTATGTACTTACTACCGGAGGTTTATTAAGAAGTTTGCAGATATCGCTAAGCCATTAACGCGACTTACGGAGGAAGCAAGAGATTACCGCTGGGATACAGACTGCCAAAATGCCTTTGAGACGTTGAAAAAGCATTTAATAACAGCACCAATTTTAGGGTATCCACTGCCAGAAGGAGAGTTCATCTTAGATACGGATTCAAGTAATGTGGGAATTGGAGGAGTGCTGTCTCAGATTCAAGGAGGACAGGAACGAGTCCTCGGATATTTTAGTAAAGTTCTTTCAAAACCTGAGCGGAATTATTGTGTCACGAAAAGAGAACTTCTAGCAGTAGTGAAATCAATAGAGCACTTCTATCAATACCTCTATGGAAGGAAGTTTTTAATCCGAACCGACCATGCCGCCCTTAAGTGGTTGATGCAGTTTAAGAATCCAGAGGGTCAGATAGCCAGATGGATTGAACGACTCCAAGAATACGATTTCAAGATTGAGCACCGGGCCGGAGTTAGCCACAGAAACGCTGATTCTCTTTCCAGAAGGCCATGCCCAGCAGACTGTTCCTACCGCAACAAAACGGAATCCAAGGAAGCAGCAGTGCTAAGAACAACGATGGTCAACGACGACTGGACGCCTACTAAGATAAGGGAAGAACAAGAGAGAGATCCAGTTGTACAAAAAATTCGAAAATGGAAAGAGGAAAACCGTCAACCACCTTGGCAAGAAATATCAAACCTATGTTCAGTAGTTAAGACGTATTGGGCCCAGTGGGACTTATTTATCATGGACGATAGCATGCCCAGCAGAGTGTTCCCACTGCAACAAAACGGAATCCAAGGAAGCAGCAGTGCTAAGAACAACGATGGTCAACGACGACTGGACGCCTATTAAGATCAGAGAAGAACAAGAAAGATATCCAGTTATACAGAAAATCCGAAAATGGAAAGAGGAAAACCGTCGACCACCTTGGCAAGAAATATTAAACCTATGCTCAGTAGTTAAGACGTATTGGGCCCAGTGGGACTTATTTATCATGGAAGATGGCTTGCTCAAACGAGTCCTGGAAAATGATGACGGTTCAGAGAAGAGAAGACAGTTGGTGATCCCAAAGAGCAGAATAGCTGAAGTACTTCGTCAGTTACACGACAGTCCATCAGGAGGGCATTTTGGTGTAAAGAAAACCCTTCAGCGAATTCGGGGACGGTTTTATTGGATGAACAGTTCCGACGACGTAAAAGACTGGTGTAAGAAATATACTATTTGTGCCACGAGTAACGGGCCTTACCGAAAAAGGAGAGCTCCTATGAGACAATATAATGTTGGAAGCCCGTTTGAAAGAATAGCTTTGGACATCGCTAGGCCATTTCCAGAAAGTGAAAATGGAGGCAAGTATATGTTGGTAGTAATGGATTACTTCACTAAGTGGGTCGAGATTTACGCACTTCCAGACCAGAAGGCCGTCACTGTTGCAGATAAGTTGATCCAAGAATATATCAACCGATTTGGAGTGCCTTTGGAGATCCATAGTGACCAAGGCAGGAACTTCGAAAGCGATCTATTCCAAGGAATATATGATAGACTAGGCATGAAGAAAACAAGAACTACAGCATATCATCCGCAATCGGATGGTATGGTAGAACGAATGAATAGGACAGTTGGCAAGTATTTGACAAAGATGGTGTCCGATCATCAGCGAGACTGGGACCAATACCTTCCGTTCTTCACAATGGTGTACAGATCTGCTGTTAACGAATCAACAGGCCAGACACCACTCAGAGTCCTATTCGGACGCGAAATGCGATTACCTTGTGATCTAGAGTTTGGGTGTCGACCTGGAGAAGATGTAGCAGGTGAAGATTATGTGATCGAATTACGAAGAAGAATGGACGATGTACATGAGTTCCAAAGTATGCTATTTTTTTCCTATAATTGCCAGAGTAATCGGTGCGTTTTGATTTAGTTTGAGTCTTCTTACAAACTCTCTCTGATGACGGGTAGACCCAGAAACACGTGTTAGGGAGTGGTAAGAGACTTAAATTAAATCGAAACGCAACCGTCTTCGTATATTTATCATCCTTACTTGACGCAATGAGTACAAGAATGATGGTAATTTATATGGGTAAATTGTTGATGTATAGTGGAATATAAATATTCCCAGCATCGCTCTGAATGGCTTGATTAAGCTTGGGTATACAATTTACTTTAATTGCTATCTAATAATCAATAATTATATTGCTAATTGCTAAAAGTAGTGAATTTTTTAATTAATTATACCAACGTTAACAAACTATTCATCACATTTGTAGCTCCCTGATGAAGGACATAACCAATGCCCTAAAGCTTCATAAGATGCCACACTACCACACTATATATATATATATATATATATATATATATATATATATATATATATATATATATATATACTTACTTACCGTACTTCCAAACCCCCACCTTCAAATATCAGTCTTTCAGAAAGACGTGCCCTCAAAGAACTTTACAACAACCCTGACATCGTCATCCTTCCAGCCGACAAAGGTAATGCCATTCTCAACTCTTCTAACTATTTAGACAAAATAGTCCGAAGTCCGAATTCAGAAGTCCGAACTTCTGAATTCCACAGAATACAAACATGTCCCAAATGATCCAACCACATATCTAGAAAAAACGACCAAATCCATTATAAATAAGTCTACTCTATCTCCAGACCTCAAAAAATCTCTTATACCCAGAGAAAAATCATCCCGAATTCCAAAGTTATACGGCCTTCCAAAAATCCATAAGCCCAATGTTCCCCTAAGACCCATCGTCAGTGCATACAACTGTCCCACTCAGAAATTGGCAAAACATCTCGCCTCATCCTTACAACCATTAGCCGAAAACGCCTCGTCCTTTGTCAAAAACTCTTTTCATTTCATTGATCTTCTGAAAAACTTTTCTATTTCACCCTCAGACATACTAGTCAGTTTTGACCAATTCATTTGATCAATACACACATATATATATATATATATATATATATATATATATATATATATATATATATATATATATATATATATATATATATATATATATATATATATATATATATATCTAGTATGACATCTTGTATAGTAAATTTTCCTAAAAATTCTCAGATTCCAAGACTCTATATTGAACATATTAGATTGTTTTTATTGTTTTCATATCATTTTTGGGAAAAGTTTTGTTTAAAACAGTATTAATTATCAAAAAACCCATGTTTGACAAAGTATTTTGTGATAAGGTGGGAAAATATTATATTTAATTAATATTATATGTACCTTCCAATCTTATTTAAAAATATATATATTACATACTGTTTATCGTGTGCAACTATATATTTTCGCATCTGAGGAATTTATATCGTTGTACTAGTATAAATAGGTAAACATAAGGTACCTGTAAATTATTTTTGAAGATTGTTTTTAATTGGAGCGAAAAAATTTATGTAATTTAGTATACGGGAGCTGAGGTGATAAAAAAGTAAGTTTTCTAAGTGTGTAGATTAAAACATAACAATATAGCTAGTCAGTATTCTTGTAATTGTCGATTTTTTCTTGTCGAGTATATCCTTTTAATATTTTCATTTTTTTCTATTTTACTATTTTTTCTCTTTCATGTATTACATTTACTTTTTTTACTTTCATGTATTTCATGTGTTACATTTTTAAAATCCTGTGATTCTAACGTTTCTATCATTATTTAGATTTGTGCAATTAAAAGTATTAATATGTAACTAATGGATTCATCCATTTATCATTTTAGTGGGAAAACAAACGGAGTCCGAGCGTTCCTTGGGGACCAAGGTAAAGGATATTCTATTTCAGCGACTAGTCATATTGCAATGGCTACCCAAGTACACTAAAAATGATATTCTGGCTGACTTAATAGCTGGTCTAACGGTGGGACTAACCATGATGCCTCAATCGATTGCTTACGCTGGCTTGGCTGGTCTTCCTGCCCAGTATGGATTATATACAGCGTTTATTGGATCATTTACGTATATTTTTGTTGGAACTATTAAAGAAGTAAGTAAAATTATGTATTTATTTACAATATTTATTATATTTTTATAATATACCTAATATATATTATATATAGAAATGTAAAAAATTTAAAATGTTATACTTATAAAATATAAAATAAAAAATAGATAAACGGGCGAAATAATATCATCAACTTGATCTGACTTGATCAGACTTTAAATCAAAATAGCCACAGCAAACTTTTTAAAAATGCGTATCCTTCAAGGCAATATATCGCTCGATAGATATAATTTTGTTAAATACTTCATATATTCCATAGTTGGTATGGGGTAGAAGCGTGGACACTAAAAATCAGTAGCCTGAATAGACCCGATGCATTTGAAATGTGGCCTCATCGGCGAGTTTTGCGAATATCTTGGACTGCTCACATGAACAATTTGAGTTTGACAACCAACTTTTACGTCGAATGAGTAGAGAACGTGAGCGGATCATATAATGATATTATCATTTAATCTTCGCTTGTCGTCTGCTCGATATAGAAGTTCCTTATAATTTTCCATCTGTTCTGATCTTATGCCCCTTGTATTAAATTCCTACGGCAACATTTTAGATCCCAATGGACGACTTTTGCTTCGGTAGGCATCATGTCTTAGTCTTTATTCCAGTATCTGCTATTATGTCCAATGGTTATCTGTCATTCGCTCAATGTGACCTACACAGTTCTACTGCAGTATTGAATTCTCTGTACAGCATCACAGCCACACGGAACTTTTGAACTGTTTTTCTTGTCGTGGTCAACGTTTCCACGTTCCGTAAGTCAATACTAGCAAAACACTTGGTTATCTGTTTCTATGCAAACTCGGGACCTAATTATTTAGAGGCCAATACCTGATCTAATTCCAGCATTTTGTTCCTACGCATATATCTTCGCTTACTACAAGATTTGTCATCATCTGGGTTTTAGAGATATTTATTCTCAATACCCCTCCTAGCGAGTAAATGTAGAACTGATTTAAAAGTTCTTTGGCCTCATCTATCCTATCAGCTATTAGCACAATATTATCTGTAAATCCCAGGTGGCTAAGATTTTCTGAGTTTATGTTTATGTCCTTGTCGGTGAGTTTTGCTCTTTTTATATTCCAAAAGCGTAGTAAACACTTTCGGTAATATGGAGTCCCCCTGACGTACTCCACGTTGTATCGGGAATTTCTGAGTTTGACCATCACCCACTCTGCACAAACACTAGCTGTTGCGCTTTGTTGCATGTGTGTTTAATTATTTGTATTCAGGATGTTCCTTAAGTAATTGTACGAAAAGAAACAGTAGATTTTGAACTTTTAAATATTACGATTTAAGTTAATTTGCTTTGATAAAATGTTGATATTAAGAAAGATCAGGTTGTTAAAGTAGAAATTTAAAATTTGATTTTTCGCTATAATTTTCATGTTTATAAACATCTATGCATAAAAATTTAAAACTGGATGCTCTTGAGTATGAGAAATTATAATTTGATGCATACTTTGATGAAGCTGATAGAGGGCGCCACATATGCTACATATGTGGCATAAATTTACGCTTAATTTTTTTGCTTTTTAGGTTAGCGCTATTTTTGTAAAACAGTAATAAAGATATATTATTTTACCAAAAAAAGTGTATACTTCTTAATAACCTCAAAACTTAACAGTTTTCGAGATAATCGCATTTTATAAATCAGCTGCATAATAATTCTTGATTGTGATATTTGTGGTGCGTTAAAGCACTGAATACCTATGGATAAGCATAATTAAAAGTTTATTCTTATAACAACAACTTAAAGATGGTAATGTAACATCACAATGCTTTTTTATGGCTGCTAAATGTTTTGTTGAAGCGAAGCTTCTATCTTCTTCTTTAGTTGCCGTGTCCGTATTTAGACGTTGGCCGTCATCATGTTTACAATTTTCTGAAACCTTTCTTTATCGCTTCTATAAGCTTATATATTGGCGTTGTATTACTTTTTCTCTATAGTAAAATTCTGAAGCGAGCGTCACGTAAGAAGCACCACGAGACGGCGTCACGAGTAGCGTACCTGTCTTCACATCGATTTACTACTCTCCGTCAATTCGTTTCCAGTCATCATAAATTTTGTATGGTTACTTGGTAATAAATTTCCTTCAAACTATAATCAAATTTTATTTGAAAACATCTTATTTATTTTATATAATAATTAAATTTACTTTCAAATATCAAATTTACATTTTATTATTAATTTCATATTTAGTCTGACTTTGACGCTTTTGTCTGAAGTAAATAACGTATACTTTGTTGATACGTTAGCAGGTGGCACTACTAGTAGACATAATAATTTATTGAATTATTTTAATATTGTAATATAATTTGTTTAAAATTGAAATAATAAATAAATAATAAAATTACTTTATTAAATTTTAAAAATATTATTTAGATTTTAAAAATATAAAAAACATAGTATGAAGCTTTGCGCTGATCTACAGTGCCAGCTACTGTACCTACCTCTTTTTTTTTAAGCCAGTTTTGATGCCAGTAGACAAACTCAATGCATTACGGAAAATTTTAATATAGTAGGCTGGTGTCACCAATTCTTTTGAAAACTAAAAATAAGTCTTGTTTCGATTAATCAGTGATTTTTGTAATATGTATGTACTATCTAATATCTAGTTTATTAAAGAAAAGTAGAAAATGCCGATGCATAATAATTTTTTCCTACATGGAAATGACAGATATAATTGCTATTTATTGTCAGCAACATTTTAACTGGCGTGTAACGAAAAAGGTATATTTAAAAAGATCCCCAAACAGAAAATCATTACCCCTGATCAAGAAGATGGTTCGCGTTGACGATGATTCTTAAGCAAATAAACTACACGACGTTTATCTTAAGCGTTAAGAATCAGCAAAACTTCAGTTTTAAAAATTCTAAACCGTGAGTATTTTCACCCTTACCATTTTACACCTGTGCAAAATCTATTACCAGCAGATTTTCCTTTAAGATGCAGATTTGCAAATGATATCCGAAACAGACGAAATCTTGACCACTCTTTCGCCGATAGAATATTATTTACGGATGAAGCTACATTTATACACAATGGTGTTTTTAATTTAAGGATCAATCATTTCTGGCATACTGAATATCCTTATGTTAAGAAAGAAAGGCATTTCCAACATGAATTACAAATAAATGTGAAATCATTGGTAATCATTTTTAGGGCCATGCAAGTTACCTCATAATTTGAATGGTAAGAACTATTTATATTTTTTACAAAATGATTTTTTTAATTTGTTGGAAGAATTGCCATTAAACTTAAGCCAAATATGTAATTTATGCAAGATGGTACACCACCACATTATACGAGGGCAGTGAGAACATACTTAAATACCAACTTTCCTTAACGTTGGATTGGTCGTGGTAGTCATTTTCCTTGGCCAACATCAACTTTGGGAAGAAATAAATACTACAGCACTTTCTTTTAAACCAATGATGTTATTTAATATGAAACGATCTTTTATGGAACGTATTGATAAATGCATTGAAGAAAATGGTGAACATATCAAATACTTACCATGACAAAAATTTTAATATTATTTTGTTTAACAATTTCTGAATTTGGTTTGTAAATAAAATGTTTTGATTATGAATAATTTAATATAAAACCTAAAATGTTAAATTAAATACAACACTCAAATTGACAACAAGAATAATAGCGACAAAAAATAAACGAATATCTCTGCAAGAGGAAAGCAAGGATTTCGGACAGGAAGATCATGCACGGACGCAGTTTTTGTAATAAGAGAAATTTTGTAATAAGAGAAAAAAAGAGTAATAAGAGAAATAAAAACGGACGCAGTTTTTGTAATAAGATAATAAAAGAAAAGTCGCTGGAATGCAACAAACCAGCATAGATGTGTCTGATAGATTTGAAGAAAGCGTTTGATAGAGTGAGAATTCGGGAAGCGATACATTTATTATATGAAAAGGGAATATCACTGGATTTAGTAAAAACCATTGATTATATATATATATATATATATATATATATATATATATATATATATATATATCGCAACCTATCGCAACCTATCAAACATTAAACTGGCATTAGACAAGGAGATTCGCTGAGCCCATTAATATTTAATCTGATAATGGATGAAATCATAAAGAAAGTTAAAAAAGAAGAGGATATAGAATGGGAGAAAAGGAAATAAGGATAATATGCTACGCCGACGACGCCATAATAACAGCCGAAAATGAAGATGACCTACAAAGATTAATTAAAGAATTCGAAGATACGGGGCTCATATATAACATGGAGATCTCAACAGAGAAAACTAAAACGATAGTGATATCAGCGGAACCGAGATGATGTATACTAGTCGTAAATAACAAAATAATAGAACGAGTGATGGAAACTGAATACTTGGGAATAAAACTGTCAAGCTACGGAAAAGTGGAAGAAGAAGTACAAAAACAAGTGAACATGGCAAACAGAGCAGCAGAGATGTCTCAACAACACAATCTGGAGAAACAAATACCTTACAACGGAAACGAAAACCAGGATATATAAATCAACAATAAAACCGATAATGACGTACACAGCAGAAACAAGAGCAGATACGACGAAAACACAAAAACTACTGGAAACAACACAAATGAAAGTCTTACGAAAAATAAAAAACCAAACTCTAAGAAACAGAGTAAGAAGTGAGAAAATATGAGCGAGATGTGGTATAGAGGAAATAAACGCGTGAACCAAAAGAAGAAAAGTGGATGGAATCAACACATCGAAAGAATGACAGAAAATAGAATAGTACGAATAGCAAGAAACAAATCGCCAAATGGAAGAAGATCATTGGGACGACCGAGGAAAAGATTGACAGACAACGTCAATTGAGGCTAAAAATCGATGTAAAACAGGCATTAAGCCTATTTATAAAGTAGGAAGAAAAAGAAGAAGAATGTTATGAATAATTTAATATAAAACCTAAAATTTTTGAAGTAAAATCATATTATCTTAATATTTGTCAAATCCTATTATTAATAATTACGTATCCTACTGATATATTTATTTTCATTAATACATATTTCGTAACTATTAACTTTAGTTAAAGGTATTTCATCTGAAAATTCAGAAGTTTTGATGTTTTTGTCTATTTTTCCTTCATTGCCTCGAGTAATTACGTAAAATCAGAATTATGCAGCTGATTTATAAAATGCGATTATCTCGAAAACTGTTGAGTTTTGAAGTTATTAACAAATATACATTTTATTTGTTAAAATAATGTATCTTTAATATTTTTGAAACTAGTCAGAGCGCAGCAGGGGGAAGGAGCTGTTAACTGCATCTCTGTTTCTTGTTTATAGATTTTGACGTTTCCTTTTTTTAATGTGTATGTAATTTTTGCGTTACTAATATGTATTATTTAAATAATTAGGTTGTTAAATGAACCATCTAATTTGTTTAAACAATTTTTTTTAGGTTTTATTAGGAATATTTGTGGTAATTTTGATTATAATAAATAAATATTTTTGATTAATATATTTTATATATATATATATATATATATATATATATATATATATATATATATATATATATATATATTGTTATGATGTATTGTTTGTTTGAATGATGAGCAATGAGTATTTTAATAATATAGGGCTTTTATCGCGGTTCTCAAATAATTAGTTTGTAAGTACTTTTTTAAATTATCTTTATTATAACTATTATGAAACACACATATATATCTAACCTAGCCAATGTAAATTTAAAATAAACTATCTTTAAATTGATACTCTTATAAAACTAATTAAATTCTATAGACAATGTAAAATTTAAACAAACTATCTTCAAAATTGAAATTGTTATGACATTAACTAAATTATATTAACAAAATTTTGTACCTTTCTTTCACTGAATGCCTAAATGAACTGTTTTCCACTATATAGATTCTAATCACCACTGAATGTCTTCGTACTTCGGTTATCCTTGTTTTTGTGAAATTACTTTTTCCAATTATCAGCTTCTACCAATTTAAGATATATTTTTCTTCACCAGCATTTATAAACCACCAAGCAAACCAGCAAAACAGCATTTATATCTATTCTTCTTTTCAATATACCAATATCCAATTATTATAAGTTGATTTATACTAATCTCCAATCATAATATAATTTTAATTTCTTCCAATATACCTTTTTTAATCTTCAATAATTATTTGTGTATAATTATAAATGTGCATTAAAATATATGCATAATTTTTAATCTTCATTTAACTCACTATATTAAACAATTGGACTATTTGTAACTGATTCACTGACTCCAACTAACTTTCATATTTCTTACTAAACTTTTCTGACTGACTTCTTGAAAATTCTGAACAATTTACTTCACTAACTAAATGTGTCTACTAACTTTCGTAATAAACTGGACTCACAGTAACTGTAACTCATAACTGATCCCTTCTAATCCAAATCATCGGGTATTTATATCTTTTTTTCTGTTCTAGAATCATCTGGCAATAAATCATGTTCCATTTTTTCTATTAAATACATGTCTGAATTTTGTGGAACAAACCATTTCGCAAACATGGCCATCTCCGGTGATCCAGAGAATTCCATTCTTTTCTATTAATAATTTTGTTGACATTTAGGCTTTTCAGATCAGAATAAACATTTAAATCATTAAATATATATAAATTAAACATTTTAAACTAACATTATTATTATAACCCCACTTTATATTCGTATTATGATTAGATTCTGTCTGCCAATTTACTGTATAGTTGGTTGCCTATGCACATGGCTCACTTAAATATATTTACAACATTAAAATACAACTTTTTACACTTATTATATGCTAATTTATTAAAAATGCCCTCACATAAATATATTTTTATAAAATTCTCTAGTATATAACTTATTTAAAATAATCAAATACTTTTTTATATCTAATATTATGTAGTATATAACTTATAAATTAATTTTTTAAACAATATCATTTCAATATATATGTATATAAATATATATATATATATATATATATATATATATATATATATATATATATATATATATATATATACTTCTTTAATAAACTTCGTAAATATTTTATTTATAATAGATTTTATGTATTAAATTATCCTGTTCAATTATTTCTAAAAATATTATATAATCCCAGATAAACTATGTCATATTTCTTGCTAAACATGCTAGGCTTGTGGCTTTTGTCGAAAAAGTTCAATTTCATACACGCATGCTGAAACTTGTTTTAATCGATATTATTATGATGCCATACTATGCTCAAAACTTTTCCGACAATTTTCATTGGCAATCTATATAGTTATAACAATTTTTTTAAATTTGAGAGTTATTTCAAGACGAAAATAATTCTTATGATATTTATGTAAAATGCTTACTTTAAACGTAAAGGGCAAATAAACTAGTAAAATAGCTAAAAAAACAATTTTAGCGTTTTTCGAGGCAATTTTTTAATAAGTTGAACATCAGATGTAAAAAAAACAAAAAATACAAAATGATAGCAAAATTGATATACCGTTGCGTTTTGGAATATATAGGCGTGATGAACGTCCAAATTTTAACGTTTAAAACCCATTGTTTATTTCTTACCACAATCTTAATCTTATTTTAATCGGAAGAATATAATACTGCAATATTATCGTAAAAAGTTTACCCAAAGTATACCATGGGTACCTGCTTAATATATACAGTGTAGGTAAAAGTTTATGGTCGGTATCGTAAAATTTAACAGGATATCTAACACAGATATAAAATCATATTTTCAGAGAATACGACAAAGATAACAATCATATTTCCTCTTGGTCTCCCCTCCATATTTGACGCCCATTACCCATTGGTGAGACTTACATATACATTACACGTTATTAAATCGCGAATCGTCTAAATTGACATTTAAAAACTTTAAATGTCATTTAAAAAGTTTTTCCACTTTTCTTGTTAGCCGTGTTCTTCTTTTATTTAAAATTAAACAAGATTTTGAACATGTGTTCACAAGGAACAGATTTTGTTACAATACTACAATATTTTATAAATATAGTTAAGTTAGGATACACATGGCGATGGTTTTTCCACCACTGTAATGGACAGTTCCAATCTCCGTTCGAATTTTTTTGTGGGTATATATCATCAGAGAAATACATGTCGACTTCTTTTATATCTCTCGATACAGGTGTATGTTTAGATGAGTCATGTCCAATTTATCAAAAATACACCATAGATTTAAGTCATCTTTATCAGTTTCTTTCTCTTGTACTGTTTGATTTTCAATAGTACAATCTGCTTTTTCTTTTTTTATAGAAGTAACTAGCTTCTTAACTATTTCTTTTGTTTTTTTACTTTCATTTTTATCAGAAAATCCCTGCATTTTAAATCATTATTTGTCATTTACGAATCTACGGTTTCTCATTGGTAAGCCAACTAGTTGATGGTTGATTCAAAAAAACTATGTTTTGTGTAGACGTAAACAGAGGAGCAACGAACACTTTACGTCGACGAGGACGATTAGTTGATCTGAGAGACTACTACAAAAATAACAATAACTCTTTCGGGACAGTGGACAGTCGGGCTATCGGTTAACGTTTAAAATAAAATAACTAGGTATTCGGATTAATGAATGAGTTTCGATTTACGATTGATCTGCATTTTCGAAGGTGATGGATACTTCCATTAATAAAAATATTAGTTTAGAGTAAAAGAAACAAATAGATATGGATTTACTAAACCTATGCAACGACTCGTTTCATCCGTTTTCCATAGTTGAAGAACGAGCTTTTAAAAAGTTTGCAGGGTAGATTCCTGGATATAAACCACCAACAAGAAAAAACTTTGTCAGGTTCATTACTTTAGAAATGTTATATCAAAACTGAGCAAATTATTAGATCACAAGTTGTTAAAGAAGTAGAAAATATCTGTATTACTACTGACATCTGGACATCTGGAGTAACTGAGAGTTACATCGCATTAACAGGACAATATTTAACCAAAAATTTAGAATTTAAAACGATTTTATTATTCTGCTGCCATTATTCAGAATTCAGAAAACATCGCATTTGAAATTAGTGAAATTATTAATCAGTGGGGTCTAAAACCAAAAGATCATTTTGCAGTAACTGATAATGCCTCAAATATGGTCAAAGCTATTAAATATGTTTTGGAATGAAAACATTTAAATTGTTTTGCTCATACGTTAAATTTATTGGTGGAGGACGCACTTAAATGCTGTCGTGTACAAATAAATAAAATAAAAAGTCTTTTTTCGACAATTCGGCAAAAAACACATTTCAAAAAAGTACCTTATCTTCAGAAATGCTTTTAAATATTAATTACAACATAACAAAGTTCCCAAACGGCCAATCCAAGACGTGGAAACTAGATAGAACTTCACCTATTACATGTTAAAAAGAATGACCGAGTTAGAAGAGGCAATCCGTTCCACATTGGTATTAGTTAATACAGACTTAGACTTAGACCAAATCTAAATAATGAAGACTGGATTATTTGTTCTCAACTTTCCCAAATTTTACGGCATTTTAAAGAAATAACATTTTACGGCATTTTAATAAGTACAATGAGTGGCCAAAAATACTTGAAGAGTAGTTCAGTGATTGTTATGGTACGCTGCCTGCAAGAATCTTGCAATAAAATTTTAGCAAACGATAACCTTACATCCATAGTATCCGACGTAGTACAATTACTAATATCGGGTTTAGCAAAAAGATTTAGAGAGATAGAACAGAGTGGCACATTGTCATCATGTACATTTATGGATTCACGATTTAAAGTGCAGGGATTTTCTGATAAACATGAAGCTAAAAAACAAAAGAAAGAGTTAAGAAGCTGGTTACTTCTATAATTAAAGAACAAGAAGATTGTACTAATGAAAATCAACCAGTACAAGAAAAAGAAACCGATAAAGATGACTTAAGTATTTTTGATCAATAAATTGTACATGACTCATCTAAACGTACACCTGTATCGAGAGTCTATTACAATGGTGGAAAAACCATCGCCATGTATATCCTAACTTAACCACTATATTCATAAAATATTGTAACAAATGTTCAAAATTTGATTTAATTTTAAATAAAAGAAGAACACGTTTAACAAGAAGTAAAGTAGAAAAACTTATGTTTTTAAATGTCAATTTAGACGATTCGCGATATAATAAATATATCCTTTGAGAGTCCATTACAATGGTGGAAAAACCATCGCCATGTATATCCTAACTTAACCACTATATTCATAAAATATTGTAAAAAATGTTCAAAATTTGATTTAATTTTAAATAAAAGAAGAACACGGTTAACAAGAAGTAAAGTAAAAAAACTTATGTTTTTAAATGTCAATTTAGACGATTCGCGATATAATAAATATATCCTTTATTAGTTTCTTTCACTTCAATAAATATACACATAAACGATAATATCCATTATGTTTGTTTATTTGAAACTACTGGTAACAATCAACTAGTTACTTGTTTACGAAAAACGATTCAATTTCGTTAACGATAAAAATGTCAACGTCCCACCTCTAGTTTCTTAGTTATGGCATGTGGAATACCGGTTCTGAAGTTGCTGAAATGGTATTGCTGTTGCAACGCGACGTTGCCAAATAATTTTGTATGAAGCTTGTTTATTGTTGGCGTTATAATACAGTTTATTATTTTATTGGAAATAAGGCACAATGTGACTTTAAAATAAGCTTATTTTGATGTTTAGATTTTTAATTCGGAAATCGTACTTAAAATACGAAACATTAATAAATTTTATTTATATAAAACGATTTCCGAAGTGGAAATCAAAATGTTAAATAACACTTATTGTAAAGTAAAATTGTGGCATATTTTCAATAAGAAACAGTAAGCTGCTATTTAAATCCATTTCGCCCAAATTTTATTATCTTAGAACATTGTTCAAATGCTAAAAAGACAACAGGTCAAATAAAACCAATAAGTTTGGCAACGTTGAGTTTCCCCTTTTTTATTATTTCCACTCATGTATTTTCGGCGATATTTAAAGGGCGGACCTAATATACCTCTCTTTTTAAACAGGTGTTTCTCACTCCATCTCAGATAAGGTCCATACCGACCATAAACTTTTACCTACACTGTATATAAAAAAAGAATAAGTGGTTCAAACACAAATGAAATTTTTTATTTGTTGTAAAATTGTTATAAATAAACAGCTTCCCGTGGTAAACTTTGGGTTAAATTTTTACTGTAATGTTGTAGTATATTTATTCTTTCGTTTAAAGAATATAAACTATTGAAAAAGGGCCTCGAAAAACGTTAAAATCGGTATTTTTCGGCATTTTTTATTAAATAATGTCTTAGAATAATTCAAATTATTAAAAGAGTGTAATTTTGAAGCAAAAAATATATTTTTTTATAATCTGTTTAAAAAGTGCCAAATAAATAAATAATAATAAATAAATAAATAGATTGCCATGAAAATTTTTTCATTGAGATGATTTTTTTATTAAGGAAAATTTTTCTTTGAGATTTTTTATTTAAAGAAATATTAGTAAGTGCTTTAAAGTAGAAGAATTGAATAGGATAATTTGTTTTTTTTTTCATAAAATCTATTATAAATAAATTATTTACGAAGTTTATTGAAGAAGTATAATATATTATTCATAAATATTTATTTTTTACAATCAAAATTATCTCAAATATACCTAAAAAAATTGTTTAAATAAATTAAATGGTTTATTTACCAACCTAATATTTATTTAAATAATAAATATTCGTAATGTACCCAAAAAGTTTATACAAATTAAAAAAAGAAATGTAGAAATCTATAAACAAGAGACAGAGATACAGTTAACAGCTCCTTCCCTCACCTGCGCTCTTACTAGTTTCAAAGCCTACCAATTGTGAGGACCACAATTTTGATGCTTGGCAAACGATTCCATTAAAATGCAACCTTTTTCAAATTTTTGACATTTTTAATTTGACATTTAAACAAAGCTGCTATCAATTTTAAAAAAGGCACTAACTTCCTCCCAAAGTGCCCTAGATTAACTTTTTTTTCTTTTCAATTTGTGAAAAAACTCAGGCTGTCAAAATATGAAAAAATCAGTTTTTTCCATTCAATTGTTAAAAAGTTATTCTAATTGTTTATAAGCAAAAAATTGACATATTTTTGCCAAATTATTTTGCAATATTTAAAATTTTTTTGCAATATTTAAAATTATTTTTCCTCATTTTTTTTTTAAATAATATTAATAAAATAAATTTTCTTCTTTTATAATCTATCCATATATTTAATATACCTATTAAATTTTCTGACTTATATTGTTGCAAAAAAATTTAATTTGGGATAAAGAAATTAAATAACTTTTAAACTCTTGAACCGATCGACTTGAAATTTTGATCTTATTTTAAGCATCGCAAGACCCAACATTGTGTGTAATATAAAGTAATTAAAAAAAAAAGTAATTAATATTAGAAAAAACCGAAATTTTTGACTTATTTTGCAACTTTCTAAGCAAAAAATAAGGATAGGAACATTTAGAAAACGCCATTTTGAAGGTTTTTATATGACTCATAAGTTTCTTCTCTTCTCAAATTTGTTTCAGACGCTTTTCTTTTTGCTGATAGACGCAAAAAGCGAAAATTTACCGTTTTTTGACCTTAATTTGTTAATACTTAATTAAGTCTAAAAAATCGACTGTAGGAAACATATAGATTCTTGTTATAGAGGTCCACACTACTCAAAACAACTGTCGGTTGCCTGGCCGAACGAGTGCCACGAAAAAAAGCTTATTTCTCTGGGCTATTATGAGCCTGTTTCTAAGGTCGGTAGCATCGTCTTTTTTATGAAGTAGGATAATTTCTGCGTTATGCCACTGAGTTGGTGTTACTGCTTCCTGTAGACGTCTAGTGAATGGTTTAGCAAGTACCTACCATAATCTGTGTTTAATCACATTCAAGGCACTGCCACTATTTCATCGCCTCCGGGGGACTTGTTTTTTATTTCTCGTACTAACCTTCGAACTTCATTGGGTGTAAATTTCAGATTCCCAATTAATTATCTTTGGTAATGATCCACTCAGAATACATTGCTGTTCTTTGTATAAATGGATATAAAAACTCTCTATAGTGTTCTTAATTTTACATCGATCATCAATGATTTGCCCCTGTTCAGTTCTGAATTTGTGCATTTCTTCCAATGAATATGTTTGTCTGAGTTCTTTCAAGCTTTTGTTTACTTCTATTACTCTAGTTAATATTATTTTTAATTTTCTTATTCAAGATTCTTCGTTCACTTTTGTTATGATTCTGATTTTCTCTAAGCGTTCTTCTTTCCTCTAGAAGATGTTTTGTGCTGTGGCTTAATTGTTTTTTATTTTTGACACATTTCAATATTTCTTTTCAGCTTCTTTCAATGTTTGAATAATACATAAAATGATTAGAGCGCGGATTATATGCAAATTTTTGATCCTTTCCCAAGTTAACATGCTCCTTTTCTAACTTGGCTGCATCGGAAATACGTATATACGGTTGCCTTCCATCGATAAACCTTTATTGGTTGTCTGTTTTGCTGTTCTGTTCAAAAATAATTGTTTGTGAGAAGAAGTTTTAAGTGAATCAGCATTTAAAAACAGCGCTGCATATCGGGAAGGCTGCAAACATGAAATGTGCGCCTGTTCAACAGAATGTTAAAAGCGCATTTCAAAATGTGGGTGCAAAATCTAAGTCAGATAAGGAACTTTTTCAAGAAGACTTATGTAAAACTATGATGGCAGCTAATATACCACTAAGAAAACTTCAGCATTCCCTATTTAGAAGTTTTTTACAAAAGCATTGCAATCAAACCATTCCTGGTGAGTCGACCATAAGAAAGAAAAATGTTCATTCGGTCTACGAGACAGTTCTTCAGAAAATAAAATCTTTAATTGGCGAGAAAAACTGCTTCATTGTTGTGGATGAAAGTAAAGATGCTTGTGGTATATATATCGCACATCTGATGATTGAAGCACTTCTACAAACGCATACTTAATAGCTTCGAAGCAGTTGGACAAAACCGATAATGTGACGGTATTCAAATTCATACAGCAGTCTCTTCCAAACCCAGTACCAAAAGAAAAGTTGTTGGTTCTTCTATCTGATGCCACACCCTTTATGGTAAAAGTAGGACAGAACCTTACAGTATTTTACCCCAATTTGGTGCATGTTACATGTCTTGTGCACGGGATAAACCGAGTAGCAGAAACCATCAGAACATAATTTCCGTTAGTAAATAAACTAATTTCAAATGTTATAAAAGTATTCATCAAAGTCCCTCTAAGAGTGCAGATGTATAGGGGGAGACTGCCGGGAGTTAGTTTACCAACAGAACTTGTAATTACCAGAAGGGGAACGTGAATTAACGCGGCTATATTCTACGCTGAACATTTTGATGCCGTTAGAGACTTAATTTTGGACATAGAGGACGACGCTCAGAGCGTGGTTCAAAGTAAGGACTTGTACAAAGTGCAAGTGTAGCTAGAGATTTACTTTTTATTAAAGTTAATTTTGGCTTTATTGCAGATATGATCACATCGTTACAGAGTAGACAATTAAGTTTAAGAGAGTCCATTAGTACCATTGAAACTTTTATGGCTAAGTGTGGCAACATTCCGGGTGAATTTGGAGATCAAAATAAGGGTCAAAGCCAAAGTGACTTTAACAGAGAATGAAGGGTTTAAATTTTTAAAAATAGTCAAAAATATCTACGAAAATGAGTCTTCCGATGAACATGTACCATGGCCTTATAGTATACTGCCAAAACTTCAATAATGTCCAATTACGTCAGTAGACGTTGAAAGAACCTTTTCTGTGTCTAAAAACATTTTTACTGATAGAAGACAATCATTTTTACTGGAAAACTTCGAAAAGTATCTTGTTGTAAATACCTTTTATAGTACATATTTTCAAACGAGAAATTGTATAATATTGTAATACTTTTTATACCATTTTAAAATAGTAAATAATTGTATCTGACTATATTTTTCCTACTAACTATGTGCACTTTTCCAAATAAAAACCAATTTTCCAACATAGCACTTTTTGCACGCTATTGTATTCTATTACATCAATAAATTTTATTACATATTGAATTGCATATTTTGTAATAACAGTCAATATTTGTGCATATTTTCATGAAAAAAGATGGATATATGCTCTAATGATGATATATTGATCATATAATGAGACGTAATAGGTAAAACTTCCTTCAACTCATAATAGAGGGCATTATCGAAGGTAAACGCTGACCAGAAAGTAGAAAATGCTCCTGGTTTATTAATATACGAGATTAGAGAGGCTTGGGCTTAAATTCATTGATCAGAAAAATCAAAGAAAGAAGAAAATTTGCCAAAATTCCGATCTTTGATAGGAGAAGGCACTTAAAAAAGATGGATGCAAGGTATACAATGGATGGCTTAACTATTTAAGGAGATAAAGAAGAAGAACTTTTAAAGCTCTTAACCTTAAAAAGTTTATAAAAAAATTTATATCGAAATTTCGAAGTACATACGACAAGCCTCTTTGATTTTGGACTCGTAAATGCGGTTTGTATGTACACTACTCTTTAAAAACTGCAAGAACTTGTAGGTGATACTAGTCCAATACGTAATATTCTCAAGCAATTAAGAGAAGCTCAATTGGATAATTGGTTAAGAACTGGAAGTGTTGTGGAAAAATCGAGCTCTTTGAAAACTCCGATTGCCGGAAGAAAGGTTGGCAATGTAGGCACTCAAGAAGAAAAGGCACGCCTACTCCCCATTGTAATATTATCATAAGAAGAAAATCAGTTTGTGAAGAGACATCACGAAAGAGACTAAATCTGACTGTAAATAAAGGTGACCAAAAATCAAGTTAATAAAAGTAAGTTTATATAGTTAGTTTGACAGACAATATATAAAGCCTTTTACATACACCGGTAAACTGGTAGGCAGCGGGTAGTAACTCCTTTTCAGATAGCTCTATCAGGGAAAGTAAATCGATCCCTGCCTTCCGCAGATTCCAGGTGTTTCCTGGCCCGGGAAACTAGTACCTGCTAAGGGTCCTTCGACCAGACAACTTAAGCTAAACGGACTATGAATATTGGTACTTGGAACGTTCAAGGGCTCTCCAATAAACTCAACGACGTAATTTCGGAAGCCAATAAATCAAAATGGATATTTTAGTACTTACCGAGACTAAAAGAAAGGTTAAGGCTCAGAAAACCTAGGAGAATATGACCAGTTTTTCTCAGAAATACAGAGCGATAAAAGAGCCCAGCAAGGAGTGGCCATATTTATAAAAAAAATACTTAGAAGTTGCAAAACATGCTGGGAAGCAGTGAATAAGCGCATCATCAAACTTAACCTGACTCTGCATGGTAGTAAGTCACCATTCTTGGCATATATGCAGTAAACTAGGACGCTTTATTAAAAGGTAAAAAAGAGTTCTTTGGGCAATTAACTTACGAAATATCAAAAATAGGAACATTAAGAGAAATACTCTTATTAGGACACCTAAATGTGAGAACGGGCAAAAAAGTTAAGAATTAAATAGTTGGTCAATTCGAAGCAGATACTAGAAATGACAATGGAGATAGGCTTACCAACATATGTGAGCAAAATAACCTGAAAATACACAACGGCTTTTTTCAGCACCGAGAAATACATAAATTCACTTGGATCCAACAATCAAGAAATTTGAAATCCATTATAGAATATGTGATCGCCCGACAAAATACGCAACTCAATATACAAGACGTAAGAGCGTTTAGAGGAAGCACATGTGGAAGCAACCACTACCTAATAAACTCTAAAATAATACCCATACGACTTTCTATGAAAAAAGAACACAACGAGGAACAAGAGCATAAAACAATAGAAACCAAATACAACTTAGATAGCCTCAACCATGAAAGCACAAAGACACTGTACAAAAAGCAACTCGAAGAAAAGCTCCTACAAGAAAACTTTGATAGTGTTGAGTACAATTAAAATTACATAAAACAATGTATCAAAATTGCAGCAGAAGAAGCCCTGGATATATATGAAAAAACCGAACGAAGGAAGCCATATTGGTGGGATGAAGAAATCGAAGAAAAAATAAAGATTAAATGAGATAAATACCACAAACACTTAAATATAAATACTGATCAAAGTAAAAACTAATATCGAACAGAATAACTGAATAGAAACAGAAACTGCTCCAGAAGAAACACTTACTTGGGGGTAGCAGAAGCACCGAAAGCAAAAAAATACTTCAATGTCTTCGACAAGATAAGACTAAATGTATCATCTCACCGATCAACCTAGATAAATGGAACGAATACTTCGCAAATCTACTGGCGCAAGAAAGGACAGAATATTTGCAAACACCTCAAACACAATCAGAGGTGCAAGTTCATACAATAGCTTCCCCAATTAGGATTCATGACCAAGAAGTAGCACAAGCATGCCAAGCATTAAAGAATAGAAAATCACCAGACCCTGACAATATTCCACCTGAGCTGCTCAAGTACGCTACAAGCAAATTATATAAGCAGCTAGCCAGCCTTTACCAAAAATGTATTAACGGAGAGAGTATACCGGAGGCGTGGAGGAGATCATTTATCATGATAATAAATAAGAAGGAAAGTAAATATGTATATGACAATTATTGAGGACTCGTAGTCCTTAGCACCATTTTGAGAGTTTACGGCAAACTCATCAAAAAGAGAACGGAAGATGAATTCTGAGATATGAAGGTCGAAGAACAGGCCGGCTTTAGAGCAGGTAGATTAACTTTTGACCATCTGTTTACTGTTACCCAGCTAAACAAAAAACAGTAGCACAAAATCAACCAATACGTCTCCTCTACGTGGACCTTAAAAAAGCTTATAATAGTGTGCCACAACAAAAATTCTGGAAAGCGCTCGAGAAAACAAATATCAGTGTAACCTTAATCAAGGCTGTTCAAGACCTCTACACGTACAACACGAGTAAATTAAAAAAGGTCAGGAGGTATTCAAGGGTTTCACTATCAGCAAAGGGCTCAAACAAGGATGCTGCGTGTCTCCTGTTTTGTTTAAGATCTACTCGGAGCAAGCAATAAAGACGTGGAAAAAAAAATGCAGAATCATGGGAATTCCTCTAAATGACGCAATATTATACATATTGAGTTTCGCAGACAACCAGATAGTGATGACCCAAGACTATGAAGACCTCGAATTTATGACCCGTAAACTTATCGAAGAATACAAACTATGGGGGCTAGAAGTAAATATTAGGAAAACTGAATATATGTGTATTGGGGGAACTCAACAAAATCTTATCTTGGAAAAAATATAGCGAGAAATAAATCACTGTCAAAAATACTAATATTTAGGCAAAAAAAACTTATACAGAAGTAAAAAACTTCAAATTTGTATCTTGGTATAACATTTAATTTAAAACTTGTTAAAAGTGTCGTCCAAAATGTTACAGGTGCATAACGTAACGTTTTCGATCTAGCTCAGATCATCTTCAGTGCCTTCTTTTGGTACTTAAAGCTAACACTAAAATTGTAGTGAAGACATCAATATATGGTTTTACATATTTAGATTTAAATTATTATGCGACCCTAGGTCAATGACAATGGATAAATATTTTAATACCTACTTTAAGAGCATTATGTTTCTTTGCTCGATTTGAACACGTAGTTCTTGTCAGTTAAAACGACACAGACCAGCTCATATTTAGGCATGCAAATAACCAACGATGGCAAATTAGATAAAGAAATTAAATATAGAAATAACCAGGGAAGACAAGCCATTAGGCAATTAAACAGTGTGCAGTGGGACAAAACAATCTCCAAAGAAAACAAACATAAAATCTATAACAGAATTATAAAAACAATTGTTACATATGTAAGTGAAGTAATGCCACTGAAAGAAAAAAACTTAAAAGCATTAGAAGCAATAGAAATAAACTTCTGAAGAAGAGCGGCTGCAAAATCAAGATTAGACAAAGGTGGAAACGAAAGAATACGAGAAATTATTGGTGTTAAGCACAATATAACAGAGGACATAAGAATAAATCAACTAAGATGGTATGGACACGTTCAAAGAATGGATGAAAACAGAATTCCAAAGAAAGTATTGAACTGGACACCGCATGGAAGAAGAAAGCAAGATAGACCGAGATTAAGTTGGAGAGAAGGAATCGATAAAGACTTAAGAGATAGAGGAGTTGGAGAAAACCTTTGGAACGACCGAGATAAATAGAGACTGGTAATCAGAAGACGGCGTTAAACGTTATAAACTGATTAAATACTTGATTGAAAAGGAAGAATATTTATTAAAATGAGAAGGGAAAAAATAAAAAAAAAGGAAATAAAAACACGGAAAAAACGAAATTCTAACAAAGAAGACAGTTGAATAATATAGATACATTTTTATCATTTCTAGGTTTCTATTGGACCAACCAGTTTGATGTCACTCTTAACTTTTTCCTACACAGTTGGCAAACCTATAGAATGTGTTATTCTACTGGCGTTTATAGCTGGATGTGTGGAACTGCTTATGGGAATACTAAAATTAGGTAAGTTTCTACTGCCGAAATTAATTGGCTATTCCGATCCTAGATGCTGCCGCTCTGAATAGTTCCCTTAACTGACGCAACCATGAGATTCTTCTCCTTCCTACACTCCTTTTGCCATGGACTTTTCATTGTATAATTAATTGAAGTAAGTTATATCTTTCATTACGCATAACATACCCAAGGCACATTGCAGGTTTCCACATTGCAACTTTCGTGTCTTAATGGATTCCAATATTTTCATTCTTTTGTTGACTCTTCTCATGACTTCGTTGTTTGATACATGCTCGGTCTATGATATCTTTAGGATTCTTCTATACACCCACAGTTTAAATGCTTCCAACTTTTTAGTAGTCGACACGTTAAGTGTCCATGCTTCTATCCCATAGAGGGGTTATTGAAGTTTGTTCGTGCTTTCTTTATTCGAACTTTGATTTCTTTGGAGTAATCGTTTGTGTGATTAATTATTGTGACAAGATAATTGTAGTTTTCAACTTGTTCTAAACTTTTACCGTTAATTGTCAGGCTTTTATCAATATTTTGGATTTTTGATATTCTCATAAATTTAGTTTTCTTTATGTTTATTGATAATCCTTATTCTTCTTCATACTCAACTATTTTGTTCATTAGCTTTTGGAGATCTTGGAGATTGTCTGCTATTATGCTAGTATCGTCTGTATATCTAATGTTGTTCATTGGTGTTCCATTGACCTTTATTCCTGCTGTTTCTCTCTTAAGAGCTCTGTTCATAATTTCTTCAGAATATGCATTGAATAGTAGTGGTGACAATACACACCCTTATCGTACTTCTCTTTTAATTTCGAACTCTTCTGATGTGTGTTCATTAATGTGTATGTGTGCCTGCTGTTTATAATTTTAGATTTGTTATAATTCGAAGGACATTTTATTGTAATTGTTTTGCTTTAAGGACATCCATTGGCTCTTTGTGGCGGACTTTATCGAAAGCCTTGTTGTAATCTATGAGACAGACGTACATATCTTGGTTCACATCCAAGCATCTCTGGATTAGTACGTTGAATGCAAAGAGAGCATCACAGGTACCTACGCCTCCACGGAATCCAAATTGGGTTTCTTCAATATCCATACCATGTATTTGGTAAATGCATTTATGGATGATCTTTAAAAACATTTTAAGTGTGTGAGACATCAGGCTTATGGTGCGGTGGACAGTGCATTCTCTAGAATTTTTCTTTTTTAGGAGACACAATAAATGTTGAGGTCAACCACTCATTGGGTATGTCACCCGACTGATAAATTTCATTAAAGAGCTTTAAGAGGACATCCATGTTCTCATTTTCTATTATTTTAAGGATATCAATAGGCAGTTGATCTCGCCCCGGGCTTTTTCAGTTTCTGGTGTTCTTTAGTGCATACAATATTTCTTTCTTTGTAATTTCTATACTTGTTTCTCTGTTCTCGAAAGATATGTCCTATAGGTTTCCTCTTTCATCATCTAATAGCTCTTCTATATATTCTTTCCATCGTTTTAGCTTTTCATCAGTCGTTATCATAGTATTTCCATTTTTATCTAAAAGAGTTGTGTTGTGGTTTCTTTTTTGCAGCCCTGCCATTCTTTAACCTTTTTATGTAAGTTGAATAGGTCGTATTTGTTCTGAAGATCTTCTATCTCTTTACATTTTTCCCCGTAGTAAGTTTGCTTTGCCTCTCGTATCATTTTTCTGATTTCATTGTTAATGATTTTGTAATTATGACTGTCTTTGTTCTTGGCTTGTCTTCTTTGGTCCATCCTGCCAAGTATTTCGTCAGTCATCCAGTTGTCTCTCTTTCTTATCGATTCTTTTAATAACTCTTTGCATGAAACGAGGGGGCAATTTTTTAATGTTTTCCATTGTTGGTTTATCTCGTAGGTGTTAGTATCTAATTTATCAAAGTTTTCGTATATTTTCTGTTGAAGTTTGTTTTTTATATTAACTTATTAGTTTTCTAACATCTAATTTTGAAGTCCTTTGGGGTTTTCTAATACGTTTAAGCTTAAGCGTGACATTAGTGATTAGTGGGTTATGGTCTGATGTGACATCTGCTCCTGGATATGTTTTAACTGATTTAATGGTGTTACGATATCTCTCTTTAATCATTATATAATCGATTTGGTTTTTTACCACTTTTTTGGTTTATCTGCTGGTGAGCGCCATGTATATATAATTTAAAGAACGTGTTTGTGATTATTAGACTTTGTTCTTGTCAGAATTGTATTAGACGATCTCCTCTATCGTTACGTTCTCTTAGTCATTGATCTCCCATTATTGTTCCAGTTCTTCTATTGCCGACTTTTGCATTGAAATGTTGGTAGAATGTTTCTACTTCATCTTCTGTTGCATCCGTTGTTGGTGCATATACTTAGATCAAATTTAGTTTTGTGTGTGATGTTCTTATTTGTAGTAGCATCACTCGTTTTGAGATTGGGACAAAACCCTCTATTGATTTGTTGACCTCTGTATCGACAATAATCGCTACTACACGTCTTTGCTGGTTGTCAATGTTTCCCGAGTAATATAAGGTAGCGGTTTCTGTCGAAAGGTATCCTGAGTTAGGCCTTACACCTTATATATTTATTCTTCTTATTTCTTAAATGATGTTATGCATTTTACCAGGTTGATAAATGCTTTTGACATTCCATGTACCTATTTTTGCTTTTGATAATTTTGCTTTGTCTTGTTTCGATGTTTGAACTTATAGAACCCTATAAAATTAGAATATATTATAAAAAACTTAAGAAATTAGAGCTATTTGATGTTACAGAACCAAGATGTTGGTTTATTTATATCGCAACATTATTTTCAAGACTATCTTTATTTTCTAAGAACATTATATTTCTAATATTTATTACATTTTTTTTTACTTGTAAGGATTTCTTGTCGACTTCATATCACCATGCCTTACGTCAGGGTTCACATCTGCCAGTACCATCATCATCATATCCAACCAGTTAAAAAACTTGTTGGGAATCAATATCCATTCTCACGAATTTGTTGGGGTAACGAAAGAATTGTTTCAAAAGTACAAAGAAATAAGGATTCCTGATACTATCCTGGGAGTAACTTGCATTGTTATACTTCTATTTTTTAAGGTAAGTTACAAACATTTAACTAAGTAATTCCGACAATACACACAATAAGCTTAACAGTCTTAACTTAATAACTTATATTATTGGTTTTGGTTAATGAATTTTGTAGATCTTTTGTAAATTTTAATTTTATTTAAGCGCTACCATAGCCAGTGAAAGGAATTTATGTTATATTCTTCTTAATAATCACCCAATCTTGAATATTTCACAGCCCACAGGAAAGGCTTTAAATTTGTTTTGAATAAAATTAAAATTATTTAAAGTTTTCTGAATTACTCGGCCGGCGGTATTTTCTTGATATTATAAAAGAACAAATGTTTGCACAAACTAGTTCTGTGGCATGGCCGCCATGGTATCCTCATGACGGCCAAGCCTCGAATACGATGATGCACACTTTGATGTAGCTGATAGAGGGCGCCACATATGCCATATACGTGACATACATTTGCGCTTAACTTTTTTGTTCTTTAAGTTCGCACTATATGTTTTAAAACATATTAAATATACATTATTTTAACAAATAAAGTGTATATTTGTTAATAACTTCACAATTCAACAGTTTTCGGTAGTAATATCCCTAGGACATTGATAACAGACGAGATAATTTCATGACAATCGAAAGCTCGTTCCTTCAAGCAACGAGCTTGAGAAATTTGTCATGAAATTAAGAGGCATTCATCAATGTCCGAGGGATATTCGGCGGATAATTTTTCGAAAAAAAAAAAAATCATAACTCAACATAGCGAAACATTTATTTATTAAAAGTACAGTTAGTGAAAGTACAATTATTAAAATTTAAATTGCCGAAACGTTAAATTTTGAAATTTATTTGGATGAAGTTGTCAAAGTCGATCGTGTTGTCATAGGGATTGAAAATTGCACTGAATGCAATTATCAGTCTAATGTTGACATGATTGGGTGAAATTGTTCGACATGACACAAAATGACGAAATTTGAATGGTTGTTAGAACAGTCGAAAAATTATCGAGATAATCGCATTTTATAAATCAGCTGCATAATTCTGATTTTACGCAATTACTCGAGGCAATGTAGGAAAAATGGATAAAAACATCAATACTTCTGAATTTTCATATGAAGTACCTTTAACTAAAGTTAATAGTTACGAAATATTAATGAAAATAAATATATCAGTAGGATACCTAATTATTAATAATAGGATTTAACAAATATTAAGATAATATATGATTTTACATCAACATTTTAGGTTGTTTTATTAAATTATTCATAATCAAAACATTTTATTTACAAACCAAATTCAGAAATAGTTAAACAAAATAACATTGAAATTTTTGTCATAGTAAGTATTTGATATGTATATATCATACTTTCTTCAATGAATTTATCAATACGTTCCATAAAAGATCGTTTCATATTAAATAACATCATTGGTTTAAAAGAAAGTACTGTAGTATTTATTTCTTCCCAAAGTTGATTGCGAATGTTTATCGGATACTTATAGACACGTTGTCTCAATGCGTCCCATACACCAAAATCGAGCGATTTAACTTTGGGCTACGTGGTGGCCAAGGAAAATAACTACCACGACCAATCCAACGTTAAGGAAAGTTGGTATTTAAATATGTTCTCACTGCCCTCGTATAATATAGTGGTGCACCATCTTGCATAAACCACATATTTGGCTTAAGTTTAATGGCAATTCTTCCAACAAATCAATAAAACCATTTTGTAAAAAATATAAATAGTTCTTACCATTCAAATTACGAGGTAACTCGCATGGCCCTAAAAATGATTACCAATGATTACACATTTATTTGAATGTTGGAAATGCCTTTCTTTCTTAACATAAGGATATTCAGTATACCAGAAATCATTGATCCTTAAATTAAAAACACCATGGCGTATAAATGTAGCTTCGTCTGTAAATAATATTCTATCGACGAAAGAGTGGTCAAGATTTCGTCTATTTCGGATATCATTTGCAAATCTGCATCTTAAAGGAAAATCTGATGGTAATAGATTTTGCACAGGTGTCAAATGGTAAGGGTGAAAAAATGGTCACTTTGTAGAATTCTTAAAACTGAAGTTTTGCTGATTCTTAACGCTGAAGATAAACGTCGTCTAGTTTACTTACTTAAGAATCATCGTCAACGCGAACCATTGATCAGGGGTAATGATTTTCTGTTTTGGTATCTTTTTAAATATTCCTTTTTCGTTGCACGCCTGTTAAAATGTTGCTGACAATAAATAGCAATCATATCTGTCATTTCCATATAGGAAAAATTATTATGCCTCGTGATTTTCTGCTTTTCTTTAATAAACCAAAATAAACTAGATATTAAATAGTACATATTACAAAAATCACTGATTAATCGAAACAAGACTTATTAATTTTATTAGTTATCCAGGCCTCTGAATGATAAAAATATTTTCTCTTCTATATATATATATATATATATATATATATATATATATATATATATATATATATATATATATATATATATATATATATATATATGTATATATCTCGCAAAAAAGGAAACCAAGCACCGTACTGAAGACGACCAATAGTCAGAAATACGTAATGTAACGAAATAGCCCATCTCCGATACGTTATAATTCTTTGAAGAATAAATCTAGAAAACGTAAGAATTGAGTACCGAACTGTAAACTTATAAATAAATATATTTATATAAATTCGAACCGCTCGTTTTATTTAATCTCGCTACAGTTGGTCTCCGGTGTGAGATTTGAAAATAAATTGACTTTTGAAAAAGACTTTTGAACTTAAAATAAAAAAAGTATTATTCGTCGGGAACATGAAAGAACATTTAAAAAGTACGTGTGTGCCTGACCAAAGATGCTGCTAGTAGAACTTTCAGTAAAACAGTTGCGTGAGCAACTAGAAGAATGCGATGAAGACTGCAGTGGGTCCAAAAAGATACTCCAAGAACGACTGAAGTCTGTGCTTAACAAAAATGGAGAAGACCCAGAGACATTCCAGTTCCAGTCAGCAGAAGAAGCAGTTTTCATGAAAATAAAAAATGTCTCGCAAATGATTGAATAATCTTTAAAAAAAATAATGATAAATATGAAAACGTTTCTAAAAGATTCGATGAAACGTCTCAAATTATTAAAGAAGTAGCTACACAAAACGACGAGAAACTCGAAAAGGTTTCTAGAAGATTCGACGAAATATGTATTCAGAACAATAAGAAATTTGAAGAAGTCTCTAAAACATTCGATCAGAAACAGAAAAATGTAAACAACGTAAAAAAGAAGATCAAACAATTAGAGACCATGATAATTAACACGAAAGTGCTATCTCCAGTTAATAAAATAGCCTTAGATCCGGTAGTGAAAGAAGAATCACCTAGAGACGAAACGACACATAATATGAGATTCAAATTGCCACCATTTGATGGAAAGTCCTCTTGGTCCATATACCTTAGACAATTTGAAGCTATTGCGACAGCCAATCATTGGACAGAACAAGAAAAAGCTGTTTCCTTGACTGCTACTTTACGAGGTGATGCTGCGGATATCCTAAGATCAATTCCTAAGTTCAAGAAAAATGTTACCAGACCTTGTTCACTCGACTAGATAAACGTTACGGAGATGCCCATCTACAACAAGTCTACAAAATACAAATGCTAGAACAGATCGAACACTGGGTTGGAAAAAGTCATTCAAATGCAGAGGCTCGGTCAAGACGGCGATGCAGTGCAAGTTGTAATCACTGTCTTAGATTAGAAGAACGACTTTGCCCCGTGAGACGAACCACCGTCATTAATGATCAATGGCAGCCTCAACAGCTACAAGACGCTCAAGCAAATGATCCATGTATAAGAAGAGTATTGGATTGGATGCGTCGAAGTGAAAGACCTTCTTGGCAAGACATTAGTGCATGTAGTCCAGAAGTCAAGTGTTGCTGGATCCAATGGAATTGCCTAGTGCTGAAAGATAATCTTCTGTATAGAACCTTTGAGAACGATGATGGTACAGAAACTAAGCTTCAGTTGATTATACCTAAAAGAAGTGTCTGAAGTATTGTGTTAGTTGCATGACGGTGCATCAGGTGGACACTTTGGTATTACGAAGACTTTGCAAAAGGTTTGAGAACGGTTCTATTGGGTGAACTGTAAAGATGATGTAAGAAGATGGTGCCGGAAATGTGAACTGTGTGCAACCAGTAATGGTCCAGTTAGTAAAAAGAGGGCACCCATGAAACAGTACAATGTTGGTAGTCCTATGGAAAGAGTAGCAAACGACATTGCAGGTCCACTTCCAGAGACGAATGATGAAAATAAATATATCCTGGTAGCTATGGATTATTTTACGAAATGGACTGAGGCCTACGCGATACCAAATCAAGAATCTGCTACCGTTGCAGAGGTACTTGTTAAAGAATTCTTCAGCCAATTTGGTGTTCCTTTGGAGATCCACTCCGACCAAGGGCGAAACTTCGAGACAACCTTTTTCTAAAACGTTTGTAAATTGATTGGTGTCAATAAGACCAGAATGACACCTCTGCATCCTTAATCAGATGGAGTGGTCGAGAAGATGAACCAAACGATGGGTAAACATCTGTCCAAAGTTGTATCAGAACATCAAAGAGATTGGGACCAGCACATTCATTTATTCCTAATGGCCAACCGCTCGGCCGTGAATGAAACTACAGGCCAGACTCCAACCTGCCTGATGTTAGGTCGTGAAGTTCGTTTGCCCTGCGACCTAGAGTTTGGCTGCAGACCTTCCGAAGAACATGTTGCAAGCGAAGATTATGTCGACCGCCTGAAGTTAAGAGTTAATAACATTCATGAACTTGCCCGACAACACATCCAGTTAGCTAGTGACAGAATGAATGATCAATATAATTCTCGATGTAAGAATGAAAGCTATGAAGTAGGTGATCTTGTTTGGCTTTATAATCCACAACGTCGTCGTGGCTTGTCTCCTAAACTGCAAAGACAATGGGAGGGTCCGTATCAAATTAAAAAGAGAATAAATGACGTAATATACCGAATTAGGACGTTGCCGCAAGGTAAAACAAAAGTAGTTTAAACTCAAATGAAACAGAAGAAGCACGAACCTTTAACATGAGATCAAAGATGACCGGCGACCAAGCTTTAATGAATTTATGTCAAATTACGCAGACAGAAAGAGTGCTAGATTCGACTTGACGACAAAAGTTCAGCAGGATCTTTTTAGTGTGCCGCATAACGTCTCTCTAGCCCACTGTGTTGCTCAAGATCCTGAGATGACTAAAGGAATCTCATCTGTATTCTATAGGAAGTTCGGTCGTTTGGACGAGTTAAAAAACCAGCAGCCTAAAGTTGGAAGAGTACTGAGATTAGAAGATGGTCCTTGATCTTTGCTGTATATGGTGACCAGGAAGTCGTATACAGACAGGGCAAGCTACGAGGATATATGGCGTGCTCTAACTAATTTGAAGAAAATCATGTGCAATTATGACATCAAGAATTTGGCCTTACCCAAGATAGGCCATGCACTAGAAAATCTAGACTGGAACATTGTCAGAAGCATGCTTGAAGTGATCTTCCGAGAAACTGGCGTACAAATTACTGTGTGTTCTATTAACCCGAAGAGATCGTGTCCTTCAAAGTCTGTCGACTGTTATTTCTTCTTAAGGGGTTCATGCAGAGCTGGAGAGCTCTGTAGATTTCGCCATCCTGGGCCTACGTTTGAAGTTGCTGATCGGAACGCTCAGATCTAAGACGGGAGCAGTGTAACGAAATAGCCCATCTCCGATACGTCATAATTCTTAGAAGGATAAATCTAGAAAACGTAAGAATTGGCATTTCAATAGCGCCCGTCTTTCGATGCGGTTTCGATGAGACGAATTAGAGGTGGGACTACCCCAGAGTATTCTCGAACATAATACTTTTGGTATATATATGTAACGATGTTAGGAGTAGAGTTTAGTTGATAAGAGAGTACCGAACTCTAAACTTATAAATAAATATATTTATATAAATTCGAACTGCTCGTTTGATTTAATCCCGCTACAGTATATACGGTTGTCTGTCATCGATATACTTCTTTTGGTTTCCTGTTTTGCGAGACATGCCATAACATTTTACTCTTATTATTCATAACAGATTTATGAATTGAAGTAAGGTTATTACATTTATTTGATGTAAAATTTTTTTTATACAAATAGTTATTTCGTAAAAAAATACGATAGTTTAGGTAACAGTATCTATTTGAGGAAGAAAAAATTTCGTTTCTCTAAAAGGAAGAGAGATAGAAAGAGATAATACAATTGGCCAAGTAACACGGCGGTGTGTTATCTAACCTTTAGAGGTTACAAAACAGAGAGGAAATTAGGTGATTCACTCAGTAATAGTAATGTTTGGTCAGTACCTACTCGTAATAAAACATGTGATCTCAGTTACATACATACATACATCTTGAATTAATTCCTGTACAAATTATTAATTATAAACTACAAATAACAATAAGTGTGTCAACAATATATATGTAACAACCGATTATACATATATATTAACTTTTCCAGAATTCCTTCCCCAAATTTAGTCGACCCACTGTTTCACCATACCCTCAACAAAATTTATCGTCTTAATACCGCTAAAATGACATGCGTCATTCAATTTCTGTTTAATAACTTCAGAATCATCTGTAATTGTAACAATTTTAATAATAAGATGTTCTTTACTTTACAGTTACAATCTCTACTTCTTCTTAAAGTTTCCTTCCTTCAATGGAGGTTGGATACTATATACAATTGCCAACTCTTATTTGTCTTCAGCTCTTCTTTGCTGAAATTTAGCACTGTTCATTTTTGGATATTTTTTAGCCACGGTAGTATTTTCCTTCCTAGTTCTCTCTTTTCCTCGATCTTTCTTTTCACTATTAGTTAAGCGTATTAATACTTACTATTTCTCAGTATGTGGCCTAGTTATAATGTTTTTCTAACTTTCACCGAGTTGAAAAGTTCTCGTTCCTTGCTTATTATCTGCAGTACTGTTTTGTTTGAGGTATGCGATTTCCATAAAAACTTGAGGATTCTCCGGTAGATCCACATTTCAAAGGCATTCAATTTATTTACCGTTGTTTTAAGGGTCCACACGTTTTAACTGCATAGAAAAGAGTCGAACAGACGTTGCATTTTGATAAATGTGGTTGAATTTCGAGTTTTATTCAAGAATCACATAGCAGTCTATTGATTTTTTCGAAAGATTTCCTGGCCTGTTTTATTGTGTATATTGATCTTATATCTAAATCAGGATTTATGCTGCTATCTATCTAGTCATCATAGCCTTAAGGATCGCCAACGTTCGGAACAGACAGGCACCCTAAGAAGAAGCATCGATCCAACATCCCAGGTACTTGAACTTGTGGAATTGTTTTAAAATGTGCCCGTTTATAATCTCTACACTCTTTTGTATTTGGACTTACTTTCTTGATAACTCATCTCTACCTACACTTTATTATAATAATTGTCATCGTCTAAGTTTCCTTCATTTTAGTTTTAACTAGATACTTATTAATCACAATCACTTTCTTTCTCTCTTCTTTCCGTTTCGCACAGTGTCCAGTTTCCATTATGTTTATTATATGTTAATCTTGTTTTTGTTTCAGAACCTTAATCGATTTGTTAAGACAGAAAACTCAACAGTTAAGAAAATTATATGGTTACTCTCTATTTCTAAAAATGCTATAGTTGTCCTTCTAGCTACTATAGTAGCCGGATGCTGGAGTAAAACTGGCAATACTCCTTTCCAAATCATCGGAAATGTTCCCAAAGGTGTTCCAGTTTTATCATTTCCTTCTCTTAGCACTCACTTCGGAAACCGGACCGTAGAAACTGTCGAGATGGTACAATCTTTGGGCAGTGGAGTTTTTGTGGTGCCTTTGGTGGCAGTGCTTAGCAATGTGGCCATAGCTAAATCATATAGTAAGAAAAATTGTATTTATGGCTTGGTTTGTTACGTTCCTATTAGAATATAGAACATAACCTTAATTGTTTTGCCCAAAAATTTCAGGTACAAGTTCAGTAGTGGATGCTTCACAGGAAATGATATCTCTTGGAATAGCGAACATTTTTGGTTCCTTCGTTCGAGCTATGCCCAGTTCCGGAGCCTTCACGAGATCTGCCGTTGCTAGCAGCAGTGACGTACGAACGCCTCTACAAGGACTTTACTCAGGTACTACTTTGCCATTTATCTGCTAAAATTGGTCCTACAAATAGGAAATAAACTATCACTCCACTAGATCTGTCACAATGAAGTAAAAGCGCTTCGTCCGCCTAGCCCACTTGGCTATTAGACTGACCATTTTAACAATAATAATGTAAATATACGATGTAAATATGAGTTTGCTATTTTAATATCATACGTTTTCAGGTACTGTAATCATACTGGCTTTAAGTTTTCTGGCTCCATATTTCTTCTTTATCCCTAAAGCTGCTTTGGGAGCTGTGTTGATTACAGCAGTAAGTTCCTTGTTTGATTATGCCATATTTCCGGTCTTATGGGGATGTAGCAGTAAGTATTAAAACATTTACTTATTTTAATTTTTTATTTTTAGATTTTTTATATAACTATAATTCCTTAGAATTTATTTAGAAGTATGTTTCCTTCAACATCTTCTTCTTCTTCTTCTTCAGCCTTCATTCATCCATTGTTGGACATAGGCCTCCTCCAATTGTTTCCACGCTTCCCTATCTTTTGCAATTCTCATCCATTGCTTTCCAGCTACAGCTGTTATATCGTCTATCCATCTCTTTTTGGGTCTTCCCACGCTTCTTTTTGTTTCTCGAGGTCTCCAGAATGTCACTTTATGAGACCATCTGTTGGTGTCTTGTCTTGCTACATGTGCTACCCATTGCCATCTCAATGTCGCTATTTTTTCCATGATGTCGGTTACTTCAGTTCTTCGACGTATTTCGGTGTTAGGAATTTTGTCTCTGAGGCTTATATTTAACATGGCCCTCTCCATGGCCTGTTGAGTTACTCTTAATTGTTCTGCCATTTTTCTTGTTATTGCCATAGTTTCCAATCCATAAGTTGCAACTAGTAGTATACAAGTGTCATAGGTTTTTCGTTTTAAGTGTATTGGGATTTTTCTGTCTTTTAAAATGAAGCTCAACTTCCCAAAAGCAGCCCATGATAATTGTGTCCTTCTTTTAATTTCTAGGGTTTGATTTTCCTTTTCGTTTTTAATTGCATGTCCTAGATATATATATATATATATATATATATATATATATATATATATATATATATATATATATATATATATTATATATATATATATATATATATATATATATATATATATATATATATTATATATATATATATATATATATATATATATATATATATATATATATATATATATTGTTCTACCTTTTCTACATTGATGTTATCTATCGTGATGTTTTCTAGGCTGTTGCTTAATATCTTTGTTTTGTCGAGATTCATTTTTAATCCTATTTGATTCGATTTGTGATTTAAATCTTGTAGCATTGATTTTAGTTCATGGATATCTGTGCTTATTAGTACTATGTCGTCTGCGAAACGCAAATGGTTAAGATATACTCCATCTATTTTTAATCTCTTTTCGACCCAATTTAGTTTTTTGAAGACATTTTCTAATGCCAAAGTAAATAACTTGGGTAAGGTAGGTCACCCTGTCTCACGCCTTTGCCAAGGTCTATTTTTATAGTTTCCAGATCATCATCTATTTTTACGTGAAAGGTAGCATCATCGTATATATTCTTAAGGAGGGCAGCATATCTTGAATCTACTCTGGCGTCGTCCAATGCTGTTAAGAAAGCCCATTTCTCGATACTGTCGAATGCTTTGTGATAATCGACAAATGCCAGATGTAGTGGTATGTTGTACTCTATTGTTTTTTCAATAACTGTCCGGATTGTTTGCAAGTGATCGATAGTGCTAAAACCCTTACGAAAGCCTGCTTGCTCCACCGGTTGGTATGCATCTAGCTTAGCTGTCAATCTATTTGTTATTATTCGGGTTAGTAGTTTGTAAAGGTGTGACAACAAGCTTATTGGTCGGTAGTTTTCTATATTTGCGGCGTCTCCTTTTTTATGGAGTAGAATGACTTCCGCATTTTTCCATGCTTTTGGTATTTGTCCTTCCAATAGGCATTTATTCAGTAATGCTCTCATTGCCTCTTCTAATGCAGTGCCTCCCATTTTTAGCATCTCTGAAGTAATTTTTTTTTCTCCTGGTGTTTTCCCATTTTTCATTTGTTTTAGGGCGGCTCTAATTTCTGATGTTATTATTTCAGGGAGATCCTCTGAGCCCACATTTAAGATATGTTGTGTTGGTATACCGGGGTTCAGAATAGTAGAAGTATACAGCTTCTCGTAAAATTTTCGGATTTCTCTAACGATCTCTTCCTTATGCGAGCATAATGTTCCACGGTCGTCTTTTATCTTTATGATTTTATTCCTGCCAGCGGATTTACATGTTTTTAGTACTTTCATGTTCTTATTGTTCTCTATGGTTTCAAGAATCTGGTTTGTTCTATAAGCTCTGAGGTCTTTTCGAATATTTTTCTCAACGCTTCTGTTGAGCGCTTTATAGTCCGGGTTATCTCTATTCATTCTTCTTCTTTTCTCTATCTGTTCTAGAGTCTCGGGTTTTAGTTTAGCTTCTTTTTGTTTTCTTATTCTGCAACAAAGTTTCTTAGTGACTGTTTGTATGTCTTTAGTTATTTTCTCAGCTAGTTCATCTATATTCTTGTGCTCAAAGGTATTTGCTACTAGTTTCCGTACTAATTCCTCTTGATATTTCTCTTTATTACTGGCTAGGATGTCTGCCGTCGGTAAAGGGTTTGTTGTTAATAGTTTTCGTCTTTCTCTCTTTACGTTAATATGTATATCGGCACGAACTAGTCTATGGTCACTTCTTCTTCTTCTTAAAGTGCCTATCCGTTCCGGACGTTGGCGATCATCACGGCTATCTTCACTTTGCTTATTGCAGCGCGGAACAGTTCAGTGGTAGTCGTGTTATACCACTTTCGCAAATTTTGAAGCCAGGAAATGCGTCTTCTTCCCGGTCCTATGGTCACTGCCAGTATTAAATTTGTTCAGCACCTCGATGTTTTTACATATTGATCTATCACTGGAAAGGATAAAATCTATTTCATTCTTAACCTGGCCGTTCGGGCTACGCCATGTCCACTTTCTTTGTATTTGTTTTTTATAGAACGTGTTCAGGCAGAACATTTTTTCGGTTCTTATGAAATTTGCTAATGTCTCTCCTCTGGTGTTTCTGTTGCCTAGACCGAAGTTTCCTATGTAGTCTGAGTCGCCTGGTATTCGCCGCCCTATTTTTGCATTAAAATCTCCGGTGATGATAACATAATGTGTTTTTTCTAGGTCTTTAGCTCGCGTTATATCTTCGTAGAGTTGTTCTATTGACTCGTCATCCGCAGTGGAAGTTGGAGCATAGCAGTGTATTATTTGTAAGCTATATCGTTTATTCAGTTCTAATACAAGATATATCACTCTTTCCGACACTGCTGAGTATTTTACAATGTGGTGTTCTATTCTTCGGTTGACCATGAAAGCCACTCCTCCTTGACTGTGGTTCTCTTCTGAATTATATTGGTATAAAGTGTGCCCAGATTTTAGGGTGGTCTTTTTCTCTCCTTGAAGTCTCGTTTCACATAAGCTTACAATATCCCATTTAATAGCCCCTAGTTCCTGCTCTAATTCCTCTAGATGGTCGTTCGTTCTCATGGTTCTAATGTTGTATGTAGCAAATTTAAATTTTTGAGAATTAATTTGTTTATTATTGTCATGTATTTTCGATCTTCTGCCTCCCCCAGAATCCGTGAGGCAGTCCATATTGGAGTGGGATTCTGAGTTATAAACTCTACCCACCTGGGGTACTTTATTTTTGAATCTCGATGTATACATGGATATATTGAAGGGAAAATGGCAATTAAAACGCCACGCTTGCCGAGCGGGTTGGCGAGTTGACAAGGATGTAGGTGAGGATGAATTGGGAAAGACAGGAAAGGGTATAAGGACCCGACTCCCTCGAATGAGATGGAGGGATGTCAGGGGCTAGCATGGGGCAGGGTCACCAAGCCCTGTAGTAGCCTATCCTCTACCGGGATCGTAAAGGAGTGCCACCCGCTACCCCTTCCTTCAACATAGTCATGAGCTATTCAAAATACTCATTATCATTTTTGAAATTATTATGTCCAAAAAATTTTTGTCACGTAAAGGGGCAGCACGTGCCCGTCGGACCCTATTTGTATTTATATCTAAAGTCTAAGTCTTTGTTACAGAAGTTAATCTGGCAGTCAGGTAATGTTGTTGTGGATTATATAAACGACTTTTATGATTCCGAAATTACAATAATAAAGTCTAAACGTGTAACAAACAATGTAAACATCTCTTTGATGTGAACATCAAAGAGATGCTTATACTAGGTGTTATATATATATTCTAAATAAATTTTAAAAACTGATAATCATTGTTGGAATATAATAATATTGTTAGATAGGTACCTATACATATTTTGAAATAAATAATGCATCTGCTATTAGTCGTTTGATACCGATGTTAGCGTCGACAACTAAGCTCCTAAAATTATATTGAATTACAGTGAAAGTAGATAGTGCGAATAAAATGTCCCGAAAACCATTATTAGCTGCAGAACTGCAAGATATTGCTAATAATTTGTGGGATTCCGATGATGAAGAATCTCCTGAAGTAGGTGGCATTGAACGTGAAATTGAAGGTCATAACCACAAATTTGTGGAAGTGTTGAAAACATAAGTTTTCAGTGGTTTATTCCTTGATTTTATTCTTACCTTTAAATCTTAAAAATCTCGAGCTTGTGTTTTATACACAATTGATTTTCGATATCCCCGTAGAAATAAATCTAGAGATGCTACCTCCGCTGACCGTGGTAGAGACCAATCCATCCGCCAGGAAATCTATCATTTGCCACTGTTTATTAAAGTTATTTTCCTAAATCTTCTTCATCCTCCTTCTTTTATTGATAGTGATGACGAAATTATTACTACACCATACAAGCAAGTTTGACGATTTTGTAGTAAGAAAGAATCCATTAGTTGGTATTTGGTATTGAACATGCGGTACAGAAACTAATAGACGTTTTTAGTCATTTCGTAACTGATGAAATATTGGATATTATTGTTAATAAAACCAACATTTATGCTATTCAACAATTAAGTATTCAACACTCAAGAAAATCCAGGTTAAATTTATTCAGCCATGAACAAAACTGAAATAAGAGCCTTGCTAGGGGTAATAATCGCAATGGGCCTCACTCAGGTATCAAATTTAAATTTATATTGGTCTAAAGATGATATATTTCATAATAAATTTATTGCAAAAGTTTTAACTCGAGACCGCTTTTTGCTTATATTACAACTTCTTCAATTTGATTACACTCTGAAGCAGTTGTGTTAAGTAATAAGAAATGCGTCACAATAATATTGGAGAATATGTTCTTTGTAAATTTTTCAAGAAATCTGAATTTCTGATAAAGCAATTAAATTCGAAAAACAAATCACTTAAAATAAAAAATTTTACTTATTTCGTTATTCCTTATATCTGGTAATAATAGAGTCCAATATTTTCATTAAAAAATCTAAAAATATAAATAAGTACTATATTTCGCAAAAAAGAGCTCTCATCTTACTTAATAAAGACAAATGTGTAGCAAACCCAAAAGAAAGAAATGGAAAAGAAGATTTTATTAGCGGATTAATAGAAAGTCAGATACACATCATTTATAATTATAGATAATACCTACATCACACAATACACAAACATTTAATACATAAAGACTTAGTACATAAATACACAAAAAAACCAGAATTTGTTATCATCCTGACGGTACAAACACCATCCTCAGAATTGTCAAATAAGAGCATGGCTTTCTGCCTACAAGTTCGCGGCCAAGTAAGTCACCCTTCAATTTGGAAAACAATAAAAGCCAAATAACTATTGTTTATAATAACAACCCCCTATTTAAAAATTATTGTTTTTTGAAAATGATTTCCGAAGTGGAAGTCAACATGTCAAATAACAATTATAAAATGTAATTTTTAGTTTTACAACCTTTTAAAATCAGAAAATATGTCAAATAATATTAAAAATATGAGTCTTTTATGTATAATTTTCTGGTCTACATCTGGTCTGATCTAAATTTAAGTAAAGAATAAAACAAATGGAAAAAAAAACAGTGTATAAAGTGTATAAGTACAACATACATTTTATAATATTTATACAATTAAATTCAATGAGCATTTATCCACAATTCTAGAAAACTCAAGTGTTAGTTAAAAATGTATTTTTTCGATGTAAAATTTCTTACATATAACAAAGCAAAGTTTTGCTACAAAGAAATTTACTATATATAGATAGGTATCTGATTTTCATTCATCTTATTGTCATTCTCACACATTTAACAAATTTAATATAAATTTTTTCTTATTTTGTTAGAAGTGGATTTCTTTTTGACCATTAGCACTTTGATTATTGGAACTTTGTTTGGCGTGGAAGCAGCTATATTTATTGGAGCTATCTTTAACATTATGTTTATTCTGAAGATGTGGGCAAGACCAAAAATACACATTGATTTAAAACAAGTAAGTGTTTGTAACCCAAATTTCATTTTCCGTTTAAATCCGATTATTTAATACACATAAATAAGGAACAAACAAGTTCTAGTCTTCACAAAATAAGTTTATGGTAGTAAGATGGCGAATGGAGATTATTTTCAACACCAATAATCCCAATTTACACACACACACCCACATATACACGCCGTGCAATATTTATGGCAACGTGTGCATAAGCCCCAATTGTGGTTAAATTGAGAAGATGTCATAAACATAGTACCGTGACGAAGAAAAATCTGTGTGTACAGAAACCATTGATTTACACTCCGTTTTGTCGAAGCTATGCATATATATCACTTGTGGCAACGGAACCACAAATATGCTTCAACAGATAGTGTGTAAAAAAGTTGCCAGAAGTATCTAGATATGTGATCGTGTGTAACATAGGTTGCCAAAAGTATTAAAAAATTAAATGTGTTTGGAAAGCAGTGTTGCCATGTTTAAGAAAAAATCTAGATATATTTAGAAACATTTTATATTAAGCACGTATCGGTATCAATGTAGTTTATACTAGAAATGAGTAAGATACAGTTATTCTAGGAATTAAGTGTTTTACAAAGTGTCACAGTTAGGTAGGATCTACATTAATTTTTTTGATTATTTGATGAGTTACAAAACTAGGATTAAAATATCATTGTTGTTAATTCTGAACAATACTTTAAATAAACTGAAATATCTAAATTAAAAAATTGTAAAATTAAATGTAAATTAAAATAACGATTATGCATTCAATAAAACTTGAAACATAAAAAATGCTTGGTGAATAATTCAAATAAATCTAGTCTTATTAGGACCAAGAAATTAATGTAAAACCTTGAAATAAAACTGCTAGGACATCTAAAAATCCATCCAAAATTATTAGTTACTTTTTGCTATTTTTAATGCGCATAAGTTTAGTAATTTCATTTTTAACACAAAATTTAATCTTTGACCAACATCTTTCAACTAATATGGGATGTAGCTCAATGCATTTCTCACATTCTTTTTTGTTTGGTACAATTCCCTTCTTAATATTAAGTTTAAAATAATTGCAGACGGCTTCCTTTTCTTGATTCGTCCATGGAACTGGACCTCTGGAAATATTTTTGGACTTTTTTGCTTTGGTTACTAAAAAAATCAATAAACAATAAATTAATAAATTATATTGTTAGCAAAAAATAGTATTCTCATTTTAATTTGGCATTTACCTCAGATTACAACTGAAATATTCCATATATTTTTGACTGTTTTTTTTTTAGTTTTGACTTAAGATTGTTCAAATAATCACTTACATTTTCTTTTGTGAATGGTCTGAACATTTTCATCATTATAAATTCCTGCTTCACCTTCCGGTTCAGCTTCTGGTTCTTCTTCCTCATCTTCTTCTAAAGTAGGCAGATCTAGAAAATGAATCATAGAAGCAAACAAATTAATACTAGTTAAATATTCAAAACATTACCTTTAATTTCTATTTCGTCAATAGATTTTCCAGCAAACTTGTTCACTTCACCTTTATCAACAGCTATAAGCAATCGACTTACTTTGGTGAGTTCAATCGCACTTTCGTGCATTCTGTAAAAATCACGATGTACTTTGATGTCATGACCTAAGTGACGAGCTAACCAGTCATATTGATTTTCTGACATGTCAAATAGTTGACATACAGTTGCTATATATTTACGCAACTTTGTTCCCGTTATTGCTGAAGGATTCTGCAAATCAATTTCTTCACATATTTTTTTCAAGCAATCATGCCCCCTAAGACTTGAACTAGATGGATTAGATCTGGCGAAAATGTATACATTTTGACTTGAAATACCACATGTAACTCTATGTTGAATTAAAATATCAATACATTGTTTCGTATTTGGAGTTAGGATTACTGGGACCTTTTTGCCACGTTTCCCTTCAATTTCCACTACTGTCAATTTAAAGTAAAGAATTTTTTATTTCGTCCAAGTTGGTCGGGAAATATAATCAGTTAGCTTCATTTTTGCTGCTTCACCCGATCTGCGTTTATTAAACAATATTATTCTAGATAAAGTTAACGTTGCAAGCCGTGTCCACTTATAATTATTAGTGTAGTCTTGTACTAATTCTTGTTTAACCTTTAACATGTTTGTATCGATATAATTACTAAGTTTCACTAAATCGGTCGTAATTGGCAAAAGTTGAGTGGAATTCAATTTTCTTCAGTAAAGTGTGGACATAGCATTGGAAGATATTCGTATGCTCCATTCCATTTTCATCAGCTGAAGGAATGATAACAATGACTTGATTTTTTCCATATTTCCTGCTCTTAAAGCACTGCCTCTCTACGATATTTTGAATAACGTGTATCTTCTTAGATGGCGGACTGTCTGAACAATGAGACGATGGAATATACTCGCTGCCGCTAGTTTTATGTTCACTTTCAGAGGAATCTGAAAAAATTGGGATAAAATGTGGATACAAATTAACACGCTACTCATACAATACGCGACAGTTTCACTCATGTTCGATTCCACCAACCATTGCATAAATTTAGGTAATACATAGGTACAGGAATTCCTATATACAATTTACGTGATAGGAAATACCTAATAATGTCACTCTTAGATATTATTTACACAGTGCGTCCATAAAGTAACGCATAAATTCATTATTACCTAAATAAACAATAATATTAGATGTTCCCGAAACAGGTTAATTTTTGAATTCAATTTACTTTTTTTTTCAAATTATAATCTAACATACAGGGTAAACCATCTTCGTGTGATGACGTCATCAGCATTTTTTTAAATGGAAACTCTGTTTTCATTTCCGGATTGCTCTTTGTGCACCTAGATCATGAATCTATTTCACAATCTACGGTGAGCAGTAAATACAGAGAATTAGGACATGTGAGGGATGCAAATTGCAAGATAGACCAACAGTTGATGAATATACAATGCGGAGATTATCAAGGGATTTTGGTATTGGAAAGTCTTCAGTATCAAAAAGAATAAGATACCACCCTTATAAAGTACGTGTTATCCATGAATTGCCTGAAGACAACTTTGACCAAATGAATTCTGCGACTATAATATGATGAACCAAAATAACAATTTCATTGATAATGTTTTATTTTAGGACGAGGCAACGTTTTATTTGAAAGGTAGTGTTAACCAGCAAAACACTCGTTTTCTGATGAAAATCCACACTGAATGCAAGAGTCCCATACGCAAAGACCACAAAAAACCAACGCATGGGCTGGTATTGTTAGAAATACAATTATTGTTCCATATTTTTTGACGAAAATTCAACAGGACCATTATATCTGGATTCCCTATAAAATTTATTAATTCCTGATCTGATCCAGCTTTTTCCTGGTATATTCAAATACCCACTGTTTTAAACCGCTGAATCTAGTTTCAACAGGATGGCGCACCGCCACATTTCGCAGTAACTATGCGCGATTTTTAAACAGAACTTCTTCACAAAGGTGGATAGAAATAATGGGACTAGTGGAATGTCCCGGTAGATCACCTGATATATGCCCATTAGACTTCTTTTTATGGGGGTTATTTAATATCTGATATCTTTTCACAAAGAAACCTGGAAATATCCGACAACTACAAGACGAATTAGACAAGAAAGGCATATAATACCCGCAATACTACATAATGTTAGATACGAAAGTAAAGCCCGGTTCAGTCATTGTCTAACGATCAATGAAGAACAATTTGAACATTTATTGTAAATATTCGTTTGTTTGATTTTGGTAGTGGATCACAGTAATTGCAAAAGTACATAATTCCATTTAATTTGTTTATTACATTCAGTAACGTATTACTTTCCATAAACTTTTTTTGTATTTCTGCCCACCCTGTACCAATTTTAAGCAACGTGTTATACATTTTTGAAAGCAGCTCAGCAAGGCAAATCCGGAAATTGAAAAAAAGGGCTTCCATTTAAAACAAAAGGTGAGCGGTCGTAGGACCGCTGACAGAAGCTTGCTTCTTCTGCACAATAGAATAGATATCGTGTGGTCGTAGAAAAAATCATTTGTGTAATTCGATTGAAAAATTATTTGCCGCTTTCAATAAATTGCAACTTTAATATCGTGTAGTCGTAGAAAGAATATTGTGTGTAATTTGATTGAAAAGCTATTTATCGATTTTAATAAATGGCAACTTGCAGTTTGTTCTGCGGAAATGAAAAGTCATATTTCTTTGGTATCGTGTGGTCGTAGAAAAAATATTGTGGGTAATTCGATTGGAAAGTTATTTGCCGCTTTCAATAAATTACAACTTGTAGTCTTGTCGAAGAAACTAGAAAATGCCTATTTCTTTAATATCGTGTAGTCGTAGAAAAAATAGTGTATGTAATTCGATTGGAAAGCTATTTGCCGCTTTCCATAAATGGCAACTTGTAGTTTGTTCTAAGAAAATGAAAAATTTATATTCCTTCAGTATCGTATGGTCGTACAAAAAATATTCTGTATAATTAGATTGGAAAGCTATATGTCGCTTTTAATAAATGGCAACTTGCAGTTTGTTCTAAGAAACTAGAAAATGCATATTTCTTTAATATCTTGTGGTCGTAAAAAAATATGCAGTATAATTCGATTGGAAAGCTATATGTCGCTTTCAATAAATGGCAACTTGCAGTTTGTTTTAAGAAAATGGAAAATGCATATTTCTTTATTATCGTGTAGTCGTAGAAAAAATACTGTGTGTAATTCGATTGGAAAGCTATTTGCCGCTTTCAATAAATGGCAACTTGTAGTTTAAATTTATTGTACTTTATGTATCTTACTGTATTTTATGTATCTTACTATCTTGTACCATCTTACTAAAAATAATAAACAACTAAACGATTTAATAAAACGTCCACGTATAATTAAAAAAATTAGCTTGTACTACTTGTAGTTTGATCTAAGAAAATGAAAAATTTCTTATGTCGTGCAATAAAAAGCAAGCTTCAAAATGGTGATGATGTAATCACACGAATGTGGTTCACCCTGTACACTAGATTATAATTTAAACAAATAGTAAATTAAAATCAACCTGTTTCGGGTATTTCTAATTTTATCGTTTATTTAACTAATAATGAATGAATGCCTTTATAGACGCACTGTATATATGGCGTGGTGAAACGTAAATTGCATTTAGTGATTTTTAAATCAGACTGGTGAAATAGGTGGATAGATATTTTGAATTGAATAGTCAAACTAAAGTACAAAAATATTATATATACTTACCATTTAAAGTCGTATCATTCAATAGCACGTGTTTGGAATCCAAGACTTGTTCACGTTCTTCTCTATTTAGACATTTTGTAGATTCATACTTTGGAAGAAATATAAGGTTATTTTGCAACTTATCACATGATTTGGTTTCGAGTAATTGTTGTTTTGTCTTAGATGTAATTTCATTAGCAGCATTTATTTTGTTAACAGCATTTTTCAGCTTTTGTAATCTCGTTTTGTACATGTTAATATTTCACCTACACACAATCCAAATTGCGGCAACTCAACGCTAAAGTCTAACTAGAACTAAAATAACGGTCCAGCAACATCGCATTGTTGGGTAGAGGGAGCCACTATCTTACCACGCCCCCGTTGCCATAATTTGGCTTGTGTTAGTAACATGCCTCAAACTAAATAATGGAAACTAACACACATTCTAGAGAAATTAAATTAAAAACAAATTTATGGACATTTCTTCAAAAAACGAGTATCTACTGAAATGTAAACCAGATTTTCAGTTTATTGCTTCAAAATCATGACGAAATGATGTGATGTTAGTGAAATAAATACCAAAAAAATTCTGGCAACGTGTGTAAGTTGCCACAATTTTAGAAGTTACCAGAGTGCAGGCTTATTCACACACAAGTTGCCATAAATATCCTGAGACACACACACACACACACACGCATCACGCACGCACACTCGCACACACACACACATACACACACACACACACACACACACACACACACACACACACACACACACACACACACACACACACACACATGATTACACATACACACTCATACACAAAAACACACACAGCCATACATATCCGCATGCACACACGCACATATCCAACAAGCACACACGCAAACACGCACGCACCCACGTACGCACACAAGCGCGTACATACACATACACTCACGCACACACACGCACATACTTACACACGCACACACATACATGCACACATGCATATACGCACATTTACTAGTTACAGTAAGTAAATTGTTTATAATTTTCAAAATAAATTGACTTAAATTGATTAGGAAAATCTTGTCAAGTATTTAGTTGAGGTATTTCGTTTTGAGTAGTCTCAGTCTATCTTATAATCTTCATCTCTAAAGCTCTTAGTATATCATTCGCTCTAGTTAGTAACCTCCTCCGTTATCATCATCATCATCAACCTGTATGAGTCCACTGCTGGACATAGGTCTCCCTCAGCTCTTTCTATCTGTCTCTTTCTTGTGCGGCTTGCATGCAGTTATTGCTAATACGCTTCAGGTCGTCAGTCCATTTAGTTGATGGGCGTCCTCTGCTCCGTATTGCTTCTTGCCTTGGTCTCCACTCTAAAATACGTTTTGTTAATCGGTTATCTGTTAATCTGGCGACGTGTCCTGCCCAATTCCATTTTAACGACGCGATTTTTTCGATTGCGTCTGTTGTTTTTGTTCTACGACGTATTTCTTTATTTGGAATTCGGTCCCTCAGAGATACACCCAACATCTGGCGCTCCATAGCCATCTGAGTCACGCGAATCTTATTAACTACCTTTTTCTGAGTGTTAATCTTTCTGCTCCATAAGTGAATAGAGGTAACACACAGTGGTCAGAGATTTTTCTTTTGAGGTATATGGGTGGGCCCGATTTAAATACATAGTTTAATTTACTAAACTCTGCCCAGGCTAATCCTATGCGACAACCAAATTTCATATCCTAAGTACTTATACGATGTAGTCTGCACAATATACCTTCCATCAACAGCAATATTTCGATTTGGGCACCCGAGCAAAAATTAAGTCTCTGTAGCTAGCGCTCTAGGCTCCCTGACTCGCCGGTGTAGTGAACCGGCGAGCCATTCTGGACAGAGAGAGTTCCGTATTGAGGATCGTACTCTGTCCCTAACCAAGCGGAACCCATCGGTGTTGCGTATTGAGCATTACCGCGGATCTGCACAGAACCAACCGGGACAGAGAGATTTCCGTATTGAGGATCATATTCTGTCCTTAGCCAAGCGGAACCCGTCGGCATTGTGTATTGAACATTGCCATGGGTCTGCACAGCTAAATATTTTGTTTTGCGAGCATATTCGGAGCTTTCGCTGAATTGAAGCGAAAGCGAGTATAAATCTGCGCGCGATCGATTTCCCCCATTCCGTTTCTTATTAGTAGTACTAATTAATTTCTTTTCTTTTATAGACGTTCGCCGAGGACTTCGTTCATCACGGGATCCAGTAGAATTCGTTTTAGTTTTATTTATTGTATAAGTATACAACGTAGAATTCCTTTTTATTTTTATTTATTGTATATACTAAATTAATAGATTTATTTTTATTTCAAACCTGTGTTTTACTGAGTCTGTCGCCCCGAAAGAGCTACCCATCACAAACTGGCCAGTTTGTGATGGGTAGCTCTTTCGGGGCAACAGACTCAGTAAAACACAGGTTTGAAATAAAAATAAATCTATTAATTTAGTATATACAATAAATAAAAATAAAAAGGAATTCTACGTTGTATACTTATACAATGAAAAAAAATTAAAACGAATTCTACGTCTCCGTCTGGATCCCACGATGAACGAAGTCCCCGGCGAATGTCTATAAAAGAAAAGAAATTAATTAGTATTTAAAAAGAAACGAAATGGGGGAAATCGATCGCGCGCAGATTTATACTCGCTTTCGCTTCAATTCAGCGAAAGCTCCGAGTATGCTCGCAAACAAAATATTTAGCTGTGCAGACCCATGGCAATGTTCAATACACAATGCCGACGGGTTCCGCTTGGCTAAGGACAGAGAGTATGATCCTCAATACGGAAATCTCTCCGTCCCGGTTGGTTCTGTGCAGATCCACGGTAATGCTCAATACGCAATATCGATGGGTTCCGCTTGGTAAATGCTCTTGGAGCGTTTTAGATATTACTACGATATCATCCAAGTAGGCAAACGCGAATTCCATATCGGGAGGTATTACCTTATCCAGTAGGCGTTGGAAAGTGGCTCCTGCGGAATGCAGTCCGAATGGGGTGGTTTTTGAACTGAAAATGGCCTTTTCTGGGTACGCTGAATGCTGTCACTGGGCGGCTTGTTTCTTCTAGGGGTATTTGAAAATATCCCTGTTTCAAATCGAGGGTCGATATAAAATTTGCTTCCTTAAGTCTATCCAGAATTTCCGATATTCTGGGTAACGGATATGCGTCCTTATCTGATAGTTCGTTGACTTTTCTAAAGTCAATGCAAAATCTGTACGAGTTATCCTTTTTCCTAACTAGTACAATCGGTGAACTCCAACCACTTGTGGAGGGTTCGATGGTTCCTTCTTTTAACATCTTGTCCACTTCTTGGTTGATGATCTGTAGCATTGCGGGATTGTGCCGCCTGTAAGGCTGCTTGACTGGATCGCACTTTTTCTTCAATTTTATTTCGTGTCTTATTAAGTTGGTGGGTCCTGTTATGTTCTCAAACTCCCTTAGTTCTTTTCTTAGGAACCTTTCTAACTCCGTATTTTGAGTGGAGTCTTTTAAAGTGTTACAAGTCTCTTCTTGATGTTGTATGTATTGTTTGGTCGTATGTTTATCGAATTTAAGTTCGATAGAATGGTTCCTGAGGAATTCCACTCCTATTAATGCATCTTCCGTCAACCCTGGCATTACTATGAATGTTTGTCGGGTTTGTAACTTATCGATCTCGCATTCAATTGTCAACTTCTGGTTAAGCTCAATTGACGCTCCATTTGCTAGTCTTGTTCTCCCGCTGTAGCTATCTAGAGAGTCCTTGTATATCTGAGCTATTCTATCCCCGACGTAATTTTTAGTGGTACCTGTGTCGATGAGCGCTCTGTATGTTCTTTGCCCTATTTTCAGTGATGCGAACAGTCGAATGTCATTGCTTACTGGCTGTGTAACGGCGAAAACGAATGGAGTCGAATCTTGTTTTACAGACTGGGACGACTCCTTGTTTCTCCAGTCTGTAATTCGTTTCCCTGACTCCTGAAACAGCAGTCGCTGCTGTAAACTCCTTCTCTGCCGCAACGCGAACAAAACTTTTTCCATGGGTTTTTGCAGTTTTTACGGCTGTGACCTGGCATCTTGCATCTAAAGCATGCCGTTTTCGCATCGTACTCTGCTTGGTCCGTGCGTCTCCAGTTTCCACGGCAAATCTGATTTGCTCGGGTCTTTTCGTCTTCTAGAGCTTCGTATTCTTGGGCTAAATCCTGTAATTCGGCTAAGTTTCCGAAATCCCGGCGGCGAGCATAAAGCTTATATTCTGGTAACAAATTTTTGTATATCCTTTCGAGTTCTTGATTTTTGGAAAAAGAGCCTTCTCGTCTGATTAATGTTTGAATCTGCGTGATATATCTATCTACTGCTTCGTTCTGTCTCTGTCTTCTGTTTCGGATTTCCTCTTCTAGCTGTAGCAAATATCCCCTGGGATAGAAAGCTTTTTTAAAATCTTCGCTGAAATCTGTCCATGACTTCCAATTTTTGTTATTGTTTCTGTACCATAACAAAGCGTGGTCTCCTAATAATTCAGGTAATGCTCTTAGTAGATCTTGTTTATCGATCTCGTAGGCCAAGCTTAATTCGTCTATCCTCTCTAAGAATTCTATTGCATCCGAATGTTTCTTGTCGAAGTGTGTGTTCCACTTTCGTACTTGATTTAGCAATTCTGGTTGCCCCATTTGTTTCGTTATTGTTAATTCCTGTAATTGTCTTCGGATGCCCGAAATTTCCTGGGCCAGTGTGTCGGATTCTGTTCCCTTGGAAGTTTTTTCTTTTGGGATTGTTCCTGTAGCTTCCTCGCGATTTTTAAAATAGGTTCTGAGTCGTGTTCTCAATTCGTCGACGGTTCCCTTGGGATCTAAGCCGTATTTTTCGGCCTCGCTCTGCAATTCCTCTTTGCAAAGTCGGTTTATCCACGACGTACCTGTTACTGAGTCTGTGTCTTTATCTGTCGGCATGTTATTAATTTTTGCTCGGGCGCCAGTTTGTGATGGGTAGCTCTTTCGGGGCGACAGACTCAGTAAAACACAGGTTTGAAATAAAAATAAATCTATTAAGTATATATATACAATAAATAAAAACTAAAAAAAGGAATTCTACGTTGTATACTTATAAAACAAAAATAAAATGAATTCTACGTTTCCGTCTGGGTCCCGCGATGAATGAATTCCCCGGCAAACGTCTATAAAAGAAAAGAAACTAATTATTACTAATGAAGAAATGAAATAACAGACCCACGGTAATGTTCAATACACAAATACCGATGGGTTCCGCTTGGCTAAGGACAGAGTACGATCCTCAATACGGAAATCTCTCTGTCCGGCTTGGCTCTGTGCAGATCCACGGTAATGTTCAATACACAGTACCGATGGGTTCCGCTTGGTTAAGGATAGAGTATGATCCTCAATACGGAACTGTCTCTGTCCAGAATGGCTCGCAGGTTCACTACACCGGCGAGTCAGGGAGCCTAGAGCGCTAGCTACAAGACTGTCTAATTCCGCTATTCACACGCCTTAAATAGCCGTTTGAATCCCACTACCCCGTCAGGTTGTAGAAGTGGATGCGCAAATATTGACACTCCCACGGTTCGAACTGTTAAACGATCAGAGCATCGTTACAAGCACCAGATTAGTAATTATTTTCGTCTTGTTCATATTATTCTTTAGTTCTACCTCCAATGAAGAGTGATATAATTTTTTAAACACTATTATTGCATCATCCATACGATCGGCTATAAGGACGATGTCATCTACAAATCTCAAATGACTGAGCTTCTCTCCATTTATGTTGATACGATGCTCGTTCAGATGTACCTTTTTACAAGTATGTTCTAAAAGCGTCGTAAATACTTTTGTAGAGACTGTGTCTCCTTGCCGTACTCCTCGCTGTATACAGAATTTATTTGTTTCTTGTTCAGAGAGTCTTACGCTAGCTGTCGCATTTTGTGTGTGTGTGTGTGTGTGTGTGTGTGTAGATAGTGGATGGCATTAGAACTTGTCTATTTGCCACAGAATATTTGTATTTTTTTTTTTATTATTATTAAGGATAGGATAGGGATAAAAACATGGCCACTCGTTTCTTGTCTAGGGACCCATTAAGACATTTTTATTAAGACAAACTAGACTAGGTCACGGGCAGGAGGTATTAACAAATGGGGTAAAACAGAGGTTTGGATTCTAATTACATAATGTTTGTAAACACATATTTATATACACATATATACATATACACATATTTAACCATATATGAGCTAAATATCTATTTTTGCTTCTAAAACAAACTTGATTAAAAGGTTGTATATTTCTTTCTCTTGTTGTGCTAATAAAGTTGGAATGTTAGTTGGTAGACTTACAAACTTTTTCAGTTCTTGGTACAGCATATCTGTATGTGCAGTATATTTTTGACACTCTAAGAAAACGTGATTTATATCGGCTAAAGGTTTTTCTGGACAGTGAGGACAACACGGAGAATCTAAGATACCAATCCTAAACAAATGTGCTGGAAAGCGACCATGATTAAGTTTTAAACGTGATATAATTAATGACTTATATCTATTATAATCCCACGAGTTGATGTAACGAATGTTCGTCGGTAAAACCGGTTGAAGTTTAAAATAGAGGTTCTCTGATGTAGTTGAAAATTTACTGTACTGAGTTTCCCATCTAACCCTTACATCTGCCTTATATAAATTAATAAGATCTGATGGGTTGCACATGTTTACTTTCAATTCTGAGTCAAGTGCTTTTTTAGCTGCGATATCAACTGCCTCATTCCCAGTTATCCCTGAATGACCTCTAACCCAGACTAGTGTAACTCGTACACCATACTCCTGCAGTTTATATAGACTATTTTTTATAGATAGAAGAATATTTTTATTATAATGATTAAAAGGAGGGCTTTTAATGGCGTTCAAAACTGAGAGAGAGTCTGTTACAATTACCACAGATAAAGGTAAATTATTCATCTCGCACCAATCTAAAGCTTTGCTAATAGCTATAGCCTCTGCACTGAAAATCGATAAATAATAAGGGACTTGATATTGCTCAACATGGTTAATATTAGAAACTAAAAATACACAGCCTGTTTTAAATCTTTTTTTTGATCCATCCGTATAGATGATGATTTTATTCTCTCCTAAATTACAGAGTATAGATTTGAAAATTAATTTTGATAGAAATATATTATCTGGATAGTTTGGAATTATAATGGTTGGTTTAAATATTAAGGCTGCAAAATTGATTTCGTAAATAGGATATTTTTTTTGACTATGTATTAGTTCTTTATGTCTCTCAGTGTCAATAAAAGCATCAGCAAGAGGGGGAGACGTTTTAATTCTCCAATATTTGTTTGTAAGATTCTGGACCACTATATTTGATATTTTTTTGACCATAAATGTACTAAACGTCCTATACTTTATTAGCTGTTTATTAGCTAAGTACTCTCTTCGAAGGCACAAAGGCGGTTCTTGTGCTTCAGCGAGAACTGCACAATTCGGTGACGACATCATAATTCCTAGACTTATTTTAATTGCCTTATATTGAATTCTGTCTAAGATTAATAAGTTTGATTTGCTAGTTGAGGCATAAATAGTACATCCATAATCTATTATTGAGCGGATGTATGACTTGTAAAAAGTAAGAGATATTTTAACATCTGCACCCCATTTATATTTAGAAACTACACGCAGAAGATTGAGCCCTTTCTCACATTTTTGCTTTACGTGTTTTATGTGGCTGGTCCATAGGAGTTTATTATCTATATGGATGCCAAGATATTTATATTCTTTCACTACGGGTATAGTAAAATCACCTATGGTATACAAATCGGGTGTTTTAAGTCTATGCCTAGTAAGACACATAACCGCTGTCTTTTGCTGTGAAACACTAAAACCCATAGTATGTAACCAATCACGCATGCGGCAAAAAATATACTCTAAATCTGTAATACATCGTTCATATGAACTATGGATAGTATAGAAACAAATATCATCCGCGTACTGTATAACTTTTATAGTGTCATTCATCAAACTATGCAGCTCTGCTGTGTATACATTAAATAAAAGTGGACTCAATATTGATCCCTGCGGCAAACCGTTATATACTGTTCTTGGCCCGTGGAGTACATTTCTGTGGTCACGAATATAAATTTTTCTGTTTAGAAACAAATTTATTAAGTTATTTGATACCTGTTTGCTGATACCAATTTTACACAATTTTGTTTTTAAAATACTCAAATCAACCACATCATATGCACCTTTTAGATCCACAAATAGGTATAACATGTATTTGTTATCAGATAAGCATATTTGTGCATCTGTAACCATATGGGTCAATGCATCTATCGTACTACGGCCTCTCCAAAATCCATACTGTGTAGTGGGTAGGAGAGAATTGCTTTCAATAAAATGTTCTAGGCGAAACTTAATCATGCGTTCAAAAGTCTTGGTCAGACAAGACATTAACGATATAGGTCGATATGATGAGGGTAATTTTGGATCTTTAGATGGTTTTTTAATTAAACATATAACAATATTTTTTAAATCCTCAGCATAATCTTGTTTTACCCACCAGTTGTTAAAAATTTTTAAAATTATTTGTTTAGCTGAAACTGGAAGATTGTGTAAAATTTTATATGTAAAACCATCCAAACCGGGAGCCGTGCTTCTGGTTTGGTTTAATGCCAAAATTAACTCTGAATAAGTAAAAGTTTTAGACATAGTATCTGAAGTAGAACAAAAATGAAAATTTTTTTGATTGTCTACATTGACATTAGAGACCGAAGGCGGGGCCAGCTGATTCAGAACATCCTCAATTAAATCTTCGTGCAATGGAGGTTTCTTTTGTTTATGATATTTGTTTCTTATAGCTTTTACACAATTCCAAATGTTTGAAAGGGGTGTAGATCTATTGAGTTGATTAAGAAAGGTTATCCAACTATTTTTTTGTTTTAACTTGGAAATGAGTTTAGCCTTTGCTGCGATATTTTGGTAATTCAGATAATTTGTAATATTTCCTTGTCTTCTGAACAATTTAAGTGCGTGGGAGCGACTTTCAGCTATATCAGAACATTCTTTGTCCCACCAATAGGGCCTTGGGACAGAAGGAATGAAAGGTTTTTTAACGGGCATGGATGCAGATGCTGCTTAAGATATAACTTCAAATAATTTTTTTGTTATTTGACAGTTATCTGAATCATTTAGAGATAAATTTGAACTGATTTCATTTTCAATAAATGCTTGAAAGGCTGACCAATCGGCACGACCGTCATTCCACTTGGTTGCCGGATTGATTTCGATAGATATGGGAGCAATTTGAAGCTGAATCTGAATAGGGTAGTGATCAGAACCTAAAGTGTCTTGATATACGGACCAATTTACCAAATCTGCCAAAAAAGGGGAGATAAGAGTTAAATCAACTGCAGAGTGATTACCATTGGGATTAACTCTAGTGGGCGATCCATCATTTAAAGTAATTAGTTCCAAAAAATCTAAAGCTTCTGTTAAATCCTTTCCCCCGCGATCTTCCGGAATAGGGCCCCACCTGTAATAATGTACATTAAAATCGCCGCAAAAAATTGTACGAGAGATATCAAACTGTACCAATAAGTTTAACCAATCTTTTTTTGTGGCTGCTATGTCTGAAGGTTTGTATACTGAAACGAAAGAAATATTTATATCTGGAATAAATACTGCACATACTTCAATGCCCCTTGAAAAATTTTGAATTATTTCACTTTCTTGGTAGTTAATTGTTTGTAAGATAAATATACCAACTCCGCCATATCCGTCATCACGACACCTTTTAATGAAGTTATATCCCTTAATATTAAAATTACTATTAGACCTAAGCCAAGTTTCGGAAAGTATGATAATATCAACATGGTTTTTATTAAGGTAATTTAACAAATTATTTTTATTAGATGTTATTGATCTACTATTCCACTGCAAAATTACTAATTGGTTTTTAATTGTTTGTTTATTAGCCATTTTTAAAGTTTAATCAGTAAAATAGTTTTTCACTTGAATCTGATTCACTATATGTTTCCATGGCATCATTTGGATCACTTGGAACAAACGCACTTTCTACAAAGTCCCGGATATTAGATTCCATGAGAGTATTTGGTGGTAATTGAAAATTTTTTTGAAATTTATTTATGAAGGAGGTAATTAACATTATAGTTTTCTCTTTATAGTCCATAAATTCTTCTCTGTAGGGGTTAGGTATAATGGGTTTAGGTTTTTGACTAGGTTTAAAAGATTTTTTTACAGGCATCGTATCTGGTGTAGGAGAGGTTGGGTGTGTTCGTTTAATTGTTTTAACAGTATTCACTTTAGAAGCTGGTTTTGGTTTATTAAAAGTACTATTAGATGATGGACTGTCGCCAGAAGTATTCGGTAAAGTTGGAAAATTGTTATCGTTGTTTAAAATAGAGAAACGGTTATTCGTAGCCACCTTCGCATATGATGGATTATTGTATATATTTTCGGCTTCTTTAAAAGAAATGTTTTCAACTGACATAATTTGTTTTATCCCCTTTTGCTTTGCATATACAGGGCAAATACGTGAAATTGAGGGGTGGTCGTTATTATTACAATAAATACACAAATTATTTTCTTTACAATCCTCTTTTGTATGACTTGTATCTGTACACTTTTGGCATCTCTCATTTTTTGATTTACATTGTCTAGCTGAGTGGCCATATCTCAGACATTTGAAACACTGTACAACGGGTTGTATGTAAGGTTCAACATGAAAATTGCATAAATTTATTTGTATACATTTTGGAATTTCATTTCCTAAAAATTCTACTATTATCATTTGTCTATTTACCAAAACTACGTTTCCATCAGAGTCTATAATTTTCCTTTTCATACGATTGACACTTGATACCTGTTTGTTTGATTTGATAGCCGTTAATAAATATTCTTCAGAAAAGAAAGTATCTACCATCCTGACAACTCCTTTTTTGTGAGTGTAGAATTTAGGTATAAATGCTATTAACTCATTTTTTAATATAACTTCGTGGTTAACTAAACTATTGGCTATTTCTAAGGTATTAAAAATAACCTTTACCCTATTAACTCCTACCGGTTTAATGTCTATTACATCTTTTTTTAAAATTTCATCTTTAAGTAGAAAGTGCCCTATTTTAATTGGAAAAAGTCTCCCTAAATTTTTATTTTTATGTTCCACAAACACATAAAATGGGCCATTATCTCCTGGTCTATAACTGTTATTCATATCTATTTGCTGAACATACCTGCTATTATCACTATCAGTGTTTTTTTCATCGGGCGGCTTATCGCCGCCCGTTTTTTCTGACATCACTTACGCCTTAAAAAACTCTAATATGCTCTCCGTAAATATCAATACCAAAACTAACAACTAATTACACTTCTTATATTTTACAAGAAACAATCACCAGCTAATTCACAAAACTCGAATACGTCCACCCACCTTGACTAACGAATTCGAACTCCCTGTCGCATTTTGTTAGATATATTTGATTTTGTTAGTGTAGCGATGGTCTATTCGGCATTTTGTTAATGCTTTTAACATTTTCTGATGGCTTATGATATCGAATGCTTTCTCATAGTCGACAAATATCAGTGCCAATGGTTTGTTGTACTCTGCAGACTTCTCTATAAGATTCTTTACCAGTAGTAAGTGTTACGTTTTTGCTGTATTCCGATCTAAATCCAGCTTGTTCTCTAGGCTGATAGAAGTCTAATTTAGGGTCCAGTCTGTTTTTAATAATTTTTGTGAAAAGTTTATATATGTGTGAAAGCAAACTGATAGGACTGTAGTTTTTTAAATCTGTTATGTCTCCTTGTTTGTGTAATAAAGTAATGACTGCATTATTCAATTGAGAAGGAGTTTTTCCTTGGTAGAAGCATTCGGTGAAAAGCTTGGCCAAAGCCTGGATAATTTTATTTCCACCTAGTTTGATCGCTTCGATCACTACTCTGTCATCACCAGGGGATTTGTTTTTTTTTATTTCTAAAAGTAAAGTTTTGATTTCGTATGGAGTTATTTCTGATTTTGGGCAGTGACTGATCTTGCCTTTCGTTGGTGCTCTCATACATTTTGCGATAAAAGGATTCGACAACCTCAAGGATTTTGGTTCTATCAGTAGTAATGTTTCCATCTTCGTTTTTTATTTTGTACATATTTTTGTTGCCTGCTTTGTTCGTATTTCGCCTCAAAACTTTTAAACTTTTGTTTTTTTGAATTATTTTAGTTATTTCTCTTGTATTGTTTTCTCTTACGTCTTTTCGGATTGACCGGTGGATATCTTTATTTAATTTCTTCATTGTTGTGTAATTGGAGCCGTGTTTTTTCGTCAGCTGTCTTTTTTACCTATTAGCTCTTTGGTATTTTGGCTTAGTTTTTCTTTATGGGTCAGACCGGTCGGGCAGCACTCCCTTTTCGTTTCTTTTAGAGCCTTTATTATTATGTCATCATTTGCTTGATCTACATCTTCTATTTCATCTTTCAGGTCTGTGTTTTCTGAGGAAATCTATTTCTTTTTTCTTGTTTTTAGGATCATCTTTGTTCCCCAATTTGGCATTTAATAGTATCTTAGCTCGGATTTATCCGTGGTCACTTCCTATTGACGATTTGTTGAGTACTTCAATGTCTTCAATTATTTCTTTTCTGTTTGTTATGATATAATCTATTATATTTTTAACACTGCCATCTTAGCTGATACATGTCCATTTACGCTTAGACTTTTTATTAAAAAAAGAGTTCATCATGAATAAATTTTCTTGGTGTAAGGAGTTCAGAAATCTTTAGCCTCGTACATTTCTTTCACCACAGCCATACTTACCCATTGCTACTTCTGCATCATCTTGTTTAAACCCCATTATCGCATTAAAGTCGCCTATAATTATTGTGTAATGATCTGGTGTGGCATGTAACGCGGTTTCTAGGTCCTCATAAAATTTTTCAATTTCTTCATCCGAGTGGGTAGTCGTTGGAGCATATATCTGGATTACCTTAAGGTTATATCTTGCATTTAGTTTGAAGATGAGATATACAATTCTGGGGCTTATGCTGATACTATATATGAGCGAGGTTCCTACAGCCTCTGCCGCTTCTCGCATTTCGACCGCCATCGTTTTCTATCCTCCATTCGTCTTCTTTGATGGCTCTATCTCTCATTATGTGCCGTACATTTTCCTCCCAGGCAACTAAAGGCCTTCTTCTTCTTGTTGTTTTGGTATGTAATTTAAAGATTTCTTTGGCCATCTATCTTCATTCATTCGCTTCACGTGACCATACCATACTAGTTGTCTTGTTTCAATTCTGTCTACACTGGAATATACAGTATTTGTCCGCCTTCTAATATCTTTATTCTTGATTGATCTTTTTTGGATACACCACACGCTCTCCTCAGAAAATCCATTTCTACTACTTCTATTCTTTTTCTATCTTTTTGCGTGATCTACCACACTTCTACCCCATAAGTCATAATAGGCTCTACCAAGGTTCGATAGATTGTCAATTTCGTTTCTTGTCTAATATCTTTAGACCATAGTAGAGAGTTTAGAATGTTTACCGCGTTTTTTTTTCCTGCTGCGTTCTGTTTTCGATGTCTCTTTTGATAGTGCCTTCTTTAGATATTGTAGATCCGAGATATTTATATTCATTACATGTTTTTGGGCTTCTAATTTCTAACTCTGGATCTTCATCATCTCCTATTTTAAGATACTCGGTCTTTGACATATTCATATTGAGGCCCCATTTTTCATATTCTTTCTTTAGTTTCCTAAACATGTAGTCCATGTCTTCCTCATCATTCGCTACGACTACCTCATCATCTGCAAAAAATAAAATTATTAGACATTTACCACCACCTATGTCTATTCCCATTCCGGATATTTGTTTCCTCCACTGCTCTAGCGATGATTGAATATATATTTTAAATAAGGTCGGAGATAGACAACATCCTTGTTTAAGCCCCTTTGTTATTGGAAATGATTTAGATATAAAATTGTCTTCTTTAACGACACTTCTTGCATTTTTGTATATATTTGCGATAACATTCACATACTCTCTACCGAGACCTACTTTTGTCAATGTTTGAAACAGCTTTTTCAAAGGTACCGTATCGTATGCCTTCTCTAAATCTACAACCAATAGGTGGGTAAATAGATTCCTTGCCTTCCGTTTTTCGATTACCTGCTGCAGAACGAATATACCATCAGTGCACGATCTTACTGCACGAAATCCATTTTGTTCTTCTATGTCTTCGTATTCTGATTCTATTCTTTTTTTATTATTCGACCGTACAACCTCTCCACTCAGCTGATAACAGTTCTTGTTCTTCAGGTGCCATTTCCGCTACGCAGGTTGGCAATCATCATAGCTATGTTAACAGTTATTTCCCTATAATTAAAGCATTTACGTTTATCCCCTTTCTTGATAATTGAATTGATGTATTTAACATTCCAATCATCAGGGATATTTTGTCCTTTTAAGCATTTGTTAAATAGTTGAACCAATATCTCATGTAATATTTTTGGTCCATACTTTATTAACTTAATTGGGATGTCTACAGGTCTTGCTGCTTTCGATCTTTGAGGGCATCGCCTAACTCTCCGGTTGTTATCTCAATTTTTAATACATAGAAAGCACACACAAAATATAGTTGAAAGTATCAGCATAATAATTGAGATTATGCTGATACCTTCAACTATATTTTGTGTGTGCTTTCTATGTATAATGAATCCTACTCCACCATTTGAAGTGTCTTCTTCACCTCTTAAAAGATGCTTATTCAAAAAAAGCTTTGCCTCATTTAATATTTCGAGAAGTATTCTCGCGTGAATAAAATTCTAATGAACCTACTGAATTATTTGTTTCTTATATTCGAGCTTTGCTTGCACAATTACCTTATTCTCTTACTGAAGAGATTCAGTTGGATACGGTTTATGGCTTAATGGTACGTACATTACAAAAAGGCTGCAAAGAAATAAATTTCAAAATTTTAAGGAAATTTTAATCGAATCTCGAGAAATTAAAGTAAATGTTTGGTTACTACTGTAATGGAAGAATAAATAGATGCCTGGATAACTCGGCAAAATTCTATCTAGCTCACTTGAAAATGATATTAAAGATCTAGCTAACATGTTGCAAAGGTTACAAGTATTTAAGTTGTGTAGATAGTGCAAAATGTACTTGCTTACGCTGTTCTGTCAAGAATTTAGGACACCTTCTGATGCCCAATGGAATCGCTCCTGATCCTGAGAAGATATCAGCAATTGCTGAAATGCCTATTCGATCCAGTTAAACACATTTTAGTAGTGTTAGTTTCGACGTTTTGTGCTAAAACACTAAAACTCGTAGTTAGTTTCGACGTTTTGTGCTAAACTTCAAATGTATATCCAAACCTCTTTTAGACTTAAATAAGAATAATGTAGCGTTCGTTTAGGGACCGGCAAAAAACCAGGCTTATGAAAATCTTAAAAGATTGCTTACACAAGTTCTTATTCTGCAACAAGCGACTTTTACAAACTCTTTTGTAATAAAAACAGACGCAAGTTCATTAGCACTTGACGCATGTCTCCTCCAGGGGGACGAAGGAAATAATAAGTCGATAGAGTACGCAAGTCACTTACTTACAGCGGCTGATCGAATCTGTAGTACGGCAGAGCGAGAAGCTTTAGCTATAGTATATGCAGTTAGTAAATTCCGGGGTTACATAGAAAGTTCGCCTATTATTGTTAAAACAGATCCTTAACCACTAAAATGGTTAATGTCACTAAAATCTCCTACTAACCGCCTTGCTATACTGTCATTGAAAGTGGAAAGGTATCACTTACGAATTAAATATGTTCCTGGATCAACGAATTGTATCGCCGATATGTTATCAAGATCTATTTATGGTCCAGACACAAAAGATATTTGTACAGTAAGCAAAAAAAAAACTTAGAGAGGAACAGTTCACTGACTAAAAGATAAAAATAATTATTGATTGCCTTGAATCTGAAGTAATTACTATTTAAATTGGAATAAGCCACAATTAAAGGTTATAGTTATAGTAAGTTTATTGACGTTTCAATGTCCACTTAGGAAATCGTTCTCATATTGAATCTGAAGAACATGAATTAGTAGACATTAACCGATATACTGATCGCGAATATGTCTTCATTTCTACTGGCCTACCATTATGCGAGATGTTGTTAAGCATAAAAAGAAAAGCCTTGACTCCCAAATATATAGATCTTTGAATCTGAAACCGGCAGGTCTTATTTAAACACCTGTGTTGGCACACCGCTTTAAATGTGTGGTATTTGATTAAGTGGGTCCACTACCTGTGCCTAAAAAAGGAAACAGATGAATTTTTTCAAAGAAAGATACTTTCACAAAATGGATAGAACTATTTACGTTAAAACAAGTTACTGCTGAGAAGTGCCCAAAGGTACTAATAAGCAAAATATTATGTTTACGGTACGGCACTCTTCGTAGAATAATAAGTGACAACGAACCCCAATTTGTTAGGTATATATACTGCCTAGGTATTCAGCAATCACTCATTTCTGTTTATCGCCTTGCCTCAAATTCAGAGGAACGTAAAAATAGAGATCTAAAGATTCAGATTTCCATATTAGTTCAAAAGGACCATACTAAATGTGAGGAAGTGTTACCCAGTAATCGTTTTTCCATGAATACAGTACCAAGTTTAGCTGCTGGTTATTTTCCTGCATATTTAAACTTTGGGCATGAGCTAAGTAGACTTACGAAAGCCTTACGAGCTATTATCACGGTCTCAACTACATTTTTTATTTGAAATATTTGTTTATACCACGCATAGTTTCTTGGTAAATAGTTTTTTTTTTCAGTTTTACCCTACGAGGGGAAGTGGTTTTAGGGGGTAGCCGGGGGGTATAAATAGTAAACTATTTGCATATTTTTTTGGGTTCCAAAATTAACATTCTCAAAAAATTTAGCTTGCTCGTATGATTTTTAGAGATTCAGTGGCATTTTCGTCTGTGACGACTGGAGTATAAATAAATAAATTTATTTATAACAATACTAAAGCATGTCTTGCATTTGGTCATACTTTTTTAGATGGCTCTATTGTTTTTACGTCGGCTTAAAAAAATGAAGAAAGTTGGTTGATTGAAAGCCGAGAAAATACATTTTTTACGTATACCGATTTGGATATTTAAAAATCAATTTTTTTCTTCCTAATTTTTTTGGTATTGTTCATGCGCAAAACCGTTGGTTTTTATTATTATAATATATATTGTTAATAAATTTTAAAACATTCTTGAGGCCGTCCAAATAATCTGATTTCAATTCCATAAAGTAGGTTAGATAGGTTAGGTTAGTATTAAAACGGACAAATATTCTTAAATTATAATAGAAAGGATTTACTATTAATCCAAAAAGAAATATATTTCTTAATATTGTTCTGAAGCTATTTTCTTTAGCAATTACTATTTAAACGGGAATAAGCCACAATTAAAGGTTAAAGTGGGTACGTTTATTGACATTTCAATTTCCACTTCGGAAATCGTTCTCAAATACAAACATTAGTAAATTAAACAAAAAAAAAAAATGTTTAACTTACTAATGTTTGTGTTTTGAGAACGATTTCCGAAGTGGAAATTGAAACGTCAATAAACGTACTTGAACCTTTAATTGTGGCTTATTCCCATTTAAATAGAAATATATTTAATGTTTAACCAATTGACCCGAGTTATAAGTATGTATCGGTGGCCTAGACAGTGTTTTCGGTTCATAAACAGTAATATCTAAGCTGAAATTAGTACAAAGTATTTATAGCGGATATAAGACATAAGTATTTAGATATTTATAGGTATAAACACGGTACATATCGGATCGTAAAAATATAATAGAATAGAAGCAATCAGTAATAATTAGTCATTGTTGATATAAGGTATTTCGTAAGTTAGGGTAGGCGATGTATTGTTTATATGTTACGGCTGATATTGTTAACAGTCGTTAACCTAATGTCTTCTTCTTCTTCTTTTTTTATGTAGACATGACTCTGTTTTTCAATGTGCCTCCAGTAAGTTTACTTTTTAATTAAAATGAGCGCTTTTAAACATAAATTTAAATGTTATTGGTGATTCACTCCAGTTTAGCATAGTCCATAATTTTTATTTTTAATGAAACATCCTGTAAATTCCATGTTTTCAAAAGCTCCTTAACAACCTCATCTTAACAAAGTATATTATGTAAGGTCTATTATGAATAATACAGGGTGAAATTTTGAAATGATGTATAATTTTCGTCAAGAAATTAAATACAAAACCCAATATATTGATATTTAGTTAAGAAAAGTGATGTGGCAACTTGTCCGTCACTTCAATAATCCTTTCATTACTTTTAAATAAAATCTTTCAATCAATATCCATTAAATAACTTTTAGTTTCTAAGTTGGTACTAAGCAGCGACTCCAAGTGGCAGTTTTGGAAAACTATATACGTGTTTATCAGACTAGAGTCACTCTTGTTCTGATCGGAGAGAAGTAAAGTTTGGTTTTAAACCAGTAGGCGGCCAGGGATGTGCTGAGATCTGTTTTAAGAATCTTAAATTTTGTTTTTTTTTCTGGGTAGAAGAGAAGTTGGAGTAAAGTTGTGGTTTGTTTTGTGTTTGGTTTATAGCCACTCTGAGCCGGTAAGTGGATCCAATTATTAATAAAAAAAGGAAAAAGTATAAAAACCATCAGCCATTTTGATTTCTAAAATATTGTCATTTCTCCTTTGATAGGTAATATATGTATATCTGTCATTTTTTACATCCTTTCATTAAGAAATATTCTAAATCTAAATTTATTAATAATATAAAATCATATGTCAACTTTCTATTTTACTTCCCAGCCTTAAAACCATATAATTATCTATCTTTGTTCATTTTCTCTCATACCGTTCTTTTATATTCTAAAATATCATATATTTATCTGAAATTATTATACGAAAAAAATCAATCCATACCACATAAAATATTGTCAAACCATTCGAAGGTCATATTTTTACAAAACCAAAAACAACGGTTTTTTTCCTTTATACAAGGTTCCTTAGTAACTTTTTGTATTACCTTTCCAGATTAATAAACCTTGTGTTTTTCCTTATTTATTCTCAAGAGTAAGAAGGAACGCTAACACAAATATTCTTTTTCGCCTACTAAAGGAGTTAATCAGGAGTCAAGGGGAAGGATTCATTATTTTGTTTCTTTGGCTTTATTTTAAGAAAAAGGGTTAAGTTATTCCCTAGGAGGATTATACACCTGATGCCCAGGGTTGATTCTCGTCATTCTTAGCTGTTTTTGTACTAAGTTTTTTTATTCATCAATTTTAATAATTTTCTATAATCATTTTTTAACTTTAAAGCATACTATTTCTTATAATAATAAAGACCCGTCATTTTTTTTAAATGATACTGAATAATATTTAAGGACTAATTGTCGACTACAGGTTGAGGTTTTAAATCCTCCCTATTAACTCTACTGTACGGTTTTTTGTGTACACATTTAATCCGAGAGTTCGTTATTGGTATTTTCATTAATATATATTTAAACCTTTGGCACTTATCCCCTCACGATCAGAGAGAGTGTCCATATTACTCTATTACTACTTTTAATTGAAAGCAATTAAATTGCCTTTTTAGGTAGAATTATTAATTTTTCTTACTTAAATTTATTATGTATAAATTTCTTAAATAGTATTAACCTCCTACCTTTCAGTAAATTTAAATTCAGAGATAATCAGGGATAAATTGTGTATAATCAGGGAATTTTTTTGTATATAACTAGGTTAACTGTACATAAGTGGTGGTGGATAGCATAAATAATTAAGATAGACTGTATATATTTGGTTAGGTATTAAATTTGTTGTTAAGACTAAATATTTCAATTAATACCTGCTTTTGTTTTCCATTGCAACGAAAAGGGTATACAGCATTACAAGATACCTTGGAAGGTATATGTTAATATTTTCCTGGCGCCCACTTACACCTTAGAGCAACTTTCATATTCTATCACTTACATTTACATCTATTCATATTTTTTTTGATTACCTTCTATCGTCATCTATTTTCTTATTCTATGGTCTCTGTAGAGCATGCAAATTGGCCGAATCCTCTTTTGAGTGTCAAGTAGTCACTCTCTGGCACAATCATTTTTATATTCTAATTTGGTTACATTTTTTCTACATTTAAATTTTGTTATATTTCAAATTCATATTTTATATTTTCCTATGTTTATTATACTGATCTAATCTATTCCTTTGTGAGGATTAGTAGTTTCTTTAGTGTATCAAGAAAAATTTTATAGTTGACGCTTAGTGGCGCACGAACACAACCTTCCTTAATTCATTTGTTTTTTGTTACATTGGCGCTATATTAGCCTCTAAATACATTAGCCTCTAAATACTTTTTGTTACAATGTCTGCATTTAACTAATTTAAAAAAAGTAATATTATTTAAGGTGTGATAAACTATTAATTTCAAAATTTTATATAAGTATTTAATGCATTGAGGAAAATTATACAAAATTTCAAAATTTAACCTTGTATTATTCATTGTTCTTACATAATAAACTGTTTTGAGATGAGGTTGTACCTTTTAAAAACATAAAAATATACATTAAAAATAAAGATGATGGACTATGATAGACTTTCGTAAATCACCCTGTATATTTAAATTTATGTTTAAAAGCGCATAGGGTTACATATCCTTTCTCTTAAACAATGTCCGTGTAGGCGTAGTGTCCACTGAATAGATAGTTTTCTTTGAGTTAGTTAATTGTCATCAAATAATCGCAACAAAAAGCAAAATTGAATTTACTTATGCTTTAATATCAATAATTCTATCTTTCTAGGACTCCGATGACAAGGGTAAATATTTATACATAAAGCCCGAGTTAGGTTTGCTATACCCAGGTGCTGATTACGTCTATGAATATATCAAAGAGGTCAGCAATAAAAATCCCACGTTGTCCATCATTTTAGACTGTTCAACCATAGTGACCTTGGATTATTCAGCAGCAAAGGTAAGTACCAGTTTCGACGGGTAGCTCTTTTAGACAGCAGACACAGTAAAACTCAGGTTTAATTGCCACATTCACGACCAACCGTCACACATGTGTGACCGTGAAGTTTTCGTAAGAACTGCTGACACACATGCGTGACACCTAACTTACGTGATGAAATGTAAAATAATTTTACCACGGTTTATCACAGTGGGTCTAAATTTGTCCACAGTCCACCTGAACAATCCTTCTTAGACACGCTATGGCTGGGTTGTGATGTCGACGTTTAAAAAAGAAGAAATAACCTATAAATTTATAGCACTTATGCAAACGTGTCGTTATTGTGTATAATTTAGACAGGTAATATAACTATGTAACTTATTTATACACGGTGTAATCCCTTATGATTTGTTTCAGACGTATTTCACTGTCACAACGACATCTAAGTACACGAGATCTTCAATTAGAGGCCGAAATGGCTAGTAGGGAAGTTAGTGAGTACAGAGATACCGAAAATGTTGAATATGAATTCGAGGAGGACCATAATGATGAAATATTTTATTCTAGTGGAAGATTCTGGAAAATTAAGAAGATGTCATATCTAGGACACATAATGGTAATATTAAAAGGCAAGATTGAAGGTAAAAGGGGCATAGGACGAAAGAAAAAATCTTGGCTACGAAACATCAGAGATTGGACCCATACAAGAGGAAATAAATTAATTCATCGAGCCCAGAACAGAGACAAATTTGCCATATTGATCGCCAACCTCAATAGTACAAGTACACAAATGTGGTACAAGAAAAATGATGATGCGGACTGGCTTGATGTAGAGGAAGATATTGAGATACATCAGTTTACTTAACAAGAAAATGTAAAAGTAGAAATTCATGTTGACGCAACATCTTTACAATATTTTTCATTACTATTTGGTGAGAGCTTTAAATAAAAATCGTAGAGTGGACAAAACACAGAGCTGCTTCACATAAAAAACCCTAATTAAAAAAAATATTTCTTTTTAAGACGCTGGATAGATATAAATATTGACGACTTAAAAAAATTTTTGGGTCTCTGCATATTAATGGGAAACATAAAACTTCACTCTTTACGTTTATACTGGACCACAGATCCACTATATCACCTTTTAATATTTGGAAAAACTATGTCTAGATCAAAGTGTGAAGCTATTTTTTAAAATATTTGTTTTTACAAGCCGGAAGACATACAGGTTCAAGATCGACTTCACAAAATTAAAAACGTTATGAGTCATCTTATAAATAATATTTCTAAAAACAAAAAGAGAAATCAAACGATTTCTACCTGGCGAAACCGAATTCAAATTTTTACCACTGTGCTTCCTAAAACTTGCGAAGCAAACAGCTTGATAAATTACTCGGCAAGGGAATCTAAAATTGCATTCCACATGCCGTTCATCATGGTCAAAATTCGTAGTGAATTCAGCTTTTGGTACTCCAACCGAAATAAAGTAATAAAACATAATGACGGTATTAGATTTTTGTTTTGATACATGGCAGCGACAGCCACTTATTCGTATTTCGACCTCTCTAGATCTCCTCAGAGCGGTATAGCCACTATTCTGAACCAAAACAAAAATCTTTTCTGTCCTAGACAATAGTTATCAAAATAACTATATACGGACGTAACTACGCCATCTAAAAACAAAAAGAGAAATCAAACGATTTCTACCTGGCGAAACCGAATTCAAATTTTTACCACTGTGCTTCCTAAAACTTGCGAAGCAAACAGCTTGATAAATTACTCGGCAAGGGAATCTAAAATTGCATTCCACATGCCGTTCATCATGATCAAAATTCGTAGTGAATTCAGTTTCTGGTACTCCAACCGAAATAAAGTAATAAAACATAATGACGGTATTAGATTTTTGTTTTGATACAGGGCAGCGACAGCCACTTATTCGTATTTCGACCTCTCTAGATCTCCTCAGAGCGGTATAGCCACTACTTTGAACCAAAACAAAAATCTTTTCTGTCCTAGACAATAGTTATCAAAATAATTATATACGGACGTAACTACGCCATCTAAAAACAAAAAGAGAAATCAAACGATTTCTACCTGGCGAAACCGAATTCAAATTTTTACCACTGTGCTTCCTAAAACTTGCGAAGCAAACAGCTTGATAAATTACTCGGCAAGGGAATCTAAAATTGCATTCCACATGCCGTTCATCATGATCAAAATTCGTAGTGAATTCAGTTTCTGGTACTCCAACCGAAGTAAAGTAATAAAACATAATGACGGTATTAGATTTTTGTTTTGATACAGGGCAGCGACAGCCGCTTATACGTATTTATAATAGAATAGTCTTCTAATTCCATTCTTATTGTCTACTTCTTGAAAGCTATTAATGACAGTATTAGCTAAAGGTCTAAATTTGCAATTGAGGGAATCAATTGAGCACAAAGATTAAAGAAGTAGAATGTCACTTTCAGATTTTGAAATTAATATTTCACAAAAAGAATTACAATTTAGACAAAAGAGTTACATTTCTTTAAAGTCTACTGCATCCGAATGTTTTTATCGAAGTGCGTGTTCCACTTTCGTACTTGGTTTAATAACTTCGCTTGCGACATTTGTATCTTGTAATTGTCTTCTGATAATTGACATTTTTTTTGGATCGTACCTGTCTGTTCTACGCGATCTTTTAAAAAGTCTCTCAGCCTTGATCTTAGACCTTTGGCGGTTCCTTTGGAATGTAAACCGACCTTTTCGGCCTCGTGCTGCAATTCCTTTTTAGACTGGCGGTATCTTCACAACGTACCTGTTGTGGTACTTGCTATTGATCTGTATCTGTCGTTGCTGGACGAAGTGGCAGTTCTATTTTTGGACGGGCGCCAATTCGTGACGCTTTACTTATGCAAAAATATATTTGAAAAAAATAATATCAAAATAAAATGTTATTCAAGAGGCTATATACATAATTGAAATGCCAATTCTACGGCGGGGTTGTTGGCGCACAGCTCAGCGAACCACTGTTTAATACCTGCCAAAAATAAATTACAATTAATATCATAAAATTGAAACTACAACATATATACTCATCGAAGAAAAGGAAGAACGTGTTAAAGCAAGAAGTGACTAATCAACACTTAGCCACGGAAAAGAATAGGTCTGTGTCAGATCAATACTCTAAGACCGAATAAGGAACTGCCACTCGATCAACACAGTGTAGTTCTTACCAGATCAACAGTCTGATATAACTAGATTCTCTTGTGCAATGGCTCCTGTTATATACGATCGACGGCCTTCCGTTTCCTCTAGAGGGCATTCTGTATGTGTGTATGTAGAGGAAAGGGATAGCCTTAGACATAGTCTATTAGCTACAGGATTAATTTTTATTTATACACATTATACATATTAGCTGCATAAATGGTTAAATATCGATTTTAAACAAAATTTATTATTTCATCGAAAACGCGTTTATTATGGCTTGATATCAGGGAACCAATATTGAGGGTGAGAGAAGTGTCGTATTCTATTAAAGAATAACAGTTTAGAGATAAATGTTCCTTTTTACACTCCAGAAACCTTTTATAGTACGTTTCGAAATAATTGAAATATTCTATTGTGGAAATAATTTTTATTCTGGAATAAAAATTAAAATGAGAGTGGAACATGGATGAGCAACACTTGTCAATTTTTTATTTCTATTTGTTTCACTATTTATTGTAATGGTAGGTTTTTTAATTGTGGCTTTAGAATATATGTATAAATTTTATTTCAGAATATGTATTAAACGAAGTTATTTCGCTTATGTTTATGCTTTTTAAAAATTTTTGAGTAGGTACTATTCCATTTTGAATCGTATATTAATGATTTAATGTTTAATTGTATAATTCATTTTGGCAATAATTAAATTTGTTCTATAATATCTTACTATTTTTCACTTCTAGACAAGTATATCTTCGATAGACCAAAGCGAATTTGGCAAAATGCACGTGCTCAGAAATTTCAATATAAGTATTTTCTGTACAATTGAAAAACAATAATTTCTATAGGAGCTGTATAGTATAGAATTATAGTGGTGGTATAATTATAGTGATGGTATAAGAAAGGCATTTTCAGCATCTTTCTTTATTTCTTTCTAATACACTCCTAATCATTTGTAACCTTCTTTATTTCCCCTCTAGCTACATCATCTCTGCATAGAACAGAGATGAGTCACAGATCGTGTTGTAAATGTTAGAAATTAGACATGCTATAAATTTTGGGTGTAAATCAATAACAAAGTTGAAAAATTTACTGGCTTGAGGAAAAATTAGAACAGCGAATTAGTTATACGACAATTAGCTATAACGTTTAATAAGATATTAAGGTCTTCAATATTATCTCAGGAATTAATAACGAATCCTCTTTTTAAAGAATATAAAAAAACGACTCAAATAATTACAAAAGTATAAACTTATCAGCACTACTTTGAAATTATTACCGAAAATAATAACACATAGGCTAATGAAAAGACTCAGTGCATTAGATGAACAGCAAGGTTTCCGTAGCGGAAGATCATGTAACGATGCTGTCTTCATAGACAGGCAAATGACGAAGTAATCTATAGAATACAATAAACTTTTACAATTGAAAATTTCGACAATTAAAAGGCTTCCGGAAGGAAAATATGGAATAGCTAACGGACCGATAAAATGTGCTGGAATACAGCTTACACGACAATTAGCTATAACATTTAATAATATATTAAGGACTTCAATAATATCTGTGCAATTGAGAATGAGTTCTATGATTCCTCTATTTAAAAGATATAAAAAACGACTCAAATAATTAAAAAGGTATAAACTTATCAGGCATTACTTCGAAATTATTACCGAAAATAATAACAAATAGGCTAACGAAAATACTCAGTAAAGTCATACTAGAGATCTAAGGCAGTCATTAATATTTATTATCGATAAGAAGTGTCTACCGCAAGGCAGCGGGGAATCGCCTCTAGACAGGATTGTGCTTTTATTTTCGATTTGCATTACTTATTCGATTGTGAGATGTGTTTAAGAGCCGATCTTTATCATTGTCTACTAAAGTTATAATAATTGCAAAAATATTTACATATACTTACGTACATTCACATATTTACAAAACTTTATCATTTCTAAATAAAGAACAAAAAGAACAGAGGCAAAAAATTTTTAGAAAATTATTTTCAAAATAGAGGTGTGTCTAAAACCTGGTTTTATACCGCTATCAACTAAATTTAAAAATATTTAAATAAACAACGTATATATAGAAAGTTTACCATTTATAAACATAATTCAAAAAAGTACTTAAATTTAAAAAAAATACATGGACAAGTCAGTTTTATTATCACTGTCGTTATCTTGATATATAATAATTGTTTCTTTGAGCCACCTATCTGTATTTATATAAGATCTTTCCATCTTTAGAACATGAGCAACATTATTTTTCCAGCTGTCATAGGCTATTTTCTACATTTCTAATTCAATTAGACGAACCACAGATGAATTTAGGGTGAACATTACTACTCCTTACTGATGCTTTTAGCTCATGCCATATGGGTTCAATCGGATTGAACATGCAATAGTAAGGAGAAAGTCTTAATACTGTATGACTCATTTCTTCCACCAAACTGTCGCAATAATATTGTTTTCTGATGGAAAATAATTTTAAAGTTTCAAGTAATTGTTTTTTAGAATAATTATCTTCATAAACTATATCATTTTTTAGCATATATTCCTGGATTCTAAGTTTGGTGTCATTAGAACATGGAACTTAATTCAGCCTACGACTGTGATAGCTAGCATTGTCCATCATAATTACCCTGTTTGGTGGTATATTTGGCAATAACTTCGTTGAAAACCAGTTTTTAAATAATTCTGACGTGGTGTCATCATTATAGTCGACACGGGAGTCCTTAATGTTTTTGCATGACAAAGCTAAAGCTTTAGGCATAATACCATTTTTTGTTCCTGCATGGATTATTGTAATACGTTTTGTAATAACTTCACGAGAAGTACTAGGCTCTTCCCACGGACGAAACATTTTTAAATAATATTGTTTTATACACAAATTGTCTTCCTTTATGAACAAAGTCAAACAAATAACTAACGAAATTGTCATAATATTATCTTAGTCTACCTGTTTTCCAAGTCAGAAAATATAATTACGATTTAAATAGGTATATCGTGATTGGTGCTTTAGGTAATATCCAAAATAAAACCATTCCAAGAAATTATTTCAATTGACTTTCACTAATAAGACGTAATGAGGTTATAATGACGGGTTATTTATAATCCTCTTTTTAAAAGCTAGTTTATTATCAGGATCGAAAAAATATACCTGAACTGTTACCGTTTTGGAGGTTCAAAAAATATTTTCTTTTCATAAATTCCATTTCTTGCATTAAATTTTATGTATTACAATATATTTTTTTATCTTACTGTTCAATCAAAAATACAAATTTTAGAACCTGTAAATAATTTAATGCGGCGAAGGAAGCGGCAGTCTAAACACAAAGACCAATGAAGACAATGTGGTCCAATCAACAAAACAACCGATAGTAAGTAGAAGAAAAATAAAAGACGCTGGTACGTTTAGGAAACTAGACCGGAGTGATGTGGGCATCGTTAGAAGAAAAATTTATAACATGTATGAATAATAGATGATCCCCACATTAAAAACCATCATGCATATGTTACAGAAAGTTGACACATCAATCAAGTGCTGCAGTAAAACAGTAAGGTAATGTCCTCTAAAAAAGGCTTTAAAATAAAAACGATCGATAAACGCCAAGTGATTATCGAATCTACTTGTCTACAAATATCGAGGATAGAATTTTTAATTCAAATTCATAAATACAGAGAAAGTGGAAGTGAATTTTTTTATCTGGATGGGGCGTGGTTTAACACCCATGACGTTCCATAATATGGTTGGGCAGATTCTTCTTGTCACTATACAACAAAAGCTTCATCAAATAAATGAAAACGTATTACAAAAATCCATGCAGGAAAAAAAAATGGTTTTATACCTAATGCTTTAGCCTTGTCATGCAAAAACATTAAGGGTTCCCGTGTCAACTGTCATGATGACATTACGTCAGAACATCGAGTTAGAATCTATGGAGAGGGCATCACGTGACTAAAAACGACCTCACTTCGGCCATATTGTTTTGACACTTTTAACAGATCGTATATGATTATTCACGTTTGTTGTTTTTCGAATATTTTTAGTTTTATAATACTTTTATAGAAACTGTAATAATATATTGTGATAATGCATAATAATGGTTTCTTGTTCTCAACGTAGTTGCAGTGGCAGAAGCAATGTTAATAAAAAATCTTCGGTAATAACGTTCTACAGGTTAGTATACAAGTATGTAAACAAAGTAATGGCCCGTACTTCAGAGAATAAATTAATAGTATTTGACTGTAATAATTTATCTTTATGTATAATATATCGTGTTTTTTGTGTTTACCGCGGGATAAATAAATCATAGTTTATTAAAAATGTATTGCACTTTGTAGATTATGATTAAATCTTCTGAATAACTACTCATATTTTTATAGTAGTTTTAATATTATTGAGTCCGGCCATGATCCCACCGCCATATTGGTTTCACAGTTAGCCACGCCTACCTACGCCGTTTTTAATACACACGTTAATAAATATGCTCATAGCTTCTCCATAGATTCTAACTCGATGCGTCAGAATTATTTGAGAACTGACTTTCAATGAAGTTATTGCCAAATATAGCACCAAACAGTGTAATTGTGATGGACAAAGCCAGCTACCACAGTCATAGGCCGAATAAAGTTCCATGTTCTAATGACACCAAACTTAGAATTCAGGAAAATATGCTGGAAAATGATATATATTATAAAGATAATTATTCTAAAAATACAATTAATTGAAACTTTAAAATCATTTTCCATCAGAAAACAATATTATTGCGACAGTTTGGCAGAAGAAATAAGTCATACGGTATTAAGACTTCCTCCTTACTATTGCATGTTCAATCCTATTGAACACATATGGCATGAGCTAAAAGCTAAAAGCACGGTAAGGAGAAGTAATGTTTCGCTTACCCTAAATAATTCATCTTTGGTTCGTCTAATTGAATTAGAAATGGAGAAAATAACCAATGACAGCTGAAAAAATACAGATAGGTTGCTCAAAGAAACAATCATTATAGATCTAGATAACGACATTTAATTTATGTAAATATACTCAGTGACATTAGAAGTGTTACACCCAGAAGGAATAATTTCTTGAACTTAATTTTTTTGGCAACATGGTAGATTTACATCAAGAATGAAACGATACCGGTATCAAGAATTTTTATTAACAAGTAATAAAAAAAAATGAAAAATGTATTTGGCGACCCCGTAGCTGAATACACTCCTGTATACGTCTAGGCATTGACAAAATGTGATGATCGATGTCTGCTTGTGGCACCTCGTTCCAAGCAACTTAAACTTCATGTATTAACTATGCCAGAGTCAGTGGAGGATGGTGCAAAGTGGACAGTCTCCTTCCCATCATATCCCATACATGTTCGATAGGATTTAAATGCGGAGCACGGGGGGCCACATCAAAACATTAACGCCAGCTTCTTGGAGAAAGTTCATAGTTTGACGAGCAATATGGGGATGCGCGTTGTCTTGCTGATAAAGGACGTCTTAACGGCCGTCGAGATAAGGCAGTAAAGTGGTTTGTAAGATGTCGTCAACATAACGCGCAGCTGTCATATTTCCTCGAATAAACACAAGTGGTGATCGGCTACTATAGGCTATTACTCCAACTGTCCTGTGTACATGCCTCTCAATAGCAAACCCTATATCTCGTCGCTCTCCACGGCGGCGTCTTATCATCTACGACCATCATCCATTCCTAAACAGAATCGTGATTCATCGCTGAATGCTACATTACGCCATTGTGCCACCCAATGCTGCCGTTCTCTGCACCAATTCAAATATTGATGACAGTGGTCCACAGTCAAAGGAAACACTAGTCATGGGCGGAATGAAACCAGTCCAAAGGCTCGAATGCGACAGTATAGTGTACGCATACTAACAGGTCTACCTACTACTCCAAACCATTGGTCAGCAATTTCACGCGTAGTAGCAAAACGGTCTCACAGAGCCAGTAATCTAAAGCGCCTATCTTGAAGCTCTGTGGTACGCCTCGGTTGACCAGTTGGTCTTATTCGTGTTCCTCTACCTTCGTTTGTCCACACACGATAGACAAGCATAACCGTCATTGCCGTACAATTAACACGACGGCCAATTTCGCGATACGACAAACCCATATCTCTATACGCAATAATTATTCTACCCGTTAAAATTGTTAATAAGGTGGTAATTTTGGTGTCTTCGAACTTGAGGCATTTTCTTACACTGAATACATTTAGACTAAGAAATAATAACTAAAAATTTCTGTATGAACCGGGTTTAACAAATCTCTTTACAAAAAAATTTAAAGATAAAACTTTATTTTTACAAAAAAGATAAAACATTGGTATTGTTATCATAGCATGTTTAAATGTCATTCTGTTGCCAAAAAATTAAGTTCAAGAAATTATTCCTTCTGGGTGTAACACTTCTAATGTCACTGAGTATATTTTTAAATTCACTTGATAACGGTATAAAACCAGCTTTTAGACACACCTCTATTTTGAAAATAATTTTCTAAAATATTTTTGCTTCTGTTTTTTTTGTACTCTATTTAGAAATTATAGTTTTGTGAATATGTAAATGTAGTGTATGTAAATATTTTTGGAACTATTATAACTTTAGTAGACAATGGTAAAGACCGGCTTCTAAACACGCCTAACAATCGAATAAGTAATGCAAATCGAATATAAAAGTATGATCCTGTCCAGAGGCGATCCCAAGCTGCCTTGCGGTAGACACTTATCGATAATAAATATTAATGACTCTCTTAGAACTCTAGTAGCACTATACATCAGATGAATGCTTCAATGAATCAATGCTTCCGTAACGGAAGATCATGTAACGATGCTATCTTCGTAAGCAATAAATAGCAGAGTAATCTATAATCTATATCATTCAGTAAACCAGCCTCTTTTGTATGCTTACATAAGACCTTTGACAGGGTGAGGCTATTGGATGCGATATACCCGTTATACATTAGACAAACGCAATTGGATATCATCATCACCATTTTGGCTTTACAACTCTTCGTGGGTTCTAGCCTCCTTAAGAATTTCTCTCCAGTCGTCCCTATCCATCGCCTTTCTCCGCCAAGCACGTATTCTCATGTCTTCATCGATGTTATCAAGGAACCTTGTTCTGGGTCTTCCTCTTCTTCTCGGACCATTGGGTCTATCAAGGAGCATTTTTCTAGCTGAATCATTTATTTATTTCCTGGTATATTTTATAAAGTTCGAGGTTGTATCGTCTTCTCCACACTCCATTGTCATTCACTGCTCCATAGATTCGCCTTAGTACTTTTCTTTTGAAACATCCCAACATGTTTTCATTATTTTTTGTTAGAGTCCATGTCTCTGAACCATATGTTAGGACTGGGCGTCTTATTGTTTTGTAAAGTTTTATTTTTGTATTTCCCGATATAATTGTGTATTTAAGGAGAAGATTGAGCCCAAAATAGCATCTGTTGACCGTGCAAGGTCTGCGTTTTATCTCTGCGGCAGTATTATTTTCCTGCCATTGGATATTATAAAAATAATATCCGCCTTAGTTTGTCTGCCTTGTTTTCTAATTCAGACGATTGTGCTGTTAAATTTTTTTTTTATTATTTTCGATTCTAGCATAAGCATATATTTATCTGCTGTACAGTGTAGACGGTTTTGTTTGAATATGGTAGTAATATCTTTTTCATCAAATACAATGAGACATAAACAAGAACGTTTATAGAAATTAGTATATTACAGCTTGGAATTTTTCTAGCGTTTATTTATTTTCAAATAGTCAGTTAAAAGCATTAAAAATGCTGTTTTATTTTAATATATTGATATAAATAATGTTTCCTTAGTAACTATATTTTTTATTTTGCGTATTTGTTTTTTTATTGTGCGTATTTGCTAAAGTAATATTTAATTTTGTAATTTGTAGACTTTAGAGAAGCTACTGCAGATGTACAACAAATCAGAAACGAATCTGGCTCTCATCAACATTAAAGACGATCACCTAAAAATTCTCGAAGCCTTGGCTGATCCAAGTCTCTTCAGATACTGCAGCAAATCGCAGGAGATTCCAGAAATCGTTATATTAAAACCTAAACATACAGAAGAGAAGGAACCACTGTTGAAAGATGGTGGATCAAAGGCGTCTTCTCCTCGGTTGGAAGAACGAAGACTCTCCAAATCATCTCATAAAGGTGAGCGACGACGGTCTTCTGTTGTAGCAAGAATGACTGAAAGGAAGCTCTCTTTGTATGATAATGTTGAAAGAAGATTATCAATATATGACTTAGAATAAAAAGTTGGTTTATTTTTTATGAATGGTTTAATTAAGCAGGACTTCAATTAATTTTTGTTTCAATTTCGTAATGATATCAAAATTTTTTCGATTACTTCTCTATTCAAAGTAAACCACTTCTAAATGAACTGTCATGGTAATCGGGTTATTGTTCGTCTTTTTTTCTTTGACAATACTAAAAATTTTCTTATTTCGATTTCATGAGTCTTCACACTATTTTATTCTTTTTATTTCTTCTTTTTTATGTTTTAATTATTTGAATATTGACAAATTTTCAGTTTGTAGATTAAAGACGGAGCCACCTTGAATAACAAAAAGTTTTTGGGACTACGTAAATATTATATCGATAAGTATATTTAAGTAGTAGCTATTTTATAAATGACTTATTATACTTTAGTATATTCTTCAAAGGTTTTTTGCTAGCTTCTCTCTTTTCTTTTCTTTCCTTTTTCTTTCTTTCCTTTTTTTGTAGTTTTTCCTTTATTTTCTTTTTTGCTCATGTTTTACTTCCTTTTTGTTTATTTCTGTTTCTTTCCATGTTTTTTTCTTCCTGTCTTTTCATTTCTTTTCTTTACATTTTCTCTTCTTTTCTTTTTTCATTTTATTTTTTTCTTTCCTTTTTTTTGCTTTTGTTTGCTTTTCTTTAATTTTCTTTCTTTTTTCCTTTTCTTTTCTTTTCTTTTCTTTTTTCTTTTCTTTTCTTTTCTTTTCTTTTCTTTTCTTTTCTTTTCTTTTCTTTTCTTTTCTTTTCTTTTCTTTTCTTTTCTTTTCTTTTCTTTTCTTTTCTTTTCTTTTCTTTTCTTTTCTTTTCTTTTCTTTTCTTTTCTTTTCTTTTCTTTTCTTTTCTTTTCTTTTCTTTTCTTTTCTTTTCTTTTCTTTTCTTTTCTTTTCTTTTCTTTTCTTTTCTTTTCTTTTCTTTTCTTTTCTTTCCTTATCTTTCCTTTACTTTCCTTTACTTTCCTTTACTTTCCTTTACTTTCCTTTACTTTCCTTTACTTTCCTTTACTTTCCTTTACTTTCCTTTACTTTCCTTTACTTTCCTTTACTTTCCTTTACTTTCCTTTACTTTCCTTTACTTTCCTTTACTTTCCTTTACTTTCCTTTACTTTCCTTTACTTTCCTTTACTTTTCTTTACTTTCCTTTACTTTCCTTCACTTTCCTTTTATTTCCGTTTCTTTCCTCTCATCTTTTCTTTTTTTTTTTTTTTCGCAATTTTGCTTTCGGTAAATAAGTATTTGTGTGCTAAACGATAATTTACGTTTGAACATATTCATGGCTGTAATTTTTTGATATTACTAAATGTTTATAATATGTATTTTTATTTTAATCTGATGTACAATATAAATATTTGTGACTTTTAAATATATGTGACATTTGATTCCTCTTAATATGTGGCAGCGTAACCTACAGGACAGTAAAAAAGATCATCGACTCCTTAGTATAATAGCACAATAGTGTCATTTATATCCTGCGAAGTAGATCAGGCAAATACGCAAAAAAAGTACCCTGTTTGTGACACTGAACCGGTCAGGCAAACGACAGTTGTTTTGAATAGTATGGACCTCTGTAACAAACATCTGTATGTTTCCTGCAGTCGATTTTTTTGGCTTAATTAATTATTAACAAATTAAAGTCCAAAAACGGTAATTTTTCGCTTTTTTCGTCCATCAACAAAAAGTAATGCGTTTGAAAAAAATTTGAGAAGAGAAAAAATGTCATATTAAGAACCTTCAAAATGGCATTTACCATTTTATTACACCTTTATATTACACACAATGTTCGGTCTTGTGGTGCTTAAAATAAGATCAAAATTTCAAGTCGATCAGTCAAAGATTTTAAAATTTATTTAATTTGTTTGTCCCAAATTAATTTTTTTTGCAACAATATAAGTCAGAAAATTTAATAGGTATATTAAATATACGGAGAGATTCTAAAAGAAGAAGATTTATTCTATTATTATTATTATTTAAAAACAACGAGGAAAAATAATTTTAAATATTACAAAATAATTTGGCAAAAACGTGTCAATTTCCTGCTTATAAACAATTAGAATAACTTTTTAACCATTGACTGCAAAAAACTGAGTTTTTCATATTTTGACAGCCTGAATTTTTTTACAAATTTAAAAGGAAAAAAGTTGACCTACGACTCTTTGGGACGAAGTTAGTGCCTTTTTTTATAAATTGATAGCAGCTTTGTTTATAACAATTAAGAGACCTGAGAAAACATGCTTTAAGGTTTTAATGTGAAAAATTAGAAAAAGATTGAATTTTAATAAAATTGTCCACAAAAGCTTCAAAATTGTGGTCCCCAAAATTGGTCGGCTTTGAAACTAGTGAGAACGCAGGAAGGGAAGGAGCTGTTAACTGTATCTCTGTTTCTTGTTTATAGATTTCAACGTTTCTTTTTTAATTTGTATGTACTTTTTGCGTACATTACGAATATGTATTATTTAAATAATTAGGTTGTTAAATATACCATTTAATTTGTTTAAACATTTTTTTTTCAGTTTTTTTTTAGGAATATTTGAGGTAATTTTTATTATAAAAAATAAATGAACTTTGATCAGATATCAATATTTACTATATTTATATTATAGTAATATATGTATATACTTCTTTAATAATCTTCGTAAATATTTTATTTGTAATAGATTTTATGAAAAAAACAAATTATTCTATTCTATTTATTATTCATTTTTTTTAAATATTATTGGTTTATGTAATGCTTGGAAAACAAATAATCCCAGATAAACTACGTTTTATTTCTTGCTAAGAAACTAAGCAAAAACCCAGATGCTAAAACTTGTTTTAGTTGATATTATTATGATGCCAATATGCTATGCTCAAAAGTTTTTCGAAAATTTTCCATTGCAACCTATTTATGTATAACAATTTTTTTTTAATAATTTGAGTTATTTCAAGACGAAATTGATTCTTATGATATTTATTTAAAATGCTTACTTTAAACGTAAGGGGCAAATAAACTACTAAAATAGCCAAAGAAAAAAACAATTTCTTTGCGTTTTTTAAAGGCCATTTTTTATTAGCTTTTATCAGATGTGAAAAAACAAAAAATACAAGATGAAGCTTAAGTCAATTCGTTTAAAAATGCTTTATTTCATTTTGATGTTATATTGCAAAAGTCAGTTTAAAATATACATAAACAAATTGATATACCGTTGCGTTTGGGAATATATAGACGTGAGCGCCCAAACTTTAACGTTTGAAACAAATTGTTTATTTCTTACCACAATCTTAATCTTATTTTAATCGGAAGAATATGACGCTGCAATATTACAGTAAAAAGTTTACCCAAAATATATTGCGGATACTTGCTTAATATATATATATATATATATATATATATATATATATATATATATATATATATACATATACATATATATATATACATATACATATATATATATATATATATATATATATATATATATATATATACAAAGAATAAATAGTTCAAACACAAATGAAATTTTATTTGTTGAAAAACTTTTATAAATAAACAGCTTCCCATGGTAAATGGTTCCATGCTTCCTTTTGGTTAACTTTTTACTGTAATGTATGCGTAATATTTATTCTTTCGATTAAAATAAGATTCAGCTTCAAAACCAAACAATATGTTTTGAACGTTAAAGTTAAAATGTTTGTCAAGTCTATATATCCCGGAATGCAACGGTATATTAATTTGTTTATAAATATTTTAAACTGATTTATGCTATATGAAATCGAAAAACGTTAAAATTTGCATATTAAGTTTAAAGTAAGTATTTTACGGAAAAAAATATAAGAATGCCGTCTTAAAATAATTCAAATTATTAATAGGAAGTAATTTTTAAGCAAAATATATATTTTTTTATCAGTTGTTTAAAAGGCGTTAAATAAATAAAGAATAATAAATAGATAAATAGATTGCCCTAAAAATTTTTTCATTTAGATGATTTTCCCATTGAAGAAAATCTTAAATTTTTCTTTAAGATTTTAATATAATTTAAGATAATTATAATAGAGTTTATTTATAACAAAAAAAAAGAGTTATAATATAAATTTACATATTTTATACAATAAATAAACCCAGTTTCTCACAGCAGTTGTTTGTCACATGGACTACAACTTGTAATACGTGAGGGTTGAATTTTTTTTAACATATTCGCACAAATTACAATTATAAATTTTTTAAAGTAGTAACATACAAACTGTTGACAAATTACAATTAGTAAAACATAAAATTTTAAAATATAATTTATTTGAAATTGAAGCTCATTAATAGCTGTTCATTACTTCATGTAATTTATATCTGTTACCATGGATCCATTGTACCAATCCCAAAAAATCAATGCAATGTTGGCCAATGGGTTTTTCTTTTTTTTGGTACTGATATCGGTAAGTTTCTATTTCCAGTTTGATATGTATGGTGGGTACAATTCAGAAATGATTTCTCACTGTGTAAATATAATAATGATTTGTAGGAGTACAACTGGTTTAAATCCATGAAATGACTGTCTGTAAATAATTGGTCCACTGAAAATCTTATACCCCTTCTATATATTATTCTAATTATTCAATTTTGTATAACGTTTAGATTTTTAAGGTGAGCATTGTACGCTCCACCCCATCCAATAATCCCATACGTTAATTGTGAGTGTACCAGAGAATAGTATAAAATCTTCAAGTGGTAAACATCTAAGAAGTCGCGAAGTTATTTGAATTTTGGGAGTAAACCTCTTATTTTTTGGACTACGTATTTGATATGATGATCCCATTTTAGGTGTCTGTCTATTACAATACCAAGGTACTTAATATTTTTTGCTTCTGGAATTGTTGTATCGTTGTCAATTTCAAGTTGGTTGAAGTTTGGTAACCCAGTGGTGTATGACGAAAATGGCAAGTATTTAGTTTTTTCAATATTTAATGTTAACTGGTTATGTTGAAACCATTTTTTTTATTTTTACAAAGTCCATTTCGACATTTTCCTTTAACTTTTTCCAATTATTATTGCTATAAAAAATAGCTGTATCGTCAGCGAAACTTATGATCTGGCCTGAAGTGTGCAATGTAAGTAATGTATTTATATAAATAGTAAATTAAAGCGGCCCCAACACCGTTCCTTGCGGAACTCCGTAAGTCACAGTTCTGGTTATACTGATTTTACCATCTCCAGTTACTTTTTGCTGTCTGTCACTTAAGTAGCTCTCTAATAATTTAAAGTACACACCTCTGATGCCGTAATTTTTTAGTGTATATAACAGTATTTTGTGGTTTACAGTATCAAATGCTTTAGAGAGATCTACAAATATACATAAAGAAGCTTTTTTATTATCTAAAGAATTGCAAATATTTTTTACCAATTGCATCTTCTGTAGACCTTCCCTCTGTAAAGCCATATTGACTTTCAGATAATCTATTATGTTTCTTTCAAAAATTATTTAGACGAGATTTTATAATTTTTTTGATTACTTTACTGAGATTCGAAGTCAAGATTATTGGTCTATAGTTTCCAAGTTCACTACGATCTCCACCTTAAAAAATCGGTTTAATGATACCTGTTTTTAATACATTGGGAAATATACCTAATCTGAAACAGTTATTGATTATATAAGTCAATGGTTTAGCAATTTTTTCTGCAACTTCTTTTAACAATTCTGATCTGAGGGTATCTATACCTGACGATTTTTTATTTTTTAATGTAGTTATAGTTTTAATGACATCATCTTCATTCGTTGGAAATAAATATATGCTATTTTTTACATAGGTACTCAATCTCTTCAACATAATTGAGAGGTGTATCAATTTTTTCCAAAATCACTGAAATAGTTATTAAATAGATCTGCAATTTGTTAATGATCTGTTATTAAATTATCATCTGTCTTTATCTGCTCAATTTCTGTTTTAACTACTGTTCCACCACACAATTCTTTGACACATGTCCAAAGAGCCATTGAAGTGCAAGTATTTTTATCAATGAAGTCATTAAAATATTTCTTTTTTGCTTTTGTTAATAATCTGCTGAGATAATTTTTGGATAATTTATATTCGTTACTGATATTCATGTCACTGGGTGACATGAATAGAGTTTGTTAGATTTTTTATACAAATTATTTTTTTCCTCAATAGCTTTTAATAATTCTAAATCGATTCAAGGTTTTTTATTTTTTGATTTTTTTCGAATTTGTACTTCCTTAGTTATGTCAATATTTTGTTGTAGTGTATTGATAATAATAATAATAATAACGAAAGATTATCCACCAAGAACTAGCTGACAAACTGGGACTTCTCCAAACCGACCATCTTCCTTATTATCAATACGTCCCTGACAGAATGCTCGAAAATGACAATTACAAGCTATACTGGGACCGCACTGTGCTTACAGACCAACCAGTAGCGCATAATAGACCGGATCTCATACTAATTAATAAACTTACTTGGCAAACAACACTTATTGATGTGGCGATACCCAACACCACTAATTTAAGTGTTAAATACAACGAAAATATCGCCCAGTACAGAGATCTAGAAATACAAATCAGGAGACAATGGAGAATGGAAAGTACCCAGATGGTACCTATTGTTCTATCTATTACTGGTGTTATTCCCAAAAACATCCTAGCGAACATCAAACAGCTGGGTCTAAATGAACATCTTTATAAGGTCATGCAGAAAGCTGTACTCCTCGCGACGTCCAGATGTGTACGAAAATTTTTGGGAGATACTCCAGCAAACCAATTCACCTAGGGCTCAATAACACGGAAAGAGTCCCACCAGAGCTTAATCCTTTTGATACCGTATGTATCTGGGATGAGTGAATTTTCCCCTAGAGGGAGTGTGAGCCGTATGGCTAAATCTGGAATAATAATAATTTATTCATCCTGAAAGATCATTTACATGATATAGGATAAGTCGAATAAAAAATGCTTATAAAATACTTATAAAACATCACAATTACAGAATTACAAGATAAAAAGTACATATGATTAATTATTTAAATCTTCCAGATATTCACTTACACTGTATAAACAATTTTGCAATAGAAAATTTTAATTTATCTCGAAATTTATTTAAATTCGTTTCAGATTTAATACTGTTGGGAAGATGATTGAAAAGTCTTAGACCCATATAATACTAGGATTTTTCAAATCGTACTGTATTATGTTTTGGTACTCTGATGAAGTCATTTTGCCTAGTTGAGTACTGGTGATAATCAGAGTTTAAATGAAAAGAAGTTATATTGGCTTTTATATGTAGTATACATTTAAAAATATATATAGAAGGTACTGTTAAAATGTTGTATTTTTTGATACAACATGAATGCCTATATGGTAAATTAAAAATTAACAGAATTATCCTATTCTGAGAGACTACCCCAAAGATTTAGATTGAAGACCAAAAGTGAGAATAAACAATTGCATAATAAACATTCAATAACTGTTCGTTTTTAAAGAAACTTTTTAATTGCAATATTGCGTGATAACTACTATTTATTCTTTTGCAAACATGATTAATTTGAGATTCCCAGCTCATGTTACTATCAAGATACAAACCTAAAAGTTTGCTGGAAGCTGTAGAATGAACCAGGCTATCATTTACTTTTATAGAAAACTGGTAACTTGAATTTGATCTATAGTAGATTTGCATGCTTGTGGTTTTTTTAGCATTAACAATCAAAACATTTTTTTACACCATTCTGTAAAATCTTTTGCAGAAAGAGCAAATACCTAATATAGCATAGGAATATTAATGACCCCAATATTGAACCCTGAGGAACCCCAATATCAATATCACGATAATCTAATCGTGGGTCACTAAGTTTAACGAGGATCTTCCTAGAATGCAAATAAGATGACAGCCATAATGAGAACTGACCCCTAAAACCAAGATTTTTTAACTTCTCCATAGCAACACTTACGTTTATGGTATCAAATGCTTTTGAGAGATCAAAGAAAAGTGCCCCCACAAAATCTCCCTGATCCAGTGCGATGTGAATGAAACTAAGCAATTCAGTGGTAGCACTCTCTGTTTATCTTCCAGGTAGAAATCCGTGTTGGTTGGAACATAATATATTGTATTTACTAAGGAAACTATACATTCTTTTGTATACACATTTCCCATAAATTTTGCAAAAAAAAGGAAGGGCCTGTAACTGGCCTATAATTATCTAAAACTGAATTATCTCCACACTTAAATATTGGAGTTACAACTCCTACCTTCAAGCTATGAGGAAAAATACCCTGTTCTACTGATAAATGTATTAAGTTTGCAAGGGGTGCGCTATATATTCACTAATACACTTTATTAATTTAGTTGGTATGCAATCAATACCTACTGAGGTAACATTTTTTAAGGAGCCAATAACCTCTCTAACATCATACTCATCTACAGGAAAAAAATAAAAGGATTTATCTACATGTTGTGTGGTATAATGATCAAAATTGGTATTTTAAAATATTTATGATTTTATTTTTAGGATAAGTAGTAAAATGCTCTACAAAAGCGTTTGCCATCTCATATTTATTAGTAATAATTTTATCAGCAAGTTGGATTTTATCACAATTATTAGGTACCTATATTTTACCGTCTTACCTATTTTTTTATTAACCGTACGCCATATTAACTTCTGTTTTTGCTGTATAGTATTCTTACATTCTAAACTATTTTGAAAGAAACTCTTTTTTGTTGCGTCGATTAGTTTGACATATTGCTTCTTTTTTTCTTTATATTTTAAATGAATGTCTATATTTTTAAAATTATTTGATAGCCAAAAAAGACTTCTCAAATCATTTCCCTCGTGTATTATATCATTTGTTACCAAACTATTTTTAGACTTATTGCAAATTCTTTTTGTAGGCATTGGACAAGATATGTCAATATGGTACGTAAGTACCTTCAAAAATGTTTCAAATGCCAAATTCACATTATCGAGACATTCGTAAACCTGTTTAAGATTTTCAGTGAAAAGTCTGTTTTGTAAATTTAATAAATTGGATTGAGAAAGATTTCTGAATGTTACGTTTTGACTTATTTTAAATTGTACTTTTTTTGGTTTAGCATCTAATAACAAAAATTTCAAACCAAAATGATATCCCAAAATACAGTCTTTGGTAGTTTCTTCATATTGATGTGACCAGTTTGTAAGAAAATAATCTAATTTAGTTTTAGAAGTTTTTCCATTTTGGTCTGTAAATATTCGTGTAGGTTCTTTATTTTGACACTTTAAAACTTTGTATAAAATCAGTAAGTAAAACTTTTTCCTTAGAATCTTTAAGATAATCTATATTAAAATCGTCGCATAAAATAATGGTTTTAAAATGTTTAAAACAATAATTTAGACACGAGTAAAGTTTCTTTACAAATATCTCATATCGCCAGAAGGGGCTCTGTAAATATTAATAAGACAACACATACTATCTCTTAAGCTAAAAGTAACACAACATTCAAAATGTATTTCTTCCACCATATTATTTAAAAAGTTTTGAGGTTTACAAGATAAACAGTCTTTTATGTGCATCGAAACACCTCCATGGCATTTATCTTTTCTTATAAAAGACGCTACTTGGTTATAGTTTTGAAAACAAAATAAATCCTTATTTAGATCACTACACCATGTTTCAGATATACATAGAACATCAGGATCCTCCGAGCTCAATATTACCTCAATTCTGTTACTTTTATTAGTTATCGATTGAGAGTTAACTTATGATTTTAAAATTTTTAAAAGAATCTGCCAGATTAATATTATTTTGTGTACTAACATCAACGTCGTTGGTTATGTCGAATTTCTCAGGTGCGTTCTCTGTAGGTATAAAAAACGCTGGACATACGCTCCATGGGGCCATTTATCAGAGTCCATAGCATTCTGGAAATTAGACTCATAAATCCTTACCTTAAATGCGAATATATATATATATATATAGTAAACTCTTAAATATTGGGGAAATCTGCAATATTTAAGAGTTTACTATTTAACTAATCTGCAAAGATTATATATATATATATATATATATATATATATATATATATATATATATATATATATATATATATATATATATATATATATATATCTGGATGTTTCGAACTAAGAGATTCGCAGGTTACTCCTGGAAAGTGTGGTTGTAGCATATTTAGTAAGTCATTCATCTGTGGATCCACCCGATATACGTGAAGATTTACCATTTTTGGAACTCCTTTAAATTCCTTGCCGTTTATTTTGATGGATTCATTTTTGCCTACTATAAGTTGCCTTCTTTGTTTGTTTTTTTTTCACTTCTTTCCATTCATTGTTGTTACGAGGCGAAGTATCCTCACCTAAACTTATAATTTCATTACATTTTTCTTTTGTAACAGCATTCATTATAGCACACGAAACATCATTTCTTGACAGAAATTTTCTTCTTGGCAGAAGAGTTGAAATTTTCTAATATTAATGCAATGGGACTATGATCAGTTATTTCGTAGTTAAAAATGTAAGAACTAAGTTTATGTTTACTTTTTTGTGAATTTTCAATAAAGAAATAATCAAGGCATGTTTTATTGTGACGTCTTGTGATTTGGTTTATATATGATACATATCCATGCATGTTAAGTAAGTTTTTATACTTCGAGTCATCATCAACTAATAAGTCGATATTAATAGCTCCTGCAAAAATATTAATGTCAGACGTCTTTGTATGGCTAACATATACAAATTAAAAATAAGAAACGTCGAAATCTATAAACAGGAAACAGAGAATAGATAGAGTTAACAGCTCCTTCTTCCTCCTGCGCTCTCACTAGTTTCAAAGTCGACCAATTTTGAGGACCACAATTTTGAAGCTTTGTAAACCATTCCATTAAAATGCGATTTTTTTCGAATTTTCATATTAAAACTTTAAAGTATGTTCTTTCAAATGACCTTAATAAGGTCTCTTAATTGTTATAAGCAAATCTGCTATCAATTTATAAAAAAAGGCACTAACTTCGTCACAAAGTGTCCTAGGTCAACTTTTTTTCCTTTAAAATTTGTAGAAAAATTCAGGATGTCAAAATATGAAAAAATCAGTTTTTTGCAGTCAATGGTCGAGGTATTCTAATTGTTTGTAAGCAAAAAATTGACATGTTTTTGCCAAATAATTTTGCAATATTTAAAATTATTTTTTCTCATTGTTTTTAAATAATAATAATACATAGAATAAATATTCTTCTTTTAGAATCTATCCATTTAATAGACCTATTTAATTTTCTGAAATATTGTTGCAAAAAAAATTAATTTGGGATAAACAAATTAAATAACTTTTAAACTCTTTGACTGATGGACTTGAAATTTTGATATTAGTTTAAGCACCACAAGGTCCAAAATTGTGTGTAATATAGAGGTTATACGTTTATTTTTAAAAAAGTTAATAACATTTATAAAAAACCAAAATTTTTGTATTATTTTGCAACTTTCTAAGCAACAAATAAGGATAGGAACGTTTACAAAACGCCAGTTTAAAGGTTTTTATATGACTTATCAAGTTTCTGCTCTTCTCAAATTTGTTTTAATCGCTTTACTTTTTACTGATATAACAAAAAAGCGAAAATTTACCGTTTTTTGAACTTAATTTGTTAATAATTAATTAAGCCCAAAAAACAGACTGCAGGAAACATATAGGTTCTTAGAGGTTATATAGATATATATATATATATATATATATATATATATATATATATATATATATATATATATATATATATATATATATATATATAAGTTATAGAGGTCAATACTACTCAAAACAACTGTCGGCCTGACAACTGTCACGAAACAAAGTTTATTTCCCTGGGCTAAAGGTAAATTTCTGTTGACTATTAGAAAAGCTGTTAAGAAAAATTAATAAAAAGATCTCATTTTTTTATCACCTCTATTTGATAAAATACAATTTTTGTTTGACATTCATCGATATTGCTAATAGGGCTAGCATAATTCTTGAGCAAACTGTGTATAAATACAAATATTGCAAAAGACTAGAATACACTTTTGTAACAATTTTTCTTACATGCTAAAATAAAAAAATTACAGTAGGTAGGCACAAAAGTTCCTTTTCAAGGATAAGAAGAATGTACATTTTATATTGAATGTATTTTGGGTAAAAAATACTCAAATAAAGCAAAAATCGTGTTTTAAAATGGTTAATGTAAACTATTAGGGTTCTGAAACTATTTTCTTGAAGTAGGGAGTAGACTTGTTATCTAATTCCTAAACCTAATGATTTCCAAAGTGAAAATTAAAACGACAAAAGAAACGTTTTGATAATTAAACTTGTGGCTAACTGCCATGAAATAAAGTAGATAACTATTACGGTTGTTCATTGAAAAGATAATGTCACATATTTTTTATTTACCGAGTTTTTTATTTATTAAGGACTAGTAACGTATATGTGGAAAATATTTGTATTTATTTCTTTTTTAAGCACTGTTGTTACTGTTAGTGTTAGGCAATAAGCATATACATCTATATATATATATATATATATATATATATATATATATATATATATATATATATATATATCTGTACCGTAGAGGTAAAGGGTAGTAACTCCATTTTTTTCTAATTTGGACTTAATACTTTGGCTAAGCTTAAAATGTTCCAATCTTATTTGTGGCAAAAGATGGTATGTGAAGTATTACTGGTGGCCTAGATATTCTTATAAGAAAAAGTAGTATATCCTTTGGAGAACGAGGTAAAGCATAGTAACTCCATCAGCTGTCGGATTTGTTTATCGAGCAGGCTATTTCGCGCGCGGTAAACAGCAGTATCTCCAGACAAGTGTTAGTCACCTTGATTGACAGAGCGTTTTACTTGATAGATAGTTGACAGTTACAAAAAATAAAAGCAAAAATGAATTCCAAAGACTCTAAAACTTTGGAAAATTTAAAAAACATGGTTGGATCGAGGATATGTGCGATTGTGGAAAAAGCAAAAGCTGAAAATTTGACCGTAGACGGTAAGTGAGGTTAAGTTTTAATTTTTATATAATCTTATAACACTAGGAAATTGTTAACATGTTCTAAAAATGTTGGTTTGTCACGTTTTATATAGTAGGTGTTTACTTGTTCTTGCTCTTTAGAGTCTTTATAGTTTGGGCATTTGAAAATATTGCTGTTGTAAGAGTTCTGACCGGTAGATATTATGTTGTTTTATTCACTGCCCAATTCTCAGATGCATAAGTACATTTATTGCTCCTTTTTTAAAGTAATTGAAATTCTTAATCTTCAACAAATATTTGTAAAATCTAATACTAATACAAAATTAATATAACCAGTAAGGGGAAAGGAACAAAAATGCACAATTTTGACGCCTTTCAAAATTTTCTATGTATTTTAAATGTTATCGTTTATTTCGAATCCTGAGAAAACTAATAAGTATTTTTAACAAATTTAAACGCAAAATGAAAGGGTCGAAAGTCCCTTAGAATGAATAAAAATTTGTTTTGAATGAGATATTTCAAATTCAAAATCACACTACATTTTCTCTTCGTTTTTCACCCCCGTAACTTATTAAAATAAACATTATAGAAGTTTTCAGGGACTGTCGTCCCTCGGTAATAAAGGTAATCTTCCATTCTGAGTTTAAATTTTTCAGAAATACTTATTAGTTTTCTCAGAATTCTAAAAAAAATGAATCCCATTTAAATATCATTGAAGTCGAAAGTTCGTACCCATCCCCTTAAGTAGTATTTTTGTAGTAACTGGTATTGTATTATCTTTCTAAGAAAACATCAACCTGCAAAATAGTGAACTTGCTGCTTTTTTTGAGAATCACACAATAATGCCTCTAATCCATTTTTTGCTTTATTCTGTGTATTGTTCTGAAGTTATTTTCTTGTGGTATCTTATGTAATTTATTATTTTAAATGGAAATAAAGCCACAATTTATTTTTAAATAAATTCATTTAAAAATAAATTGTGGCTTTATTCCCATTTAATATAATAAATTATTCTGTGTACTGTTAACAGTTCGACAGATAGAGAAGATTAAATAAAAATAAATTTTTTTATTTACAGAATCGACGAACGCCTCTGATATTGCTCAAGCTTCAACAAGCCGTGCTCAAAATTGCAATTATTTGTCTAATTTAACTGAAGAATGTGTTAGCGATGATGATAGCGTAAAAGACCCCGATTACACAGACGATGATGGAGAAAATATGGACAGCAATAACAATAGCTACAGTAGCAATTATTTGGTAGACAATAATGGTGAATTGGAAGCAGATGATGATGAAGATGTTCAACTTGACAAAAACTTGACTGAAAATGAAACGGAAACTAATAACCAAATCAAAAAGAAAAGACGTCATAAGAAACCAGAAACTTGGAAAGTAACAAAAAGAGTAGAGGCAACATTAGGAGGAAAGGAACACATCAATAAATCAGGTAAAATTGTAAAAGCTAAAGCAATGAAGCCCCCTTGCCCTCCTTGTCGACTAAAATGTTCAGAAAAAATAGCAGAAGCTGTAAGACAGCAAATTTTTGAGAATTATTGGTGTAACACAAAAAATTGGGAGCTAAAGCGTCAATTTGTGCGCTCGCATATCACTCCGAAGAGTGTAATACGTCGTAGACCTAAAAACCATTCTAAAAGGCCGAGAGAAGTCAGCATTTCTTATAATTTTGATATAAAGTTAGATGGAGGTGTAAAAAAAATTGACGTATGTAAAAAATTTTTTTTAAACACTCTAAATATTTCAGAAACAGTTGTACGTAACGTTCTAAAAAACGACAATATGGGAGGCTTTGTGGCACAAGACCATAGGGGAAGGCATGAACCAATTAATAAAACACCAGAAGCGGTTTTGGATCGAGTACGAGAGCACATTAAGTCGTTTCCGTGCTACGAAAGTCATTATTCTCGATCCAAAACTGCCAAGAAATATCTAGGACCAGAATTGAGCCGTGAAAAAATGTACAAATTATATACCTTAAAGTGTGAAGAAGACCACATTCCAAATAATGAAATTGTTAAATTATGGCTGTATAAAAAAATTTTCAATAATGATTTTAATTTAGCATTTAAATCGGTTTCCGTGGATACTTGTGATAGTTGCGATCGGTTTATGCTACAATTAAAAAACTGTTCCGAGCAAGAAACAATAACATTACGGCGAAATTATGACCAACATCTTCAAGAAGCAGAAAGTCGATACAAAATGAAAGCAAACGATAAAAATGAAAGCAAAAAATCAGCTGGAAAAACTAAAATTATAATGTGTGATTTGCAGAAATGCTTGCCTACGCCCTGTTTGACAAATAACCAAAGTTTCTACAAGCTGAAATTATGGACTATAAATTTCACGATATACGACGCCACAGAAAATAAATCGTATTGCCTTATCTGGGACGAATCCGAAGCTGGAAGGGGTGGCCATGAAATTGCCTCGGCATTAACTAAATGGGCTATGACAGTTCTATCACAAACTGATGTGGAAGAATTGGTTATTTGGTCAGATAATTGCCCTAGTCAAAACCGCAATGTTATGGTAATGATGAGCTACTTTTGGCTTTTCAACATCTGCCCTAATTTAAAAGTAGTTAACCATAAATATTTACTGAGAGGACACACTCATTTAGAAGCTGACCAAGTGCACGCTATAATTGAAAGATCTGTAAAAAAACAGCCAACAATGCAGATCGTAACGCCTTGGGATTGGCAGCAATTAATCAGTTCCGTAGGTGCTCAGGTGATTAAAATGGACAAGGATGACTTCAAAAATTTTGAAGTACTTTACTCTCAATCTCAATCCCCATTCATCAGTAAAACGAAAAATGCCGACAATAATAATTTCCTCATTTCAAACGTAGTCCAATTCCAAGTAAAAAAAGACACACCGACCATAATTTTTTATAAAGAGGCTTTTGAAGAAATTAGACCCAAAGAATTACACGTCGCTAGAAGAACAGCAACTGCGATCAATCTTCCAGAGCAGTTACCACTACGATATCAAAAACCAAAAGGGATCACACAAAAGAAAAAGGATCACTTACTAATCCTTTTACAATGTATCCGCAGTCAGTTTCAGGAGTTCTATAGAAATTTAGTTGTTACTACAAAAAAAGTTGATGATAGCGATGATGAATAAATGTTTTTTTATCATTTTTTGTGTTTTTGTTTGAATTTATGTAGGCACTTACTATTTTTTACAATGTTTTATCTGCCGGTACATGCCGAGGCAAAAGACCTTAAGTCCCAATATTATGTAATATATAAACAAATTTTTTATCACAGTAGGACAATATTGATTAACTAAAATATAACGTTACAATTATATAAATACATAATTTCATATGTCTTCAGATTAAGAATGGTTGCAATAATTATCTGGAACTCATCTTATTTTCCCATTATCTCAAAACTTCACTAAATGGATATACTACCCTTTACCTCTACGGTACAGATATATATATATATATATATATATATATATATATATATATATATATATATATATATATATATATATATATATATATATATATATGAGAATAAAAGTTTTATATAAAAATTACACTTATTTTTATACTGTAGTGGAAGTTGAATTAAATAGAATTTGATCTTTTTTAACTCACAAGTGGTGTTATTTTTTTGCATAAGTTGTGTTACGTTAGGAATGTCCCACGATTAATTTTAGCAAGATTCGTGGTTTTCGTAAAGTTTTATTTAATACAGTTTGCTTCGGTGGTACAAATTCGACTGACTAACTGTATTAAATAAAAGTTTAAAGTCACATTTGTGTATTTTAACACAAAAGTAATTTTTATGTACTAGAAATTTAATTTTGTATTTTTCGAACCAGGAATCTCTTGCGAAAATTAACCGTGGGACATGCCTAAAGTAACATTTGGCGTCCCTCACAGGTCTTATATACGGGTGTGCTTAAAAGTTAGTTGTTTTCGCTTATTTTAGTGCAAACTTTTTTCCAGCGAATAATTTTGTTTTTGTCGTGAGGCTCGACCAAAGTTAACCTTTTTAAGCGAAAAATGGAATCAGATAAAAAACGCAGAACGGTGCTTCGTAGAACATATACGAAAGTTGCTACTGTTTTGGACAGTTTGTTAGCTGAACCGGTGGACACTCGACCCTGGCAGAAAATTAGCGTACAGTGGGAACTTTTACAAGTAAAGTACAATGAGCTTTGTGAAGTGAAAAGTGCGGTACTTGAAAGTATATTGGAAGAAGCTTCCGAAGAAGATTTAATCAGTGAGATAGAGGCAAAGGATAAATACAGTGCAGGGTACTTTGAACTTAAGTACAAATATGATGACAGACCAGATTCAGTAAGTTCGGAGTCATTAAATGTAAAAGGTAAGCGCAAATTTAAATTACCTCCAATCGAGTTCAAAACATTTAATAGAGACTTGAAAAATTGGCTTCCTTTTGGTCACAGTTCAAAGTAGTTCATGAGGATCCATCAATTGATTTGACTGATAAGATAGCTTGTTTGGGACAAGGCACTGTAGAGGCTAGTAAGGCTAGACAATTAGTGGAGAGTTTCATGTACTAGCCGACAATTACTCAAAAATTATTCAGTTTGCAGTCTAGGTTTGTCAAAGAGGATCTCCAGATTGAAGTTTCCATTAGAGAGCTCTTAAAGTTAATTGGGAATCGAGTTTCTAGTAGTTCTTGTAATATTTCTGCTCTTTATTATATGATTGAAGGTCAACTTCGTTTACTTGAGACCTTAGGCATAACTGTTGACAAGTATGCGGTGATATTGTATCCTCTTATTGAGTCATGTTTGCCAGAAGATATGATTCGACTATGGCATAGATTTTCACAGTTTTTAAGGCTTTATGTTTTCGTGTCCATGGACAATATCGGAGAAACTGCAGAACATACAACTTTAGAAATAAGATTGAGTGGGCTAATGAGCTTTTCACAGAATGAAGTTCAAAATGAACAAAAAATTGATTTAGCAACGAAAGGTTTTAATTTACCGACTGAAAATAAATATAAATTCAACAGCCTCATTGCCAAGAAAAATTTAAAATTACCTAAGCAAGGAACTGATCAGCCCTTACAGACCGCTGCTGGGTTAATAAATTATGAGGTTTACCGGTGTATATTTTCTAAAGGGCAGCATGACAGTACAAATTGTTTTAAAGCACAAAAATTTACTATGGAGCAGAAACGTGGAACATTGTCAGAAAAGAAAGCCTGTTTTCGATGTCTGAAAGTAGGACATTCTTCTAAAAAGTGTAGAGGACGTTTGTATATATAATAATAGTCTCCCGTTTTATACCGCTTCGCGGCTTTGGGTGTATAGCAGGGTAGTCTGCTATATCTAGGGCCTACGATATACAAGGAAGGTAACATGGCCAGTGCTACGCTTCAACCGCCTATTATTACCCCTGGTTTTACCCAAGGTACTCATTTTATTCAGGCTTAGTCGACCTGGGGCCTATAGACATTTTTAAAAATGTCTAGTTGTTCTTTGCCGGCTGTAGGATTCGAACTCCGGATCACCGGCGTCCGGCAAGCATCCTACCGCTTGCGCTACGCAGGCCCGTTTGTATATTATGTTGTAAATCACATGCTGTTTTGATGTGTCCTAATTTACCTATTAATAAAATTGATACATCGACCTCAAGTAGTACCCGTTCGGAAGAAAATATAACTGAGAATCAGATGCTTGCTAATTTGAATAATACACAGGTTTTTTTAAAACTCAGCGAATAAACATAAGAAGTGCACATGGTACTAAACAAGTAAGAAATTGACACTGGATCACAGCCGACATATATTTTACCGCGCAATTTTATTTTTTTATCAAGTACCGCGCAAGAAATGGTTTTTCTGCTAAAGGAACAAAAAAGATTGTATATGTATCATTTGGCAGCAGAAGTACTTCTGAACAACGACATAAATTATACGAGGTCCACCAAAAATTTGTGCAGATGTCTCTTCTATTTATGACGGCCCTTGGAATGAGGAACTCAGTAACATGAATATTTCACTCAGCGCTGTCGAATAGACAGCACCAATTGAGATTTTGTTTGGAGCTGATATTGTAGGTAAATAATTATATACAGGGAGGAAATATCAGTTACAGTGTGGTCTTGTAGCAGTTAAAACTTTGTTAGGTTGGAATCTTATGGGCAAGGTGCCGACAGTTGCTTCTAATTTTAGTACAGGTATGATTACATGTTCGTTGTTTGTTGATAATTCTTCTGTACCGAGACTCTGCGAGCTTGATGTTATTGGGATAACCAACCCTGTAGAAAATTTGACACGAAAGGTGGCGGCCAAAGAGACCAAAGAGGCCAAAGAATTTTTTCTATGAGAATGTCCGATGTGGCAGCGATGGCAGGTATGAAGTTATGTTACCTTGGTTGAACAAGCATCCTTTAATTTCAAATAATTTAGTTGTCGCTAGGAGAAGGTTAGATAATACTTTAAATAAGTTGAAAAGGCCTCATTTGTTTGAATCGTATAACTGTATATTCAATTAGTGGTTGAAGGCGGGTGTAATTAAAATAGTGAATAATCCCGAAAAGAATAATTGCGTGTATTATTTACCTCACAGGCCCGTTATGAAAAAGAATGGTGAAACTACAAATAATAGTCTTTACCGCATCATAGGGTCGTCCTTCTTTAAACCAGTGTTTCGAGGTAGGACCTAATCTTATTGAACTTATTCCTTCGGTTCTATTACGATTCAGAGAAGAAAAGTTAGGAGTTTTGTCGGATACTCGAAAGGCTTTTCTTCAAATTTCTATACATATAGAGGACAGAGATTTTTTGAGGTTCTTATGGGTGGACGATGAAGGAAAGTAATTTGTACTTCGATACAAGAGGGTTGTTTTTGGAATCATTTGTAGTCCATTTCTTCTGGGTGTTACTATAGAGTTTCATCTAACAAAGGTGCTGGAGAAATTTTGTAATGATAATCCGTATTCTACAAACACAATTAAAAAGCTTATGACTGAGTTTAATGTGGATAATTGTGTGACCAGTGTTACTGATAAAAATGAGTTGAGAGTGTTTGTATCAGAAGCAACCGCCCTTATGGAGGAAGCTAAGATGGACTTAAGAGAGTGGGAGGCATCTGGTAATACAAAAATAGTTGTCCCTGTTCTTAATCTTCTCTGAAACTCCTTAAGAGATACTCTAAAAATCAATAGCGAAACTTTTCAAGGAATGGAATGGAAACGTCCTATAACTAAGACACTGAAGCTTTACATAGCTCATTATACAGGGATGAGTGCCTTAAGAACCGTCAAAATAACGCAAAAGATAGAAAACATAATACGTTGTGAAATAAAAAGAGATGAAAGTAGTAGAGGTGAGAAATTATCGATATTAACCTATAATTTACTTTACATTACATTAGAATTATCGAAAATTTCCCACCTTTAGACGTTAGCTTATGAGCTGGTTGACTTCAGTCATAGTAATACGTACCGCGTAATGTAACAGTAGGAGTATTTTTTATCCAACATTAAAGTATTGATCAATAATAAACTATGATTTGAGACGTCGCATACACTCTTCTCAATACAGAATTATTATAGCTTGTTATTCTGTATTCGTCAACACTGAATTAATTATCAAATTACTACTAATTAAATTGTTTACTTACATTTGCTTTATTGCCTTCAATCAGTTTTTACTTTCACAAACTATCAATAGTCCTAATGTAATTTAATGTAAATTAGAGGTTTCTATCGATAATTTCCAACCTCTACTACTTTCATCTCTTTTTATTTCACAACGTATTATGTTTTCTATCTTTTGCGTTATTTTGCCGGTTCTTAAGGCAGTCATCACTGTATATTGGACACTGTTAGTTTTACCTGTCCAGTATCTCTATTCCCCAAACTGTTGCTACAAGAACTTTGGGATAAGCGCCATGGATGGGATGCTCCAGTCGAGAATGATATGGCTAAGGAATTTTGTAATTGGGTTAATCATCTTCTTGAACTGTCGAGTATTGAGATTGCATGCTGGATTCAGGCTGGACCCATGGAAACTAATCATTGGAGCTTGCACACCTTTTTAGATGCAAGTAAGAAAGCTTATGCGACTATATTATTTTTAAGAGTTGTTCGGAATAATGTCTCAATTTTCCTTGCAGCATCTAAAGGTCGTGTGGCCCCTTTGAAGAAGATTTCTATACCCAGATTGGAACTGTTGGCTGTCACAATTGGTGCCAGATTTTATCAGTCAGTAAAAAGATAATTTTCTCAATATGTTGAGTCTTATTTTTGGAGTGATTCCACTACTGTTCTTTCTTGGATTCAACGTAAGGATGACTGGTCTGTTTTTGTTTTTAATAGAGTTCAGGAGATTAGAGATTTAGCCAATCCTGAGCGTTGAAAATATGTACCTGGTTCTTTCAATCCTACCGATCTTCGCCAGTTCGTCACTATTGAATATGACGTCCGTCGATTGGCATCTGCATTACTTTTCTCAGTACATAAAACTCTACGGTCTACTCTACTGGACTCTACGATTTTGTTTTATTGCAAGAAATTCAAACGAAAAACTTACAGGTGAATTGGTCGCTGAGGAAATCGATAAAGCTGAAATATTTGTTTTGAAGCTAGTGCAGAACGAAGCGTTCGGTTCAGATACGAAACAAATTTCCTCGCTAAACACGTTTGTCGACGATTTTGAACTTGCGTTTAAAAACTCGCGTTACTGAGAGACTTGACACGGAAGATTTTCGTCTGCTTCCATTTTGATTTTCTTACTTCCGGGTGAACAGTTTATAGTGCGTAAGGTAATTTTGAGCCTACACAAATGCTCTTGTCATGTAAGCACATAAGTACTACTTAGTTTGCTCCACGAAAAATATTGGACTTAGTTTGTTTCACGAAAAATATTGGACTTTAAAAGAATGGAGGCGGTTCCAGAGAGGTTACCACACGAGAACGTTGGTCGACTCCAGTTTGAGGAAGAACCAAGTGAAAAGAGTGCGGGAGTGATAAAAAGCATAGCATCCGACTTAAATGAAAGATGTACGCGTTGTGGCCGGGTGGTAAAAGCTCCTTTAAGATTTAAGTGATATTTTCTTGATTTTTCTTGACTAATTTTTCGTGACTCTCGACCTAAGGAAACTGTATTAAATAAAACTTAAAAGTCACAATTGTGTATTTTAATACAAAAGTATTTTTTTGTGCTAGAAATTTAATTTTGTATTTTTTAGAACCAGGAATCTCTTTGCGGAAAGTAATCGTGGGACATTCCTAACGTAACAAGTGGTATGAGCCACCTCATGTGGTTCATACAATCCAAAATGATATATCTGTGTATGGACTGAGAATTCTTAACAAATTCACCTTGTTGTTATCAGTTTTCACTGTATGATTACCGTATGTTTGGTTAAAAATCTTTATTGAAATAGCATCAGATCAATTCTGCAGAGATGTGGAGATTCCTGTAGCAAAACAACCCGTAAACAGCCAAATATATTTGATTGGTAATGATTGATTATATATAACCATTGGATCCCGTAGCTTATATTAATGTCCCTTCCTTTGATTTTGTTTAATAAAAAATAGTTTACAGCTTCTTAACGTGTTTTTATTAAACAACTGTAATATTGTTGCCAAATGGCTTAAAAAACAAAAATGCCAAAAATTAGAACAATGCTGCTGAAAAACAACATATACTAAGTAGAGGAATATCAAAAGTAAATAAACTGTACGAAAAATTTTTGGTGGAATTTTTCACACTAAATATTTTATATTTGGGAAATAAACTACCAATTGTAATTAAAATTACGTGTCTTTTGTTTGGAGGTTTCGTGTTTCATGATTTTAATTAGAAACAAAATATGAAATATTTAATCAGTACTTTAAAATAGAAAAGGATAAATATAATTAAGGCAAAAATAAAAAGCAAACATTCTTATTATTCTTGAACTTTGATTAAACTTTAAAAGTAAATTGACCAACCATTGTATCTGTTAACCTATTGAAATGACTGGACAAAATATTCTATAAAGACTACAATTTTTATCTAAGGCTAATCTATCTCAGATTTTGGACGGAAGAGTTCAGAGCTCATATATTTATTTACTTATACAAAATGTTTGTATAAAATAGTATACTTCAGGAGCATCAATTACCATATATTTAATATTATCGTATTTACTTTTTTTTCATTACGGATTTGAATTGTTATTCGGTGTATCCAAAGACTTATATTAAAGATTTAAGATAAGGAAAACAAAAGTTAAAGTTTAAAATTAAAATATGCTGTTTTTTAAAACATTTTTGGCTTACTTGAAATCGTTTTAAAGGTTTTTGAAGATTTTTAACTCCTTAGAGGCCCTTTATAGGGGGGAAGGGTGTACAAAATGACATAGTGGGGTATAATGACATAGTGCTCTTATATACCGAATTCGTTGTTCAGGAGTGCTCAGAAACGAATATCTAATAATTGTGGCGTGGGTAGTCATGCTAGTTTTAGTTTGCATTCAGTTTTAGGTTGCGGTAGTAAGTTTAAATATTTATGATAAATTATGAGGATTATTGTTGTATTGTTTTCGTATTTCAAATTTAGTAAATAATATATTGTTTTGTCAAAAATTGTATTTCTTTAAATTAATTAAGTTTATAGGGGGTAAAATGCCATAGGGGTGTAGATGGCAAAATGGCATAGTATGTCATTTTACACGATGTACATACATAAAAATAATGTGCCTTACAAATGGATAACATTTCTGTTTTTTACAGATTATTACGCAAGAACGACCAATAGGCAATTATGGAATACAAATTCTATGGTAAAGGCAATAGAAGCTGTTAATAAGGGTGAAATGGGGTGGCTCAAGGCATCAAATCTTTTCAATATACTTCAAGCAACCTTAACAAATCATGCACTGCAAAAAAAAAATTAAAAACAGGCGAAAAACGACTAGGCAGGTTTAAACCTACTTTTCCGATAGAAATAGAAAGACAGTGGGTTAAACTTTGAAAAATGCTAGAGTCAAGATTTTTTGGACTAACGAGATGGGATGTATTAGCTAACTCCCTATTATTAGGGAGTTAGCTTATAATTTAGCAGTCAAAAATAAGTTTAAAAATCATTTTAATAACCAGAAAAAGGCCGCTGCAAACGATTGGTTAAGAGATATATAACGCTGCGTAATCTCGAAGCCACATCTGCAGCAGGAGCGCAGGCTTTTAATAAACCTCAAGTAGCTAAGTTTTTTAAAGTGTTAGATGACACTTTGATTAAGGAAAATATTGATCCCATAAAGAAATATAATGCAGATGAATCTGTATTATCTATTGTAGAACGCCAGCAGAAAGTGCCCGCAAAAAACAAGTAGGTGCAATTACCAACAACGAGGTTCCAACGTGACAGTTGTTTGTTGTATGTGCACTAACGGGAGCTATATTCAACCTACTCTAATATTTTCATAGAATAGAAAAAAATATGAAAAAGGAATTAGCTGACCATACACCAGCAGGAACTTTATGTATTCCCCAGGAGACTAGCTGGATGACGGGTCCAGTGTTTTTAAAATGGTTGGAGAATTTTCAAAAATATGTCAAGGCATCTTCCACCGAGAAGGTTTTGTTAATTGTGGATGGACATTCAGGTCATAAATTTCTTGACGCTCTTATGTACGCCAAAGAGAATGGAATTGTACTTTTATGTTTGCCGGCTAACTGTACACATCGAATTAACCTCTCGATGTAGCATTCTTTGGTTCACTCAAAACCTATTATGACCAAGAAATAACCAAATGGCTCAAAGCTCATCCTGGTCGAGTTGTGACTCAGTTCCAAATTGGTAGTCTGTTAAATGAAGTCTATGGAAAAGTAGCCAATGTCCAGAATGCTGCTCATGGATTTTTCAAAACTGGTATCTACCCAATAAACCCCGATATATTCCCCGATTACATGCTTCAAGCATCTCAAACTACAAATATTGTAGTAGATAGTGTCACATCTGCTGTAAACGTTTATAATAATAATGAATAACCTGGATCTTCCTCTTCTACCATAGAAGTCCCTAACGTGATGACAGCTCAGTCAAACTTGCAAAATCCAACAAGTGGTATTTTATTAGTGGTTACTCCGGCAGATTTAAGTCCAGTTCCAGTCGGACCATTTGTTTCCGGCCAGGGAAAAAGAAAAGCAAGGAAACGTCAAGGCACTTTTATTCTTAACTGAATTCCAAATTTAGAGGAGACAAAAGAAAACAACAAGCCGAAACCAGAGATCCCTAAAAAAATAAAAAGAGCGATAGAAAGGAATGTTTTATAGAATGCGAGTCGGAAAACAAAAGAGAACCTTTTTGTGCTGATGAAGAAAATAATGATGCTGCTTGCATTTACTGTACAGAACTGTACAAGTTGTCTTAAAAAGGTGAGCTATGGCTATGCTGTTGTTTGTGTCAAAAGTGGGCACAATTTGTCTGGAGTGTTTCAAATACTTTAGTTTGTGTTCTATCTAAGTTTTGTTTAAAAAATGTTTTGTTTTTTTTTAAATGTATGTCATTTTGTATACCCTTCCCCTATGTATATCTGTTTTATCATCCAGAACTCCTTAACCAATCCATGACAAGCCTGAAATGTTCCAGGCTACTCTAAAGAAGTTCAGATAACCAATAAACATTCCAAAATATTGTAATTTATTCTAAAGTCCTCAATAACCCCTAAAACATTTTAAACTTTTCTAAAATCAAACAGACCTATTGAAACTTTTATTTTGATAGTAGCAATAAAAATCTCTGACAGGAAGTATCATGATACTATAACAAACAGGTTTGTTAGTTGTTATTGTATCATTACGAAATATATTAAATGAAATACATATGTATTTAAATGCTCCGAAATATATGATTTACTTATATCAATAAGCTTCTACAAAATAGTTTTCTTTTTCTGCAAACAATCAAATGCAAAGAAGATGGCAAGTTTTTTGATGTTTACATAAAAAGAGTATAAATTTACACACTTTATAAGCAAGATATATATATATATATATATATATATATATATATATATATATATATATATATATATATATATATATATATATATATATATATATATATATATATATATATATATATATATATATATATATATATATATAACAATAATATATATATATATATAACATATATAATATATATATATATATATATATATATATATATATATATATATGTATATATATATATATATATATATATATATACAATTTTTGAGAAATTTCACACGTGTTTGGAAAAGGCACAAAAACACACTGTGTCACAAGATTTTCAATTCTATGAATCATAAATATGGGGTTATTAATATTATTATTGAGCTAAAAAATACATAATAAAAATTATGTTATGCATATTTTGAGAGTACACGAGCTTTTTTGTAGATTAAGAAATTAAAAAATATTAATAACAAATCAATTTATTTTCTAAAAGTATTACAATAGTATTTTAGTATATTTTATGTTTTTATGTAATTTTCCCTAAGTTTTTTGGGATCTCCTAGACCACAAGAATAGAAATCTGCTCTAATTGTTGTTAACCACTGCTATAATCAACCTTACTTAAGTACTTAAATACATTTTAGTACTATTGTTATAAATTAACAAAAAAACTCATATATCTCCACAATTTGCATAATTTTAGAAATAAAACTAAATTAGTAATTCACTTATGATCAAAACTTTGAGCAAATTGCTGTACTGTTTCTTTTTGAGCAAATAAATATTTTTTTTTAATTTGAGCATATATGAACTAAAGATGACTTAGTTTGATCATTGATTTATTTAGCAGCAAAATTGAGTAGAATAGTTATATTTTTTTGAAAAATTTAATATCGAGCTTGAAAACAAATAAAACTAAAGATTTTTAAATTTTGTATATAATGATCTGTGTAGATTATAACGGATGGTATATGTAGACTCTTAGAAGGTATATAAATCTGCCCAGAGCGAAAAATAGTAAAACATTGAAGCATTTTATATTATTCTTAGTAAAGATTAGTAGTAAATACTTCTAGTCAGTCGTTAGAGAGTTGACCCATAACAATCATAGGAACAAGCTGAATTTTGCAGAGAATATTAATTTTGGACCCCACAAAAGATGCAAAAAAGTTTACCACTTTAACTCCCAGTCTTCCTCCTAAAACTCCCCTCACAGGGGGGTAAAAATGCAAAAAAAAACGATTTACTAAGAATCTGTACACCGCAAAAAAAATATTTTAAATAAAAAATGTAGCTGAGATAATTTTAAACAAAAATGTTTATAAGCATTTTTTGTGTAGAATGTACCATTCTTTTAGAAACAACGCTTGAAGCGACCGTCGATTTTGCATGCCAGTTACGCGCGCGAAATCATAAAAATGAATCGCAAAAATGTGTTGGTAAGCGCATAACTCAACAACGCATGGACCAATCTTAACAATTATTTTTTTAAAATGTTCGTTGAACTCTAAGGATGGTTTCTACGGCAAGAAAAATTCGAATAATTTCCGGTAAACTCATAAAACAACCCTTTTATTTTTTCCTTACAAATATTTTCTAACTAAATGTAGAGTCAATTTGCACTTTATTGCTATTCAATAAAGTTTATATTAAATTACAAGCACTTACTGTTGTCCAAACAATGTAGGTTTGTTCCTTTTATTAAATTCTACAGGGGGTTGGAAAATAAGACGAAAAAACAACTTTATTTTTACACTCCGTATATGGGTAAAACATTGACATTTCCCAGAAAACATTAATACAGTTATTACTTAGAAATAGATCTGCAATGATCTTTTTTCCATAAACAAATAAAATATTTTATAAATAAATATATAAATAAAAATATCCATAATTCTTTTTCTCATACAAATATTTTCAAAAGTCGTTTTGAAATTTATTGCTATTCAATAAAGTTTATATTAAATTACTAGCGGGCCCGACAGACTTCGTTCTGTCAAGTAGATTTGGAATGTGGCAGTTTATTTCTTTAATTCTCCTGAACAGAACCGTCACCGTGATGATAGGACGGAGTGTGAGGGTCAGCTCGGGTGACCTAAGTATCTTCGCTTCCACGAATTTTGGCCACCCTTTTGGATCCACTAAAAACCCCGACTGGGATGTCTGCCAGAGGGCTTCAAACTAAGAGGGGACCTTAAAGTTCAAATCTGATTGAAAAATAATCTAAAGGGATAGTGGAAACCTAAAGGTGACAAATATTTTATATTTTATATAATTATTATTATTAACATAGGGTTAATAACCCATGTAATAAAAAATAATGAAATAAAACGTATATAAGTATTTTTAGTAATCGCTTTATTGTAAATCAAGTGAATTATAATTATTAAGAAAAATCTGTTTTATTTTTATTATAGTGCTTTATGATATAAAATGTTTGAATACCTGGTGAATATACAAACAAATCTGATGGTTTTCCAACACGGGACCAGATAAGATCTACGGAGCAATCATAACCCATTTGGTGGTGCAATGATTTTATTATCAGGGGATTATCGTCAAACCTTGAAATTGATTCCACGATCAACGCCAGCTGATTAACTCAATGCATGTTTAAAGTCATCCAATTTGTGAAAACATGTCAAGGTATTACACTTAAGCAAGAAGATGCGTGTCGAGTCGCAAAATGACCAATCTGGAGACATATTCTCTAAACAACTCATTGACATTGGTAATGGCAAATTTCGTATAGACACCTTGACTGGTTGCATTAACTTTCCTCAAAGTTTTTGTCGGTTAACTCGATCAAAAGATGTACTTATTCAGAAGGTATTTCCAGATGTTGCTCAAAATTACAGAAACCACGATTGGTTAAGCGAACGGGCTCTATTGGCTACTATAAACATATCTGTAAATGAATTAAATTTCAAAATTCAAGAACAAATTACAGGCAAATTGAGGATATATAAATCAGTTGATTCAGCTACTAACCAAGATGATGTTGTTAACTATCCGCCTGAATTTTTATTGCCACCTCACAATCTTCAATTACAGGTTGAATCGGTAGTTATAATGTTCAGAAATATACCAACCACATTTTTGCAACGGTACACGGTTAGCAATAAAAAAATTATTGAACAACGTGATAGAAGCAACTATACTGAAAGGAAAGTATAAAGGAGAAGACGTTTTGATACCACATATCCCAATGATTCCGACTGATGTACCATTTGAATTTAAACGACTACAGTTTCCAGTGCGGCTTGATTTTGGTATAATCATAAATAAGTTTCAGGGGCAATCAGGTGTTTGTGATATTAATCTAGAAACCCCATGTTTCTCACATGGTCAATTGTATGTTGCCTGTTCCCGTGCTGGAAAACCATCAGATTTGTTTGTATATTCAACAGGTAATCACACAAAAAAACGTTGTATATCATAAAGCACTACAATAAAAATAAAACAGATTTTTGTTAATAATTATGATTCACTTGATTTACAATAAAGCGATTACTGAAAATACTTATATACGTCTTATTTCATTATTCTTTATTACATCGGTTATTAACCCTATGTTAATAATAATAATAATAATAAATAATTAATTATCTCTATGGTTTGTCATTGAAGCACTCACTTTATAAATATTTGTCACCTTTAGATTCCCACTATCCCTTTAGATTATTTTTCAATCAGGTTTGAACCTTAAGTTCCCCTCTTAGTTTGAAGCCTTCTGGCAGATATCCCAGTCAGGGTTTTTAGTGGGTCCAAAAGTGTAGCCAAAGTTCTGGAAGCAAAGATACTTAGGTCACCCGAGCTGACCTTCATACACCGCCCTATCATCATGGTGACGGTTCGGTTCAGGAGAATTAAAGAAATAAACTGCCTTATTCCAAATCTATTTGACAGAACGAAGTCTGTCGGGTCCGCTAGTGTTCAATAAAATTTGTATCAGCTCGACAGTAAAAATTCGATATCTTTTGATCTAAAGGTCCTATCGACAAAAATCAAGATGCGTTTTAAGGGCAAACAGTGCAGCTTTCATAGATATGTAGTATTTGTATTTTGCCGAGAATAAACTCAATTTTTAAAAAGGTGTTAAATAAATTAACGTGGCGCGATTTTTGCCATGTTTTATGATTCTCGTGATTCTCACGAGATCAATAAAATTGATCACTTTTATTGACCAGTTGTAGTAAAATGTTGTAGTAAAATTTACATTTTTAGAGATCAGCCTTTAAAATCTATGACATCAAATTTCAATTTTGAGTTGTGGTAACAAATATGAAGTTTGAAAAAGGAATAAAAAAGTAGAATTTAATGTTTTACATTACAAACAATCACACGTAACGGGAAATGTATTTAAGAAGATGGTTTTGAGTATAGTTTCTTGCAGCAGTTTTGTTATTTTAAAAAACGTACTAGTGTAATTGAAAAATAAAGTTTTAAATGTTTTAGACCGTTTGTTGTGTGAAAGTTTAAATCCAAAGTTTTTAAGCATATTTCAAATGCCTCACATTTGTTGTTAAAACGCAAAACTATAATTTCATGCTGTAGCTTTTAAAAGTTAGGCTCTAGTAATCAAAACTTGATAACGGCCAGTCAATGAAAGGAATAGATTGTATTCATCTCGTGAGAATCATAAGCGCCGCACTATCACTATTCAGAAGCGCCGCAAACAAGATCAGAATTGCCATGTTAATAGCCAACGTTCGCAACGGACAGGGCACTTGAAGAAGAAGAAGAGAATCATAAAAATGGCTAAAATCGCGCCACGTCTATTTATTTAACACCTGTACAAAATCTGAGTTTATTTGCGATAAAATACAAAAACTGCATACAAAAATTGTATTCTTTACCTTTACAACGTCTTTTGATTTTTATTGATAGGATCTTGGATCTTGGATCTTCGATAAAAATATATCGAATTTTTACCGTCGAGCTTATACAAATTTTATTGAATATTGATTTCGCGCGCGTAACTGACATGCAAAATCGACGGTCACTTCAAGCGTTGTTTCTAAGAGAACGGTTTATTCTATACAAAAATGCTTAAAAACATATTCTATTACTACATACTCTATTTAAAATTATCTGAGCTACATTTTTTATTCAAAACATTTTTTTCTTGGTGTGCAGATTCTTGGTAAATCGTTTTTTTTGCGTTTTAACCCTCCTGCGAGGGCGTTTTAGGGGGAAGTGGTAAACTTTTTTGCAACTTTTTTGAGGTACCAAAATTAATATTTTCGGCAAAATTCAGCTTGTTCGTATGATTTTTAGAGGTTCAGTGGGATTTTCTTCTCTGGCGACTGGAGTATTCATGAAAATAATCTATTTATTCTAAATCAATTTAATATTAGATCTATATTGTCTGCTTAAATATATCTGGTGACTTTGGACGTTTGCTTATGTAAGGTAAATATTAGAGATGTAGGAGAAAATACCAATTACACAAAAGTAATTAAAAAGAATATCAAAGCCATACTAGCATTACTACAGGTGGTAGTAATTAACTATTCATTGGAGATTTGGAGATTTCAGTTAATAGAGTCCACTATGAAACTAAATGTGATAAAGAAAATTTAACAGAAGAATAAAATGTTGAAGAGAAATCGACAGATTCTTTAAAAATAAGGCATTTGGTCACATTATCTCTATAATAAGTTGCTCATAAGTTTAGATACTATCTTTATAGTATTTTTCATTTAATCTTTCAATCTTCTAATAAACCTTTTATTTTCCATAAAAAACTACTTGTCATTTCTGTTTCATATAAAATCTAACTATACACTTTTCCCTACAAAATATTACAAGGAATCTAATAAAGAATCCAATAATTCTAACTGACAATCATCCCAGCCGTTCGTCGCCAGTAGCAACCCAGTTAATTCGTCTTCAGCTAGAATCTGATTGACCGGTTCTGTTACCACTGACTGGTTTGGCATGGAGCTTGGTACAAAGTCATTGGTTTCATCTTCGTTGTGAGATTCATCTTCTATTTCGTCCAGTTTCGGTAGAAGCGACACTTCTTTTTGCGATCGTTTTTCCGGTTTGTTTTCTTTCTTTTTCTTTTCATCTTCGAAGTTGTCGATATCGGTATCTCCGCAAATAGATATGTTGGAGAGAATATTGTGTTTTCTTTCGCCAGTGTTTTGATTTGATCGATACCTGAGGAAAATAAATACATAAATATAAGAATAAAGAATATAAAACAGTATCTGTGGTCATCAAAACCTTTGATCGAAGTGAAATAATATTACGTGAAACATTAAACAAATCCCTATAAATGAAGGAGTCAGTGCAAAAAGTGGCTATGTCACATTTTTATGTGAAGAATCAGTTAATTTTTGAACTTCAGCTAGTTATAGGTGTTTAAAAGTTTTAAATGGCTCCCACATCTAGATTTTTAAAAACTAACACGTGTGATTTTTTTTATAAACAAAATAGACCATTAAGCTACATAATAATCGAGACAAAATAATTATGATTTTATTTATTTATGAGAAAAAATATTTTTAAATATGGACTTAACTACTTTTTGTCAAAAAAACATCTAAAAATTAAAAACTAGAATTATGACAAAAATATATTTCTGAAAATCTTAAATATACATCAAATTTTACTCATATATATCAACATCACTTTCGATATGTTCCTCTTTTTTCACAGTGCCATGACTGCTAGTCGCATTTTCGACATTAAAAAGAGTCCTCGTATAGAATTCAATATTACTTGAAATAACTAGTTTGACAAGTTTTGTAACAGCTTCAAAATTTTGGGTTTAATTTTTAAGTATCTGTTGCCATATTCCACTGAAGGACTGCTGGAAATTTTTCTATTCATACCTACTTTATAAAGGGTCATGTTGCGACGTATTTCTGTAATAGACTCTCTGGTTTGAATGGGTTTACCGCTTTTAAATTTGACGAATCTAGTTTTGAAAATACTCGTTATGGAAAATCTCTTACTTTACGTACTCTGTCATCTGGAGCTAGATCTTCGCTTGATCTCAGACTGTGTTAAACGAATACAACATCAAAGGAATTCTTTTTTTCTACATATCTTAATCAGCTCAACGTAAGTCTTAGGATTGTCAATCACTTCCAGTTTCAGTCTTTTCTTCTCAATGGCGCCAAAGTCTCTGTCCACTGGCATCATAGAGTGTCCTGGAATCGGATACCATATTTCAATATTTTTAAAAATATTTCTTTTGCATAACTGGTCTAGGTAAGTAAAAAGAATTCGATTTTTGTTTGGCTAAATGCGTTGCCACAAAAAAATTTCTACTTTGTGTGCAGCGAATCTTAGTGTTTTTTTTTATATAATCTTTCAAGCAGGTTATAACCCTATTTGGCCCTTTCTACGCAAAATTTTCTGCTGGATGAGCTGCAGTTCTAATCTTTTTGTCTAACCTAGATTTTAAAATCCCGTGTATAGCTAAAAATGCTTTTTGACATAAAGACACTTTTCCATTTTCGGAATTATTATTAACCTCATATGCTAAGACTGTACGACTTCCTGATTGCTCTTTATTACGTACAAGTGATGGGTTTTTCATAACTTTCTTAACACAACCTTGTAAATAAATTGTTTGTTCTGAATAAGTAGATAGACTACACTACTTTTCAAAAATATTTTCTTGCTGTAAATCACTTAGCTTAGTTGCACACTTACACCTACAAACGCCAATTTCACGACGTTTATTTTTTTCTGTAAAACAATTTTTCTCTTTTAAAGTTCTTTTTAATTTTTCTGGGTTTCTAAGCCGTTTCTTTCCTTTTAAAACAGAATGTAAATTCGAAATACCCCCAACAGGAACAAATTTTGTACATTTTTACATTTTCTAGTTCTACAACGTCTCCTTCATTCTTTCTGCTAAGTGAATCACTAACCATCGCAGGTATACTATTGCGAGAAGTGCCTTCGTGAGGATCATACTCACTTCCCGAGGTTACATCTTCACTGTTACTACTTGATTCTAAAATAAAAAATGTAGGTACTTTACTAAACAAATAACCTTAAAATCATTATTTTTACTAAGCTATGCTTATTGCTTAATATTGTATTTCTCATGTATTTAAACTTCTTATTTATTTTTTATATAATATCATAAATAATATGGAAAATATTCTTACCAAAATCAGAAATTTTTATCTACGATACTTTCCTATAATTCCAAAAAATTCACAGATCAAAGTTACGCGTGAATCTACTTCATTGACAAACTTGTAGGTTAAGAATCCTCGTGTCGGTAGCAACAAGTTGTCAAGTCCATAGACTTAAACACTTTTTGACACTTAGCAACTTCTTGTACTAAAATTATGATTGATTAAAATTTTAAGATATAGGATTTTACCCTGTAAGACACTTTTTATTAGAAATCTGACTTCACTAGCTTATACTACACATAATTTTATATAGATGTCCCTACTTAACTTAATTCTAGAAAAATATGAAATTGGTTATTTTTTGCACTGACCTCTTCAAATAATTTACAGTATGCTGACGGTATAGCCATTGTAGCAGACAACGCGAACGACCTATAAAAGATAATGAATAATATTCATAGGGTGAGAGAAAGGATAAATATATATTAGTAATGTAAAAGGGGACGTTTTAACATGAAAATTGCCAATGTAACAATCACTAGATAAATTAAATTAAACTTTAAAATTTAAATGTGACAATCGAAATAATTGAAATAATTTTTATATAACAAATTTTGATAATTTTTTTTTAAAAAGTCAGAATTACAAAACAAATTTTCCATTTTAGTTTTATTATATTAATGTAGAAACAAGAAAAACAGATAAAATTGTTTATAACAACAAATTCCAGAAATTAACTGAGTTATTAATTAAATTAATAATGAGGTTGGCAAATCTGGTTTATGACAGTTGAGTGTTGACGTGGTATGTAAAAGTAACTTCAACATTTATATATATATATATATATATAAATACTGTATAAGTATATTTCATAACTTTATATATAATCAACACAAATTAATACATCTAATACACCTTATTAATTATTCTAATCTTCAACGAAAGATTTCAAATTTGGATCCGACGACATCCCCACATCCACAATATTCTTCTTAATATATTTCCAATAAACTTTCTTTTTTCCTAAAACTAAATTGAATATCAGTATTTGACTGGTATGGTACCTCAACTTATTTAGCACAAGTTTTCTAATATGGCTTTCCACCTGGCTTTTAATTATATGTACTCATTATATAAAATTTGATTAAAGTCAACACACGGTTTAAAATTCTAACACAACATTGAAGAATCGTTTAGACTAGTATTACCAATTAAATCAACTCATTTTAATCTTAAATCATATAAAATTCACGTTGTCGAATAGAAATATTAACTTATAACTATAAGTGACTGTAACTTTGAAGTGTTGCAGACATTTATTATACAGACTTGCCAATGTCGACGTGGACGTTACATCTTGTCTTGGTACATTATAAACTCAAAATAAGACTAAAATTTACTGTTACACCGTTTAAATAGCACATCAGTTACCGGCAATCATGCCTATATCCGGCGCTCAACTATCATATACCAGAATTGCTAAATTCATTATTAATTTAATTAATAACTCAGTTAATTTCTGAGATTTGTTGCTATAAACAATTTTATCTGTTTCTCTTGTTTCCACATTAATATAATAAAACTAAAATGGAAAATTTTAAACATACCATTACAGATGGCTCATCATCGCCGATAATAAGTTTTTTCAAAGTTTTTTAAAATTTGTATATTTATTACATATCGTCGGCATCATGTGAAAATTGCGTAAGTCCACTTTTTAAGAAAATCCGTATTTTAATGCCACTTGTTAGGCAGTTCGAACTTCATAACACTACAAAATATTTAAGCGATTACTTACTAGATGGTGCCACAAGATATGGATTTGAATGTTGCCCAAATCCGCCGTTATCTGAAGCAACGTGAATTTTGCGTAAGTCCCCCATTCTTCATTGTGAACGTGGTTTAATAACGTTCATCCAGAATTATTGCATTTATACGTTTACAAACTTTTTATTGAAACAGTAATTGGAATTAGCTGTCAAATAGTTCAGGTAAGTAAGTTTTGAAAAAAAAAGTCCATACGGTTGTGTTTTTTTTTTGTTAAATTCTCTTAAAATTAGGCATGGTACTTAGGCATTTTTCAGTTTTCATTTCAAATGGAGTTACACCATTTTCATATTAAAATGATTTGTTGGTTTCATGGACGTTTTGTGATTTTAGAAATAAAATAAAGGAACAACAGAACCAATTGTGAGTTAACTGACGGATTTTTGTTCTTCTTTATATTCTACCTCCAGATCATTCAATTTCAATATCATACGATAAAATATGCACAAAGCCAAAGGTCCGATGTTTTGGGCTGATTTTTACGTATATAGTACTTGGGGAGGGGGGTTTATTTAAAACCCGTGCATTTAATTCACGGGTGAAATTCGTATAATACAGTGATGAGCGTCTAATAACCGGCAAAATAACGCAAAAGATGGAAGACATAAGAATCTGTTAAATAAAACGAGATGAAACTAGTCGAGGTGGGAAATTTAGCGATAAAAACTTAAATTAAAAACAAAATTAAAAATCTATTGATAGTTTTTCACCTTTGGACGTATCGAATGAGTTTGGCAACTGCCACTGTGACAGGAGAATTTTATAAAATGTGACAGTGACAGTTTGACTCCGATACGTCTAAAGGTGAGATACTATTAATATTATGTATATTTATAGGTTTCTAACGCTAAATTTTCCACCTCTACTAGATATTCGTCAAATGCATAATATAAATCTGACTTAAATATATATATATTTTTTTTTTCAGAATGAATGAGAGTTCAAGAAGTTTTAAAATACTTATAAGTGACACATAAGTGAAGATAAAGATGGTGCTTCCTCAAGCCAACATAAAAACAAGCTAACGGTTATTACTGATGTCAATAAACCCCTTAGAAAATCCGAGCCAAAAGTTGTTGTTTTAAGCGACGTTAGCAATTTTTCTTTAAATACAGATTATTTATCTGATGCAATAAAAAGTTTAAAAGAAGAGTGTATCCAAGCCGAAAAAGCTCTTAATGTATCTAGAGAAGATTTACAAGAAAATGTTGATCCCAACATAAAGGGCAATGAAGATTTTGTCTAGGAAATCATAGAACTAAATAACACTGATATTTTAGATGCCTTTATAGACATAGATTCTCTAAACAACGCCGATGTAACTATTGAAGAGGCTTACTACAAAAACAATCTCAGACAGGATAATATTTTGAATGGCGATGAAGAGAAACTAGAAATAACTAACAGTACAAACTTTAGCGATGTTTCTAAAGGCAACAATGCAAATGAAATAAGAAACTCAACTGGTTTTGAAAACAATATCGATATACATGCCACGAAAAAGGAAAATTCTGGGTTAAATGATGACTCATTAAAAAAAGAGAGTAGCTCAAGCAGAAAAAAATGTTGCTGCAGATAATGATATTAAAAAGCGCAAAAGGAAGAAAAACAGATTAAGCGACAGTCAAGACTGGGAGTACAATACCAACAAGAAGAAGAGACAAGAAGGGGCATCATATAAGGGAAGAAAGGATAATAAATTTGTGGTGCAGAAATTTGAAAGGAAATTAAAAATTAGGTGTTCGTGTGAAGAAAGAACGTCGAAAAAAATCGCTTTCAAATGTTATATTTTAAGCGAAGAAGAAAGACAGCAGATATTTCAAAAATTCTGGAGCTTTACATGGGAAAAAAAAAGAATTTGTCAGTGGAAGAGCGATTGGCTCAAGTATCAAAAGAACCAGAAACCGAAAATCTGAAGGGGAAAGTCGAAGAAAATGTTCTTTTTCTTTCTTTCTAGACAAGAAAAAGGAAAGAGTAAGGGTGTGCAAAACCATATTTTGCAACACGCTTGGTGTGTCTATGAGAATTATTACTCATTGGTTAAGTGGAAGCCTCAATTCACCAGAACCCAAAAAAAGGTGATCGAGTTGAAACTACAAAAAGTAATGATTTCGACAATAAGAAGCAGTTAAAAAATGATGAGAAAAAAGAATCAGTAAGAGATTTTTTTAACAGCTTGTCAAAGCTAGAGTCTCATTATTGTCGAAAATCTTCTACTAAACTATATCTAGAGCCACGCTGGAAAACCAAAGCTGAATTGTATGACTATTACAAAAATATCTGGTTAACAGATAGAAAAACAGAACCGGCTTGATTGACCCTATTTAAATATATTTTTGAGGAGTCAAATTTGTCTTTATTCAGTCCCAAAAAAGATGAATGTGATATCTGTGTAGGATATCGAACACAAAACGTTTCAGAGTAAGTTTATCAAGAACACAGAATTAAAAAAGATGAGGCGCGTAATGAAAAAGAAAAAGACAAGGAGTCACTAAATCAAGTTTTTACTATGGATCTTCAATCTGTTCTATTGTGCCCACAGTCAAACGTGTCTGCGCTCTATTATAAAACTAAATTGATTCTTCACAATTTTACTATTTTTGATCTTCATACAAAGGATGGTTACTGTTTTTTATGGCACGAAGGAGAAGGAGAATTAAAGGCGAACTGTTTTGCCTCGATTATTTGCACTTTTTTATGTACCAAAGTCTTACCAAACATGGATCCAAACAACAAATTTATTATCCTTTACAATGACGGTTGTGGTGCAGAATCGCAATTTTACTTTATCGAATGCCCTTTTAAATTGTTCAATGGAAAATAATGTTTGTATTATTCAAAAATACTTAGAGAAAGGGCATACACAAATGAAATGCGATTCTATGCATTCGACAATTGAAAGGAAGATTTCAGGAAGGGTAATAAATGTACCAGCCGACTATGTTAATTTGATAAAAAATGCGAGAAAAAACCCACGACCTTATGATGTACAATATTTAAACAATGCTTATTTTAAAAATTTTTCTAAAATCAACTTGGTCAAGTCAATTCGTCCTGGACGTAAAACTGGTGACTCTACCGTGCAAAATATTAGAGCATTAAAATACAATTCAGACGGATCCATAGAATATAAGATTAAGCATTCTGATGAGTTTCAGATCCTTCCCGTCAGATTCAATACGAAATGCTCAATTGTTTCCATGGAAAAACTGCCAAAACTTTACCAAGGTAAATTAAAAATTAAACGGGAGAAATTTGAACATCTTCAATCCCTAAAAAGTACCATGGAACCAGATTACCAACCTTTCTATGATAGTCTTGAACATAATTAAGCTTAATTTTTGTGCGTAATTTTTATTTTTAGTTAATAAAGATTTATAATGTCTAGCGTTTTGTTCTTTTTTTAGCGACTAATAAAATTTTTTTAATAAAATAATAGTTTTCTTTTTAAATGAAATTTGCGTAAGTCCAAATATGTAACGAATTTTTGTGTGATTTTTGCCTAAGTCCATTAAATTATTCAAATTAAAAGTAAACGAGGTTTCTTTTAACATTCCTGAAATTATTTTTCAAAACTAACATGATTCCAAAAAAAAACTACAAGTAATATAATTACTCTAAGATGAAAACTGTTTTTTTCACTTCCTATAAAATTTACATTTTGGTTTATGATTTATATTTTGTTACCAAATACTCAGCTAAAGTTTGTTTTGTCATTCTGACTTTTTAAAAAAAAAAATTCAAAATTTGTTATATAAAAATTATTTAAATTATTTCGATTGACACATTTAAATTTTAAAGTTAAATTTAATTCATCTAGTGATTGTTAAAAGTATGCCAATATTATACATATTAGCCTACAATTTCATTTTCATTTAATCGTTTAACTACTAAGGGCTGTTTGCTTCAAAAACTAGTTAACTTAAGTTACAACGCTAAGAAATAGAAGAAGAACTGTCACACTTTAACCTACATTAGCTTGTCAAATTTACCTCTTTAAATACTAGTAGACAACAAAAAAACTCAATTTTACCAGTTCTTCTCCTACCAAGTGATGTAGTGCCAATAAGCCCACTTTTTAAAAGTTTTATGTCTGTTTTGTCCTTTTAATTGTATTCTGTTTGTCTCTAATTGTCTTTTAGTTTTATAATTTTAACATTTGATATCACAATTTTCTGCCAAAACAAGTTAAATGCTTTTTATCAAAAATTTGATAATTGCAGGTCAAAGAAATTGCACACTAACGAAATAGTATAACTAATTTCATTCATCGTCATATAACTGTCCTCTTACTGTAAGAAATTTCAATAAATTGACACTCATTTCTAAAATATATCTCTTCAATAAATATAAATAAGTTTAATAATTTAAATAATATAAAACATCACTTTCATTTAACAAACAATCACATATACCTTACTCCTATTTCATTTGTTAACATCTCTTCCCTCAAGAAACTTCCTCGTTAATTGTCAGACAGTTACATTAACCGAAGATCACCCATTATCAGCAATACAGGATAGTTTGAACTATGTATCACGAATCATTATCTAAAAATTCTTGTACCGGCATGTAAGTAGTATTTTGTTTATTTCTAATTTATTACAATTCAATAGATTATCTCTTACCAATTTGTGGGTTTTCACTTTGTCTCCTAAATCAATTTTATGCATATTAATAAACACAGACATGTAATATTGGCATAATTACTATAACTTTTTTGATCTATATCTTTATATGAGAGCACCCTAATATGGGCGTTTTATAATTTCAGCATTTAATTTACTTTGTACTGTTTTACCTGAAGATGCTTTGCAAATTTTATAAAGCGAAACCGGTCGTTTTGGTAGTAAAATAAAATTGATTGTTAGTAAGTCTAATTTATTTCTTTTACCTATTTATATATAAATAGTCATTTAATAAATTTCTGTCATGTAATAAATTGACAAAGTAGCTTTGAAGTGAACAAGAAATAAATATAACAGGTAATTTGGGAATTCCAGGGAATTCTAGGTACGTCCTTAACAAAACAAGAAAAAGTAAACTGGCTATTAGAAAAGTTACAGTCGTTAAAAATATGGATAATTCGTACAATCGTATAAAAAATAGTTTTGAAGTGAACAAGAAATAAATAGAAATATAATAGGCAATTTGGAAATTCCAGGTATGGCCTTAACTAAACATGAAAAAGTAGTTAGGTAACATAAAAATTTGGAAGTTCCAGGAACTTCCAAGTTTGAAAAGTAGTAAAGTGGCTGTTAGTTAATCTTCATAATCAAGGTAATCTTCCAAAACCAGAATTTTATTAATAACATAACTAGTTCATTTTTGAATTAAAAAACCAGTTTAGCTTCCAATACACAAAAAATTATTTTTTGACGAGTATAGATGAGATGTATAGATGAGATTTTATAATTAGCTGTAGATAAGAAAATGTCAAAATTGGTAGGTATTTAACATGAAATTTTGATTTACATCCGTTTCTCAATGAGACACTTTTTTAAGACGTTGGATTAACCCTGCACATGTGTCACTCGAAAAATGGCAAACAGCCGTAATGTTGTTTACGTTATGCTTTATTAATAAATATATTAATTACTTTTTCAGTATAATATAAAGAAAACAGGTATATTTTAGAATAAACGTGCTGAAAAAACCGAGGTCTAGTGATTAATTTTGAAACTACCAGTTGTATAACAAATCGAAAAAGGGCAAAGAAAAGAATAACGATAGCTAAAGTACAATTTAAATTTTGCTGCTAAGCAAACAAAATAATACAGATAATTCTTTCTGTAAAATACAGAAATATTGAATATCTCTTACTATTTACATGGGAAATCATTGCAAATCGTTAACAAAAATTATAATTTGGTAACGATTTCCGAAGTGAAAGTCGAAACGTTAAATAAATTTTATTTCCAACTTAAATTATTGTGACAAATCCTCACCTCCAAATCTATATTCTTAACAAAACTCAGAGACATTGGTATTCTTGACGAGCTGTAGCTACTTAACGATATAATTGCATTCCAAAAATGATTATCAGTATTTAAAATTAATTTAGAATAGATATAACACCTATTGTAAGCATCTCTTTGATGTTCACATCAAAGAGATGTTTACATTGTTTGTTACACGTTTAGACTTTATTATTGGATTTCCGGACTGCAAGATAAATTTCTGAAATAAAGATTTAGACTTTAGGTATAAATACAAATAGGGTTCCACTGGCCCCTGTTGTCCCTTTACGTGACAAAATTTTTTCGACGCAATAATTTCAAAAATGATAATAAATATTTTGAATAGCTCATGACTATGTTGAAGGAAACATACTTCAACTACTGAAACAAATTCTGTGATGCATAAAATTCATTAAATTTTTTTTAGCAGTTTATGATAAAAGAAAAGGGGTCTCGGGCCCGTTGGACCCACCTTGCTCGAATAAGGGTTAATTTATCAATTTATTTACTTTTCTCCTTATTCATGATTTTGTAAATCTCTTTTTTCTTTCATTATATCTAGAATTTCAGTAACCCAATGTTCTAGTTTCGTTCGAAACTTTTCTCTAGTTTCATTATGTTATAAAGCATAATATTATATAGAAGATATCTAGGCAGCCTAAAGGCCATTGCACCTTTGAATCTAAAGTTACTAACTAATGAATTATGATTAAAGTCAATATCTGCCACAGTCTAAGCGTAGCCTTAGAGTAAATTTTCTGAATACTGTTTACGACATAATACACTTGATTTTTATTTATATTTTATTCAATGTTTTGTAAAGATGTCAATGCATATAACCTTATAGATGAAATTGTACCTACATATCTCTCATTCATTTGTTTTTCCATAAGACAAAAGTTCCCACTTTTTTTTTTAGCCGCTAACTTCTCTACCTTGGAATTAAAGTCGACAATAATCACTTTAACTTTAACATATTTTATTCAATTTATCCCATTTCCTAGTTGTTACGAGTATAATGGATATTCATATCGCTATCCATTATATTAGATTTAAGTATTATCTATTTATTTTAAACCTCCCACTATACTTTCTTGAAGACATCTCCCAAAGTCTAATTGAAAAAGTTTAAAGATTTTAAGGTTTTCCCATGTTAAACTCATCAGGTTAAAGAAAGATAATATAAGCTTAGATTACTAGAACCATAAAATTCTAAATGCAAAAAAGAGCAGATTTTTTGTACTATTTTTATTGTATTTAGAGTATATATATACTCAGGGATTCTACAGTAGTCACTGCCTTCCCTCGCTTAACCGTTTCCATCTCTCTCTCTCTCTCTCTCTCTCTCTCTCTCTCTCTCTCTCTCTCTCTCTCTCTCTCTCTCTCTCTCTCTCTCTCTCTCTATCTCTCTCTCTCTCTCTCTCTCTCTGTCTCTCTCTCTCTCTCTCACTCTCTGCTGTCCCATTCTCCATCGTTTAGGCCTCTCTTTACTCATGGCGTCGTCTACTTCGTTCCTCCAGGATCTTCGGGGTCGTCCTCTTTTCCTACTTCCTATGGGGCTCCATTCGGTTGTTCATTTCATCTCTGTTGCTACTATCTTAATGCTGTTTTTCTTGTTTATAATCCAATTTTCAGCCCCATATGTCATAATACTTCGCACTAATGTTTTATAAATCTGTGTTGTTTTCTTCATATTTAGGTGTCTATACACCATACTGAGTTAAGTTGTTAGATTTATATTCTTAATTGTCCTAATCTTTGCTTAATTTCATCCTCTGTTGTTGCCTTTTTCGTGATTATAAACCCCAAGTATTTGAATTTATTCTTTCCTTTGATTGTTACGTTGTCGTCGATCTGTAGATCTTCTATGTCTTCACTTGTAGATAGGTACTCTGTTTTCGCGAGGTTAATATTTAGGCCAGCCTTGGTAACTGAGGTCTTCTTGGTCTTGTGCAATCACTACTTGATCGTCTGCAAAGCTTAACGTATATAGGTATTCGTTTCGTACCGGTATTCCCATGCTTTTGCATTTTTTTCTATGTAGTTATGGCTTTTTCTAAGTATATTTTAAATTAGATATGGAACAACTCTGCAGGAGCCCTTTTGTTGTGGTGAAATCTCCTATGATTCTTGTTCCCATTTTAATGGACACTTTTTTTCTTTATACAGAGCTTTTGTAGCTTCTATGAGTTCCGTCTGTATTTCTAATTTGTACATTGCGTCCCATAGTTCTGACCTTGGTACAGAGTCATATGCATTTCTCAGGTCCACAAATGCCAAATGTGTATATCTATTTTTTGCTTTTTTCTTTTCCAACAGTTGTTCCAGCCTGTATATGTGGTCTATGCATGATCTTCCTGCCGTGAAGCCTGCCTAATCCTTTCCGAGTTTGCCTTTTATCGCTTGGTCTATCTTTTCTCACAGTATCTTCTCATATAATCTTCCTATTGATGATATTTTCGCTTATTACCCTGTAGTTTTCGCATCGTTTTCTATCTCATTTGTTAAATATAGATGGCATATATGCCTCTATCCATTCCTTTGGGAGTTGTTCTCCGTTTATGGCTTTCTGAAATATCCATTTTACCATCCGGTGTAATTTTTTTGAGCCATACTTAATAAGCTCAGGTGAGATGCCTCCAGGTTTCGGCGCTTTCGTATTTTTTATTGCTTTTATGAACGTTCTCATTTCTCTATCTGTTATTTCTATTTCTTGTTGTGGGGATCTGCTTTGTCTTCGCCTGTGTTCTTTTCCAATGAATTGTGGTCTTTGTTCTGTTAACAGTTCCTTGTAATAGTCGTTCTATTCTTTGTCCTGTATATTTTCCAACTTAATTTTTTCTTTTGAGTTTTGTTTCAATTCTCTCAGTACTTTCCATGACTCCGAAGTTCTTGTACCTCCTATGTATGTTTTAATATTTAAGCAGGTTCTTTCCCATTCTTCATTTTTTTGTTGTATTATTTTTTTTTACTTTTCTATCTTTTTCTCTATATTCTTTATACACTTCATCGTTGTTTGTAGTCAGCCATTTTCTGTATAGTTCCTTTTTTTCTTTAATTATTCTTTTTGTTGGTTTATTTATTTCATAATAGTGCTGTTTAATTGTTATATCGATACAAAAGTTCCAAAGGGTAACAAGTCTGAATATTAGTGATTTCGAGTAAAGTATTGGGAAGTTCTTCAATAACCAATATTTACGAATTCCAAAGTCTAACAACTCTATAAGAACGTTCTGTGAAGATATCACACATATTTTTTGTTATAAAATGATACTTATTTTAATACCAAAGTGCAACAATTCGAGTTGTTTCATTTTGTAACTGATTTTTTTCATAAGCGATATATTTTTTCAGTTCCAAACCGTAACATTTCTAAATTTTACACTTCAAAATTGGCACCATTGGCACCTGCTTGACAGAGCCAATTACAGTTCCGTAGATGGCTTATGATTTTACACATTTGACAAAGAGTTCTTCCAAAGTTATTTGCATAATTTTAAGTATTTTCAACATTTTGAATAAAATGGATCAAAAACGTGATTTTTTAACAAGATCTGAGCATATTTTATAGTTAGCTTGCCAAAATGAAGGATTCTACAAGTTAAACAAGGTTACGAAGGTAATGGATTTAGATAATAGTTATATTTCAAATGGTAATCTAATTTATAACAGAGGTGAAAAGCAAGTACAATATTAAAAGCTACTTTGCCTAACTTATTTATTCTATTTCAGAATGAAAATGTATTACACGAAAATAATGCTGGAAATGAAGAAAAAGCTATTTTATAACCATCGACCACTCAGTTAATCAGAATGTTTCCGTCTGAATCTGAATTATTTTTTTCTTGTGGATCTGATGAAATCCACAATCCTCTGATACATCATCTGACATGGTACCAGATACTACTAAATGCTAAAAGTTAGCTGTTCCTACAGCTAGTATAAGGGATGCAGCAGCTCCTGGCGTAAATAATGAACCAGCAACTGATAAGTAGTAGTAGCAGTACTTCAAAAACGTCTAATAAGCGACTTTGCCAGCCTTCGAAATGGACTAAGAATATAAAAAAATATATGCGCAATTCTGGGTAAGCTTTTACAAATTCTGCGTGGAAAGAGATTCCAGCCCGTAAAGTGCAAGGATATTGCACTGAGAAATGCAGACTAAAATGTCCGACGAAAATAACTGACAAAGAGTAGCAACAGATTCACACAAGTTATTGGTCTTTATCAGACATCAACAGACGAGGCCTATTTCAGGCCTGCAGGATGACTTGAAGGAGAGCATATCTGGATTCATTTCGTATAAGATGTCCGAAGAACTGTAACTTTCGATATTTGATGGTGGTCAGTACCTCTCAGTTCTTATTCATTCTTCTAAGAACCTCCTCATTTGTGACTCGGTCAGTCCACGGGATCTTAAGCATTCTCTGATATAGCCACCTCTCAAATGCTTCCAGTTTTCTGCACATATCTTCATTCAAGGTCCACGATTCAACACCATAAAAAAGGACAGAGAAGACTTATCATCGCAGCCTTCTTACTTTTGTATTAAGAGAGATGTTGTGACTCTTGAAAAAGGCTCCCATCCGATTGAAGGTGAATCTAGCCTTTCCGATGCGTGCTCTAATCTCCTGGTTGTTGGTCCATTCTTCATTTATTATGGTGCCGAGGTAGTTGTAATGCGTTACTCTTTCTACAGGGGATTAGTTGACGTAGAGTTGACCTCCTGTTATTCTTTTCTTGCTAATTATCATAAGCTTTGTGTTCTTAACGTTTATATTGAATCCCTATTGTTGACTGTAATACGTGATTTTGTTCATAAGAACTTATAGGTCTCGTTAAGAGACCTTGTAAGAATCGTCTAAGTCGATTAGAAGAAGAAAATGATTTAAAAATGTTTTCTTCGTCAACTGTAGTATGTTTTGACTTGCAAGCAGTTTAAGTTGTTCCAAACGGAGATAGAAGTAATTTTTTTTATAAAAGAAGGTTTGCTTGTTATAACTTAACAATTAATTATAAATAATAAACAAGGATATTGCTATTTACGGCACGAACGAGTAGCTTGTAGAGGTGTTAACGAAATAGGTAGTTGTTTGATAAAATATTTGAGAAATCATGTTACGGTACAACATGTCCTATTTTACTCAGATAATTGCCCTGGGAAAAATAAAAATAAGTTTATATTATGGGCTTTTTACTCCTACATTGTGTCAAATACACTTATTGAAAGCATTACTTATAAGTGTTTTGTGGTAGGACCTATCCAGGACGAGGGTGATGCAATGCATGCTCCTATAGAACGTGAACAAAAAACGTGCTCTGAAAGGAGGACCACTGTATGTGCCTTCATAACTAATACCTAAAATAAATTTTGCAAAGAAAAATGGAAAACCTTATATTACTAACGAATTTCCAGATTTTATGGATATTAAAGCTTTGGTTAAAAACACAGATAACTATATCAAAAATAACCGCGGAGAAACAATTAAATGGAGTGATGTGCATATTGTTCTAGTAGAAAAATCAGCTCTCTACACAATTTTATACAAAAAACTATTTTTTGAGACACAATTCAAAAGTATAAATGTTGATCGGAGAACAACAGGACATTAAGCTAAACCCTGCTTATAGCTATTCATCAGGTATGTCTCCTTGTGCAATTCTGGGTCGATCCCAAGAGCATATTGGGATTTTCATTACGGCCTTCCTGTAGCCTCTACAACGATAGACGAAGAAAACATATTATCAGATTAATTAAGGTTTTATAGTATATTTAATAAATATAGAACTATACGTTTTTTTTTTGTTTTATTCAAACAAACCTCATACTTAATTTGAACTTTCAATGAAATATGAAAAATCTTTAGGTCCAAAGTGTAACAACTAAACAAATACCGTCAAATTACTTATTATATATATACATATATATATATATATATATATATATATATATATATATATATATATATATATATATATATATATATATATATATATATTAATAACATAGTTTAGCTTGTATCTCTTGAAACAATAATAAAATATGTCGATAGTTATTATATTAACAAAATAATAAAATTATCTGACACAAACATGTTGGAGAATAGATTTTCCCTGTTTTCTCGTAACTAATGATTTCTGACGTATTACACTTTAGAACTGATGTATCGATAATATGTTCTTTCTCTCCAAGGGCTTCGAATGCTGCTTGTTTTATACTCACTCGACTTTATATGCTCGTATATTTCTTCGATGTTGTCGTATCTGAATTCTATTAATTTTTGGTCTTGACGTTGTTTGTATAGCTCTCTTATTATTGTTCTTGGAGTAGTTCTATATTGTATTGTTTTTCCCTTATAGTGTTCAACGGTTCTTCTGTAAAGGGGGTCTTGTTATGTTTCCAATTAAGGTATTTGTTAATATCTTAATAATTTTGTTTGTTTGCGAATTTGATTATAACCTTAATTTCATCGAATATTAAGCTACGGTACGATTTCCTGGTAGTCTTGACACTTTAAAGTTTTCTCAAATACTGACTTCTTAAAGACTTAAAATTGAAGTTAATATTTCTATAAATGCTTACCTTTTTGGTTTCCGCAAAGGTTTCTGCGTTTTTTGATCGGCATGTCGATTCCTTGGTGACCTTACTGTCAAACTTGATCTTCTTTTTGACCGCCTAGATTCTTCAAGTCGTTCTAAATCCAGTTTCCAAAAACCTCCTTTGCCCGGCTGGTCTTTTGATCGGGGATGTTTGACAAAACATTTGTTCAGGGAAAGGTTGTGCCTTATTGAATTCTAAAAAAAAAACAATGTTTTAGTTTCCACGGCTAATTACCATCAAGAAATAACTACTTACCTGCCAGCTAGGATGAGCTTTCCTGTAGTACAAAAAGTTTTCCCTAATCCAGTGATAAATAGCAGATAAAGTCATTTTGTTGCCGTTTTTCCCCATTGCCATACATATTAAAGTGGCATATGAAAACGGTGGCTTTTTATCGCCATTTTTTTTATAATAGTTAATGTTAATCGTTAAGTCTTCTTGATTTCCAGTGTGTTTTCTTTTTGGTTTGGGAGTGGGAGATACAGGAGGAGTAGGAATGTTAGGAACTGACATAATGTTAGTGATATTGTGCAACCAAGTCAAACTGGTCAAGTCTGTCTCATTTTGTTCGTCGTTTTCACTTTGAGGACTCAACAAAGGAATATTTATAATGCTTTGAGTTAATATTTCTGTGGATTTAAACTTAGGCTCTTCTATTTGTTGAATCACTTCAAAAGATTCAGTACTAGACTTTACAGAATCGTAGATTTCGTAAGGAATTATTTTTTCATAGACACCATCCTTCAGGTTAATAATATTATCAGCTTCTATTATATTATTATTGACTATATACTCTGTATTGATAAGTCCAGTCTCATTTTGAAATTGTATTTCTACTATTTGATTCTCTGGTATACTTATAACATTACTAGACTCGATCTCCACACAGCTCTGTATATCAGCCGGTAGATACTCCATATTCATGTCTATATCAGTTGTGCTAGTCTGGTACATTAATTCCTTATTTATATTCTGTAGGTTTTCTGCAGCTATTTCCGTTTCATGATCGGGCTCCATAGCCTGAAAGTTAAATTGGATATCACAGTGTTCTATGGTTTCCATAGAGTTGCACACTTCAAGCGTCATTTTGAGCAGTGATGAGCAATCGAAGAAGTAAATGGACGGGTTCTTATTACATTGTTGAGGTTGATGATTTATTGTTGTTTTAGGCAGAGCTTTATTCTATCTGAAAATAATAAACAACGATTCAATGATATTTCTAAAGAAAAAAATAGAAAAAAAAAATTAAAAAATTAAATTCATATGAATTTTTATATGTAAAATTATCTCGTTCTTTGATATAATGGTATTCCAGATTTAAAAATTTTATGATTTGGAAGTCAAAACTTAAAAAAAATTATTTATTTACTATTGTTAACTCCACTAACCAATAAAATATTACCTAAAGAATTACATTTTATGTATGTTTCGAAGTTTTGATTTTCAATCAGGAAATAGTCATATTTTGAGTAAAATTCTCAGAGTTTAAATTATACCCTCGGATTGATATCAAATTCTGATCTTTTTGTGATTATGTAGTCAAATATTAATGATATTTATCAAAACTTTTATTAGTTCATTAATGTTGGCATATCCTTATTGCTCACTTCTGTGTTCAGTATTGGTATCCAGAGCCTGCTACATTCTATTGATAAGTTTGCTACACATGTTTCTTTATTTAGTAAGATGAGGGACATTTCTTTGATTTCTGTATTTTATACAGATTCACAGTTCACTAATCTCTGCTGTGTGTTTGTTTGGAAAAGTGTTCAAGCCGTATTTAAATATCTTTTTTTATTATTTAAAATATGATCTTATTTAGTTATTAAAGTTATTTAATTAATAAAGGAAGGTGGAGACTCCCTATTGAATGCGATACACGAACTAATAGTGAACATATGGAATAATAAACAACTGCCACAAGACTGGAATACCGGAGTAATTATTTCACTACATAAAAAGGGAGATCAGCTTCAATGTAAAAACTACCGAGCAATAACGCTACTGACTGTGGCATATAAAATACTGTCAACTATTGTGTATGACCGATTGAGACCATATGCGGAACAAATAGTTGAGGGATATCAATGTGGTTTCCGCAGGCAGAAGTCCACAATAGATCAGATCTTCGTCTTGAGGCAAATCTTGGAAAAGACTAGTGAATTTAATACAGACACACATCATCTTTTCATTGACTTTGAGAGTGCCTATGATAGCATCCATCGAAAATTTCTGATTCATGCACTGAAAGAGTTTAATATTCCAACTCAACTCATTGATATCATAAAAGAAACACTTAAAGTACAAAGCAAAATTCGAATTAAAAACGAACTAACAGATAAAATTCATGTGAGAACGGGCCTACGACAGGGAGATGCCCTATCCTGTATTCTATTCAACATCACATTAGAGAAAATAATTAGGGAGTCAAAAGTCAACACCAGAGGAACAGTAATAACAAAAAGTGTACAAATATTGGCATTTGCAGATGATGTTGATATCATAGCCAGAAGCGAAAGAGAGATGATAGAAGCATTTAATGCGATAGAAAGAGCGGCACAAAACAGTGGCCTAAACATTAATGAAATAAAAATCAAATACATGAAGGTCAGTAAATCGACAGGCCAAAGAAACCTACAGAATCTGACAATAGGAGACTATAACATCGAAAGCGTGAAAAATTTTACATACCTAGGTTCACTAGTTACCGCAGATAACAATGTCAGTGAAGAAGTTAAGAGAAGAATACATATCGCTAATAAAACATATAATGGACTAATTAAACATCTAAGATCTAACAACATCACAAGAAACACCAAATGCAAAATATACAAGACCCTGATAAAACTGGTACTTGTATATGGATCAGAGACATGGACACTATCGAAAAGCGATGAAAACCTATTAGGCACATTTGAACGAAAAATCCTTAGGCATATGGCGCAGAAGATATAACTTTGAACTGTACACAGCATACAACGAACCCGAGATCATAACATCCATAAAGATCGGACGTCTGCGCTGGATGGGCCATGTTGAACGAATGTTGGAGACTGAAACACCAAAACATATTATGAGACAAACACCAGTAGGAAGAAGGTCAAAGGGAAGACCCAAACTTAGATACATGGAACAAGTGGAACAAGATCTGAAAACACTTAAGATTACCAACTGGAAAAACAAAGCAAGGAACAGAACAGAATGGCGGAAAATCCTAGAACAAGCCAGGACCCAGAAAGGGTTGTCAAGCCACTGATGATGATGATGATTTAGTTATACCTTTTTAATTAATTAAAATATACTAGCTTAATATAATATGGCTTTAGCAATAACATGTTTTTGGGAAACTATTTATTAACCCAGAACACTTCAGATTCCATAAGGAAAGTCCTTTGTGTAGAAAGTTAAAGATGGCACTTTAAGCTTAATTTATTGCTATGCGCGAAGGTCCTAAGAACAAATGAACCACCCTAGTTGACTTTCATACATACGTATTTCTTCCGTATTTATTGGCACTCTAAACCAACTCGTCGTCGAGCACACATCTCAAAAACCAGCCAAAATTCATACCAGCGTCAAGTGTGCGTCCAGCCTACCCTAAGGTTTCGAGCAGTGCATTAGCCACAGACGCCGCTATCCATCAGTCTAGATAGCAGACGCATTCACAAAAGGTATGTCAATCTTATATAGAATTGGCAATAGGTTATTAAATCTATCAATTTATATTTGAATCTCAATCATATACATTACATCCTCATTTACACATATTGCATTTTCCGTTATTTTAAATTAAATATGAACAAGCGATCTCAATAAGTTTTACACAAAACATTTGGCCACTTCGGGCGGATAGTAAATAATTATAACTTTTGTTTCATTTTATTTTACTTTGTTTCATTTTATTTTATTTTGTTTCATATTATTTTATTTTTAATAAACTTTTTATTATACTTTCCAACTCATTCTGTACCTGTTGCGTGTCAATTTAAGCACATTTCTTTTGTTACTATCTCTACTTACTTTTGTTATCTGTATTTTCACTTGTTTGCGATTGATTTTGTCTGAAATCAAGTAGCGTATTTCTCTTATTTAAATCTAGGGCATTTGTTTGGTGTTTGATTTTCTTAATTTTCTTTGCATTATCTTTCTTTTTCGTTTTTTTTTTCACGAGAAATCACGGGAAATCAAGAACACATAAAGAAACATTTATTTCATTTCTAGAAAGACAATGTATAACTTTGGAGTCGGTTTCAGTTTAATTCATTAACCCATTCTGCCCAGTCTCACTCTCGATTATTTTCTTATCTTCTTCTTCAAGTGCCATCTTCGTTCCGAAGGTTGGCGATCATCAGGGCTATACGTATTTTCGAAACTGCTGACCGAAACAATTCGTTGCTGCTACAGCTATACCATTCCCGTAGATTCTTTAGCCAGGAGTTTCGTCTTCTTCCTATGGACCTTTTTCCTGCTATTTTCCCCTGCATAATTATTCGAAGCAGTTCATATCTTTCGCCTCTTGTCATTCTAATAAAATTTTCTTATCATTCTAATAAAAAACCCTTTACATCTAGTTTCGTCAGTGCCAATCAAGGGAGAAATTGTGACTCATGTTCTGGTTTTCACCCTTTATATATATGTTCGTCCTTTTTTGCTAAAAGGCCGCAATAACGTTTGTCTTTGGTTAAACGCCATAATTTATGTGTAAACTGTTTGGGTGCATATCATTCCGTCGAAAACTGTAGTTCTTCGAAAAAATGTACGGTTTGCAAATCACTGCATCACACTTCTCTTCATTTCCACCAAAGGTCCAACGAATCTTGTTCATTCAGTCGACCGCCTCCTTAAACACCAACTTTAGTGAGAACCTCAACCCTACATATATTAGAGATGCCTCAAACCTTTCAGTCTAGTTTTTCGTCGACGTCTCCAATGATACGATACATATCAAAGATGTCTAAGGCGATTTTTAGAAAATTCATATCCTGCTGGATACGGGCTCCATAACTGATTTTATTTCGACGCTTAGGTCTTCCTCGTAATAACTTATCAATCCCAGTGGAAGGTCTAAACGAAATATTGATGTGTACCACTCAGGGTACCACGTTCTGTCATATTAAACCATGTGATCGTAACGGCCCAATCTTCTCGTTGGAAGCAATCATATATAAATAACTTCTCACGAGTTCACTTATATTCATGATCTGAAACTAGCGGATCACACATTCTATCAAGCAAGTCATATAGACATGCTGATAGGTGCAGAATTAGTTCCTCTCTTCTTAAAGTTTGGTCGAATTCTCGGCAAACCAAACCAACCATTTTCGGTTAGGTACTACTAGGGTGAGTCTCTACGGCTCTTTTAAGTTGTCATTACCGCTTAACATACGTCTATGGATGCAAATATAGATATTCTTTACAAAAGTTTTAAGAAGTCGAAAATATATCAAAACCTGCCATTTTGTCGCAGGACGATCAAGCCTGTGAGGATATTTATAAGGCATTAATTTTCTGAAAGTCAACAGGCAGATTTTCTGTTCCTCTGCTGTTCAGACAACCCAATTCTGTCTTTTGCGACACTTATTCTCAGTCATATCGTCGTTTTTGTATGTTAGAGAATCTTTTCAAGAATGTTCCGGATCTTAAAGAGAAATATGTTGAGTTCATAAATGATTATATTACTTGACAACATATGGTACCGGTTCCTGAATTCAATTTTAAATTGCCTACCTCTTATTATTTTGCTCATCATGCAGTTTTTAAGAAACAAATTGTTAATTCGTCTCTTGTTTCAAAAATTGGTGTTGTCTACGTGACGTTCGAGGTGTGCCTCTCAATGATACTTTAGATACAGGTCTTAAGCTTCAAAAGAACATCTCTTCGCTTTTGCTTAATTTTCGATTTTTTCGTTACTGTTTTAACTGCGACATAAAGCAAATGTATCCACAAATTAACGTAAATAAAGAATTTTGGAATTCTTAAAGAATTCTCTGGAGATCGGATTCTTCTAAACTTCTCCAAGAATACTTTTTACGTACTATTACTTATGGGTTTTTTCTTCGCCTTATTACTCTTTAAAAAACTCTACAAGAGTTAGCCAATTCGGCAGAGTCTTGTTTCCCTAATGCTTCACAAGCTTTAACGCGACATTTTTATATTGACGACGGTTTATTAGAAAGTGATTCTCTGTCATCTACCCGCGCTCTACAGTCAAAGCTCATTTAACTTTTAAAGCTCGGTGGTTTTAAGCTAAGCAAATGGGCCAGCAATCATCTCAGTTTACTTCAAGATTTTGGCTCAGATATTCTGACATCTTGTTTGTTTGACAAGGAGGAACCTTCCGTTATTAAGGTGCAAGTTCTAAAATGGAACCCGACGACTGACGTCTTTTCTTATTCTTACTGTTCCCTTAACAAAACTTGTACAAAGCGGGCTATTCTTTCAGAAATCAATCATATTTTTGATCCTCTTGGTTTCATCTCTCCGTGTCTATTAAGGACCAAACGTCTGCTACAACCAATAGTTATGTCAATCCAATGTATCTTGGGATGATAAACCCCCTTAACAAGTACAGCAGGTATGAAATCATACGTTTAAAACCGAATTGCCTGACCTTGAGAACATTTAAATCTTTCGACACTTTGGCTTTAATAAATCTTCTAAAGTCGAGATTCACAGATGCGATGCTTCAGAGTTAGGATACGCCAGCGTTGTATATTTTTGATTTAGTACTATTAACACGTTTTAAACTGTACTTGTGTGTGCTAAATGTCGAGTCTCCTCTGAATATACAATCTCGTAATCTCGTGTAAGATTGGAACTGTTGGAAGCTGTATTGCTGGCGGATCTAGTCGCCTTTATTAAACTGTCGTTTAAGCATATCTTTTCTTTTTCCAATATTCATGTTTGGTCGGATTCCACGATTGCTTTCACTTGGGTTAATTCTCCCCATAAATGGAAAATCTTTATTGCCAATCGAGTAAGACACATACAAGAACTCATACTGTGTTCTTCTTGGCATTATGTGCCATATAATCAAAATCCTGCTGATTGTGCTAGTCGTGGATTGACACTGGCATAGCTACTACAATTTTCACTTTGGTGGCGCGGTCCTGATTTTGTTACGAAGTCAAGGGAGTGTCGACCCTCTCAAGTTAATGTTCACTCCTTATACCCCACGGAAATGTTAGAGGAAAAATTGCCAACTGTATTATCATTGACACCGGTCGTTACGGATAATATCATCTCTACTTTACTTTTAAAATTTTCATCCTTGATAAAAACTCAGAGAGTCATTAAAAGTGCCATTTATCGCTGTTTGTCAAAGTGCATTTGATGTTTTAGGTGCCGACCTAAATCTTACAACCCCTTTATGGCAAACTTGCCAACTATCCGAATTACTTCATTACTTGCCTTCTTGTCTGTTTGTGTGAATTTTGCAGGACCATTCTCGTTATTAATGTCCAAATATAGAGGTGCAAAAACGTACAAAAGATATATTTGTGTATTCGTGTGTACGAGTACAAAGGCCATTTATCTGAAAGTAACTTTAAGTCTTAGTTCTGAGTCCTTTTTGGCTGCCTTTCGTAGATTTGTATCCCGCCGCGGTGAGTGCCTAACAATTAAGAGTAATCAAAGTACCAATTTTAAAGGAGCCAGCAATGAAATCGTTAAATTAGCTTAATCTGCTGCTGAGGCTCTTACTAGTACCTGGGATTTTAACCTGCTTAATGCACCTGCTAAATGAGGCACCCCTCATTTTAATGGTTTAGCCGAGGCTGGGGTCAAATCACAAAGAACAAATGGGGGTTTGTTATCTGGGTGCAAACTTAAATGAACAGTGGGACCAATCGATGGAAATTAAGATAAGGATCGAGAAGGCAAGATCAGCTTTCGTCAAAATGAAAAAAAATCTTAAACAGCCACGATATAAAATTGGAAATAAAAGTTCGTTTACTAAAATGCTACGTATTCTCCGTTCTTTTATATGGCGTGGAGTCACGGACCTTAACTGAAGCATCACTGAAGAGACTCGAAGCATTTGAGATGTAGTGTTATAGACGCATGTTGAGGATTTCTTGGATAGACAGAGTTACCAACGAAGAATGGGTAAAGGGCGCGAACTAATCATAACCATAAAACGTCGCAAACTAGAATACCTGGGCCATATAATGCGCAATGAACAACGATACAACCTACTTCGGACCATACTTCAAGGTAAAGTGCATGGAAAAAGAGGTCCAGGACGAAGAAGAATATCCTGGCTGCATAACCTGCGAAAATGGTTTAACTTAACCACTACCGGACTTTTCAGGGCAGCAGTCAACAAAGTCAGAATAGCCATGTTAGTGTCCAATATCCGTAACGGATAGGCACCATAAGAAGAAGGGGTCAAATCATTCAAGAACCATATGTATAAGTTTTGACCTATGAAGAGTTCTATATATACTCTTATTAATCAAATCGAGGCAGTTCTTAACTCTCGTTCTTTGTGTGCAGCAAACTCTGACTCCAATGACTTGTAGGTACTGACTCCTGGTTACTTTTTAATTTTTAAACCCGTAGTGGATTCAATTCCTGATCCAGATCTAAGCGCTTTAAAGATTAACCGTCTGAATCGTTGGCAATTAATCCAAAGGATAAGGGTGGACTTTTGGAACAGAGGGTCTGAAGAGTATATTCATTCTCTTCAAGGGGGATCAACATGGCGTAGTCCAACCCCATCTCTCACTAAAGGTTCTCTAGTCCTCATAAAAAATAAACAACAGCCTCCTCTTCGCTGGAAATTGGCTAGAATCACTGAGTTGCATTGCGGCACTGAAGACAGTGTACACGTTGTTATTTTGGGGACAGCTTTATATGTCATCCTACAACGTTTCGTGTAGTGTTATGTCAATCGTTCATTTTACGAGGACCGAATCAATCAGTGACCGACTCAGAATACGATCGAATAATTTTAATAGTTCGTTGGTTTCAATACTTTTCGTTGCCATTTAAAAGAAATAACGAGTAATTCATTGATTAAGCAGAATCGACTGAAAACCGAGAGAGCATTGCTTACAGTATTTCATATGTGTATTTAACTTCACCTAAATTATTGGAATATCAAGTTTATTTTTATTATCTAAATATATATTTTATAACATTTAAGTTCGTACAGATCCTTAAGAAATTATTCGAGAAGCTAGAATTTATTATGATTTTGTTTTTAGGTTTTTTAGTGTAACTCAAAAATAATTATTAATAATAATAATTAATAACTTATAATACTTAAGTTTACATGGAAATATGCGCTACATCCAAATATCAATATTTATTGTCATTTAAACGTTTAGTGTCACTCTAGCTTTATTTAAAAGGCGTACAAATAGATATTTTATCATTCTATTTACCTACTACTAACTATTAACAACACAAGGAAAAGCGATCGTTGGGGCCAGATAGAATATTTTCCAATTCCAATACTTCCGATCTGTAGCTAAGTTCCAGCCTTGTCCGCAATTCTCTATTCAATAATTTGTATTTAGTATTTTAATTTTTCAATCATTAAAACGAACGCATTCAGCCGATCAGTCTTCATCGCAAGTGAGGAACGACCGAGGACCGAAAGTAATGAGGATATTGGCTGTGGAATTTTGTTTTGGTTCGATCGGCGCCATCGGCGATGGATCAATCGATTTTTGTCACGAAAGTCACCGCACGATCGGATCGTTATGAACTAGCGGGATTCGGTCGTTCAATACTTTGAAGTGATTAAATCAAAACAAACGAATCAATCGCGATTGATATAACACTCTACCTATATATACGCTCACTACCTATTTGTTAATAACTATATTTTTTCTTTCTCTTTAACTATCAGTATAATTGTTATTATATTGATAGTTTAGTATTCGTTATTTTATCCTTCTTATTTTAGTTGTTTTTAAAAACATTTGTTTTTAAAAGAATAAAAAGTGTTCAAGACTTATTTAAATATTGTATTTTATTATTCAAAATATGACCTTATTTAGTTATACTCTTTAATTAATTATAATATATTAGCTTATTATAATATGGCTTTAGTTACACATATTTTAAATTCTCACACTCAAATTGGCTGATTCATTACTATATATTGTATTATTATATATATTGGATAGTTCTGAGAATTTACTTGTTTGAAAACAACATGTTTTGGGAAACTATTTATCAACCCAGAACACTTCAGATTCCTTAAGGAAACGTACCCATCCTTTGTGTATAAAGTTTAAGATACCAATTTAAGCTTAATTTATTGCTATGGGCGGAGGTCCTAAGAACAAAGGAACCAACCTAGATGACTTTCATACATACGTATTTCTTCCGTATGTATTGGCACTCTAAACCAACTTCGTCGTTGCGCACACATCTCAAAAACCAGCCAAGATCCATACTAGCGTCAAAGACACAGACGCCGCTGTTCATCAGTATAGATATCGGCCGCATTCACAAAAGGTATGTCAATCTTATGTACGATTTTCTACAGGTTTTCACGAAACAAAAGATTGTCCTCGAAAAGTAAAATGTGTCAATTGTAACGGTGACCACCCGGCTAACTATAGAGGATGCCAAGCTCACATTCAACTACACCAGAAGCTATATCCTACACTAAGAGAGAAAAGAATCATGCAACCACCTATTTCTAACAAATAATTCTCAACAAATACAACCTGATTTAACATATGCTCAAATAGTCAACAAAAATTAACCACAGTGTAGCTATAACAACCAAGCAATACCAGGACCTAACCAACCTAATAAAAACTTAGCCAAGCTGGAAGAAATGATGCAAAAACTCATGGAGCAAATGGGCACAATGCTCAATTTGCTTACTACTGTCATTAATAAAATCGCTTAATGGCTTCACAACTAAAATATAAAATAGTAGTCTGGAACGCAAATGACCTTTATCAACGGGCTAAAGAACTCAAAACATTCATACTTAATCAAAATATTGATATAATTTTAATTTCCGAGGCTTACTTTACAGACAAACACTACATGCGGATTCCCAGCTACAAGTTGTATCATACAAGACACCCAGACGGTAGATCTCACGGTGGAAGCGCCATAATTATACGTGATTCTCTTAAGCACTCTGAAAGGGAAAAATATAACAAAGACTACCTGCAAGCAACCAGCTTAACAATTGAGGAAGCACACGGTCCAATAACAATATCTGCCTTATACTGCTCACCTAAACATGTCGTTAAAAAAGAACATTTCCTAGAATATTTCAACACTCTGGGGAACAAATTCATTGCAGGTGAAGATTATAATTCAAAACATCCGATGTGGGGCTCTAGACTAACAACACCAAGAGGCAGAGAATTAGCTAAAGCAATGTTAGAAAATAACCTGCAACAAATCTCTACTGGCGAACCAACTTATTGGCCGTCTGACTTAAAAAGAATCCCTGATGCCGTTGATTTCTGCATCACAAAAGGCATCGATACCAAAAAATGTAAAGCTGAATCATGATTCGAGTTATTATCAGACCACTCACCGTTTATAATAACAATCTTAGAAATAATCTTAAACAAAGTACATCAACCAACTTTGCATAACACCAAGACTAACTGGTCCCAATTTAGAGAAAAACTAGACAGCCTGATCTCACTAAAACTGTCCTTGAACAATTAACTCCAACTAGAATCAGCTGTAGATAACCTAACAAAAAGCATACAAATTGCTGCATGGTATGCTACTCCCATCTACGAACCATCTCCAGACAGAAATAATGTGTCTCCCACAATTAAACAAAAAATTTCAGAAAAACGGCAATTACGTAAAAATTGGCAACAGTCAAGAACGGCAGAAAATAAGAAAAAACTTAACAAAGCAACAAAGGAATTAAAGGAATTAATCCATGAAGAAGAAAACCATGGAATTCATGAATATTTAGAAAACTTAACACCGACTGAAGCTACAGATTACTCACTCTGGAAAGCCACGAAAAAACTCGAACGGCCACAACAGCATAACCCACCAATCAAAGACGAGGCAAACACCTGGGCTAGGAACGATAACGAAAAAGCTGATCTTTTGGCAGACACCTTCAAAAAGTATTCACGCCATACCCTTCTACAGTATCTACAGAGGAAGAAACAGAACTAACTAGATTCCTAACAGCACCGTTTTAAATGGATGTGCCCCACACGAAATTTCCAGTCAACCAAGTAAAACAAACAATAAATGAAGTCAACATCAAAAAAGGCCCTGGATTTGACTTAATCTCTGGCAAGATTCTAAAAGCTCGGGTAAGTGCATAAAACTAATAACCTTTATATTTAATGCAATCTTGCGCCTAAACTATTTCCCTAGTTCATGGAAAGTGGCACAAATCATAATGATCCTTAAACCCGGAAAAATACCGAAAAATACATCTTCATACCGGCCTATAAGCCTTTTGCCTATGATTAGCAAAGTCTTTGAAAAAATGTACGTAAAAAGATTAAAAACGATAATAGACGAACATAAAATAATTCCAGAACATCAATTCGGTTTCCGAGACAAACACGGAACTATAGAACAAGTGCATAGGCTAGTCAACCAAATAAACAAGGATTTTAACGCCAAAAGATACTGTTCTGCTGCTTTCCTTGAATTATTCCAGGTTTTTGACAAGGTATGGTACATAGGACTACAAATAAAATTAAAGAAGCTCCTTACCTATCCTCACTTCCAGCTCTTAAAATCCTACATCGAAAATAGACACTTCCTGGTGAAGCATAGTACCGACCACACTAATATATATCCTATTCACTCAGGCATCCTACAAGGTAGCGTTCTCGGCCCAATTCTATATCTTTTATACACAGCGGACATTAACATCTAGTACAACTACTGTTGCAACGTATGCAGATGACACTGCTATCCTAGCATCCTACACAGATCCATCAACAGCATCAAGAAATCTTCAATCAAACCTAAATAGAATTCAGCAATGGATGAAAGTATGGCGCATCAAATCTAATGGAACTAAGTCAATACATGTTACATTCACGCTACGTAGAGAAACATGCCCCCCTGTTTATATTGATAATTGTCTAATTCCTCACTCCGAGGACGCTACATATCTTGGCATGCACTTGAATCGCCGTCTAACTTGGAAAACCATTTTTTAACAAACTAAAACAGCTTGGACTTAAATTGAGAAATATGTATTGGATCATTGGACGTAATTCAAAAGTATCTTTGGATAACAAAATTTCGATAATCTACATTACATTCTTATTTACACACATATTGCATTTTTCGTTATTTTAAATTAATATTAAACAGCGACCTCAATAAGTTTTACACAAAACATGTTATTGGGTTTGATTTTAAAAATAATAGATCTCAGTGTACTGGTTATTTTAAATGTTATTTTGATGTTGTGTTTATTTCGTATCCATCTTAATTTTTCTGATTAGCCGTTTCCATGGTGTTATTATGTTCAAATCCCTTCTTATGAGAATTACTGGATCGTTTTTGATGTTTGATTGTTTTCTTTCTTTAATCTTGAGTAATTCCTTATTTATAAATGACAATGGATAATAATTTTTTATTAAAATCGTTGTTAACAGGTTTTTTTTTACCTTAAATGCATTTTCGTTGGAGCAGGTGTATTGGTATATCACACAGTGATTGATGATTCAGTTTTTGTTAGACTTTGGTTACATATTCAATTTCCTTCTTTGTTGCTAACATATCCAAAAATAGTAGTAAGTTGTTTCATGATAAATTTAATTGATTCTGCTTTACAGTTGATGGGTCTTGAAAATTTGTTTAGTGCTTCTGGCCCGTGAGACCAAATAGAAAAAACATCATTCACCTTTATTCACCATACTGTGGGTATTTTCTTATGTTTGTACACAATGTTTTTCGCAATCATTTTCATGAAAATATCTGTGGGTAATGGAAATAATGAAGAGCCCATGGCTAATCAAAAATTTTGTTTATAAAAATTGTTAATTAAAAATAGGTGTTTTCATTTTTGTTGTCTTTGTATCATCTGATCTCTAGTTTGGTTCTTATTATTTTTAGGTTTTTTTCAGAAGCACATTAGTGAGTGGGCTGGTGATATCAAAACTAAGCATTTTGTTGGGATTGTGATCTCTTTTTGCTAGTTTTTGGAGAAAATGTTTTTTTGTGAGTTCTTTATAAAACTGTTCGTCTTAGGTGTCAATGGTTATAGTAAATTCTAGGAGTAACTCAGACAGTTTGCTGTAAGAAAAACACTCTCTGCTGAAAATTAGCCTGTGTGTATTTTTGAGTCTTCTTATAGCTGTGTATTGCTGTAGTGGAGTGTTAATGTCCCTTCTTTGGTAGCCTGTAAGGTACAGTAATTTAGATAGTGTTCTGTATATTTTATTGTTTAAGGATTTGGTTGGGTCCTTTTGTAGTGTTGTGAATGGTTCGTTTGTGACTAATTCTAAAATTTTCTCCTGGTATTGAATTTTGTCCATTATAATTACAGTTGCATTACCCTTATCTGTTAGTAAGATTATTATGGACTCATCTTCTTTTAAAGTTTTATTAGCTTTAAGCTGCTCTTTACTTACATTTGTTAACAACGGCTGTCTAGTAGCTGCTTTATCGAGTAAATTGACGAGATACTGCTAGGGTCTGGGTTCCTGACTGTCATAAGAGGCAACTAATGCACGGAGGACGCGATCTGTTTTACTTCAATGAATGTAATTACAGCAACATGGCCGACGTTTGATTGTGTCGACGGTCGGTATGGAGACTGCTAGAAGCGAGACGAGATCATTAGTCGTACTGGTTAACAGTCTGCGCTTTTAGTATCCGAGACGAACTCACGTGGGACCACTCTGCTCTTATTCCTTATAACCTCTGTGTAGAGGACTGCAAGCTTTTAAATGTCTAGTCTACAGTTGTACGTATGCTTGAACTACGTGCCCTTTTTTGAGATGAGTGGTAGAAGAGAATGGCTTCTTTGCAGTGACCTATCCAACCAATCCTGTCAGGTCAGGACTTTAGATAGATAGAAAGATTCAATGAGATGGTTTTGGACTATATTATTGCTACTTTTTCAGTTCTATTGTAGTTCCCTAACCTTAAATTACATTCTTAGCCTGATCCTTTTTAAAAGGTCTAATAGCTTTATTATCTTTAGAGACCGAACCTTTCATGTAGCTCTTTGCCGATGGCTTTTCTTCGCCTAACGCAAAGAACAGTACATTTGCCAGGCTGTCATTCTGTTATAAAATGTAATCTGCTGTTTCTTTTCAAAAGTGACAGAATCTGCATAAGTCATCATCTGCCAATCCCATCAGCTTAAACCGCCTATTCAAGTTACAGTACCCTGTTAAAGACCTACTAGGGCTTTGACTGTTTTCCTGTCTTTACTTATTAGGTCTGCCGAAAATTTTGACGAATGTTCTATAATAAACTGTTGCGCCTCTCTTTGTCCTGGTAAATTCCTCCACCATTTCAGAGATTTTTGAGATATTCACTTTCAGGACCGTACTTGATATCATCTTTACTACGCCTCTGAAGGGTTCTGTATAACAAATGGTATTAATGAGCTTTATTTGGCCTTTTAATCTGCTTTTTCATTGCCCCCATGACCCTTCGGTTCCCAGGCTACCGTAACCCTGCTACTGTCTGTAGCGTTGTTTATTTAGGGCACCCACACGATCCTTAGGTACTAACTTAGAATTAACCTCTACAGAATTAAGTTCCGTAAGCGCTGTCAGTTTCTTTCACGTAGTAATGGATTGCCGTTAATGTATTCTTTGTTTAATCCCTACTATACCAGCTCCTACATCCTTCGATATTTTTGGTTGCTGCTGATTAGAACAACTTCGTATTCAAATACCTTCTCAATCAAGAACCCTTTTTTGATGTGTGAACAACGAGTTTTTTTCATTTTCAAATAAAAGTAATAAAGACATTGAAGCTAAAAATACCTTCTGTGGTAATCCTAGTACTTTTAAAGTTATAAAAAAGGATGCAATTTGCTAGGAGTGTAGAGTACAGTGAAGTCTATGCCATTAGTGAATCATATAAGTAAAAAGAAGAAAAAATATGTGGAAAACCTTCTCAAATTTATTTCATTATCTGAAAGTTCAAAAGACTTTTATAATACTGCACTTACCAATGCAAAATAGTTCCAATGATAATAATACTGTAGTGTATGATGAACTAGAGCCTTTTGTTTGAAAGATTTTTCAACTTTATTTTTCAAATTTTGACAAAAATGTGAATAAATGATTTTGATGAATAAAAATTAATTTTTAATTATGTACTTAGATAGTTATTAAACCTTTACTGACGTCTTAAAGACACACTCTGATTATCAATAAACTTACAAATGAATAATAATATGAAGTTTCTCCCACATGAATTTTCCAAAAGTGTTAAAGTCACTGACTTAAGGTCGTTAAAAAAAAAACAAATGTTTAACTTCTTAAAAGCCATGATTTTGTGTGCAAATCTTACTTTCAATTGTCTTGAAACAAGAATTACCTGCAAATTACATGACTGATTCTATTCCAAAGAAACATTTGATTATATTTTTAAACATACAAACAAACAAATAAACAAAAAGTTACTTTTTTGACTTAAGGCCTTTTAGAAACCACCTCTTCATTAGATTTTATATCATTTTTGAATGACGCTAAATAAAATACAGTTAAAATAATACAAATAAGTAGGTACGCAATAAACACAGTAAAACTTATTTTACAATGCTATAAAAATATATTGCAGTAAATAGTTATAAATAATATAATATTTACGAAATTTTTCTCTTTGTTGTATTTATCTAAACAAAAAATTGGTAAGTATAGAAATTTTTACAAATTGTTATTTTTAAGTTTTTTGCAAGAATGTCAAATGATTTTGACATTTTACATTAACTATTATATTTTTTGTTAACAAACTATATAAAAAATAATTGAAACGTTAATAAATATTTTTAACATAATAATTGTGGGTTTATTAATCCCAAATATTTATTTTAGGATACTATTAAACGTATTTTATATCTTCTGTTTGTAATTTTTTTTTATATATTATTTATAATATATATGTATATAAAAATAATAAATATTTTTAATTGCGAAAAAAACTGATCCACATTTACATAATACATTTTACATAGAAAATGAAGCTTTTAATGTTTTTGTGTACCAAGTCGACCAAAATGTTAAAATTGGTTAAAAAGTCATCACCTACCCCTGCCTACTACACTTAGGCTCTGGCTATAACTACATATTATGCATCATACCTGGCTCTACAAGTTACTAGGCAACAAATCAACATCCATTGTTTAAAACTGAGCAGCTCACTTGATCACTGATAATTTTTAGGCCGAATTCCCCGGGATTTGTGGGAAAAAGCGCACCTTCAAGTTCCCGGCACAAAGGACCTCAGATTTCGATCTGCGAAAGGGGTAGTTGGCTGAGCTGAGCGAGAAAATCGGTCGATTTCGACCAACGTGACGTCACCAAATGACCGGAGCGATCAATAGTTTTCCGAGGGAGGTATCATCACCCAAGGACGTAGACAGGGGATATTTTTTATTGAGGTTGTATTCTATAAGCTTTTTATTGTATACGTTACAGCAGTTGATGATACAACACTAAGAGAAAAATAGAAATTTCATATAACGTAAAAGGGTAGCTCGCTTTTTCTCAAATGTATAAAAACATGGCCAATTCTATACTTTAAATACATATTGTTACACCTGCTTTTACTCTAGGTATTCTTTCTATTCAGTTTTATCTTCCGTAGACCCTTTGGATATTTATAAAGTTATCATATTTTCACCAATGCTAGTTATGAAACATGTGACCTTTTACGTGATAATAAAATTACTATTAGAGCTACGGTTTACAGCCCCCTTTATGGTTTCAAAGATTTCCTTAAGAAAAGTATGAACCCATTATTGCCCAGATTATTTTTTCGCAGTTTTTAATGTGATGCTAATTTTTTTTTTGGGAGCTGTTTTATTAAAAATTATAAAAATAAATGAATTTACGTATTCGGATTTATAAATCACTCAGTATATGGTGTTACATATATGTAACGCTATGCGCTAATAGGTGCACAAAATATATCTGTAATCAGTTCTATTTATTTAAAAACCGAAAATAATGAAAAAGGAATTTAAACATTTTGGTTTGTGTGATAGGTAACGAAACAATTAATACAGATATCTAAGTTACATTTTTTACACATCGTGCGTGTTTAACTTTTGCAAAATCTTCCAGCACAACGTCTTCTTTTGTCGTTTGGAATTTTATCCACTAGGTGTTCTATCCTATCATATCTAATTTCATCGGCTGCTCTTTGCGCATTAGAAGATGGAGATGGAGTCCTGCCAGTGCCTTTGGGAGATGACGAATATTTCTTCAAATAAACTTACCCGATAGCCCTTCGAAAAGCTATTTGGGACATCTAAGAGTTGTTTGATTTAGGATACAACACCACGCTTTATTGACTGAAACATCAAGAAGCCGTATAAACAATGCCCATTACCATTTTCTGATTCTAATTTGAATCCTGTACTGTCCAACATGCTGATCCATTCGATCCGTACCACCTATTTTTTTGTTACCACCACTGCTGGTCCGCTAACTTTTGTTATAACTAATAATAACTAACATTTGTTATTAGATTGATGCCATCTATTTGATCTGTTTGATGCCATCTGATGCCATTTGATGATTTGAAGCAGTACAAACTAGGGAATTATCGACCCACTTAGCTACTAGTACAGCATCCGTCTTACTAAGAGTACTTTCATAGTATCCCCTTTACTTTGTCTGAATATAGTTTTAGCTAATAAAGGACAGCTCCTAGGTAAACGGTTTTGCCTTATAGTCTCCGTGCCTGCGTATCCTTTCAAACGTAAATAAGACAAAAAACTGAAGGTAGTAAATAAATTGTCAAAGTAAAATAAAAATGGAAAATATTTCAGATTATCAGGTACTTCTTCTATCATTTCACCAGTGGTGCTGCCACCTTTCCAAAGTTTCTTTTTATGTCAATATCAGGAGTTACAGATTTTCCTTGATATATCTCTAAATAAATCAAAAAGCCCATCACTGTATTTAGGCACCAGACTTTATAACCAAATCGTATGGGTTTGGCTCTTAAAAATTGCTTGAAAGCCAGATCTTTTTCAGGAACAAAATACTTTCTAAATCTGTCTTCACTTTATTCATAAATAGCCGTATTTTCCAGAGCTTATCACCCTTATCAATATTTGCGTTAGAATTCAAGTGAATAAGCTTCAAAATTTGCTTAAATCTGTTGTGTCTCATAGCATTATATACAAGTTCGTTTCTATTATAAGAAGATTATTATAAACACTAAGAATCAATATAGCAATGAAACATTTTATTTCCTCTGGCGAGACTCCTGGGTCGGGTACTGATTTGTTTTCAAATTGTTTTAATCTGACTATAGGCTATATTAATAGCTTCTTAAACAATCAGGCCTCTTTGAAGAACTGCAGCAAGGTCTCTGAAATAAAACAACTTAGTAGGTACATACTGCATTTTTAATTTCAAATTTTTAAATTTTAAAATTTTATAAACACTCTGCATACTAATACTTCAAAGAATGTTACTAAAAATACCATACAATGAAAACAAAACATATGATATATCGGTACAAAACAACTGGAGAATATACTTACATTACATCCTAGCGTTACAAATATGTAACAAATTGATAGAAGGTTGAATGCTCGAATAAATGAACTTTGATCAAATGAAAGGCAGATATCGAGCACAGTTTATTAATTAAATCTTGCCCAAGTACTTTCGCTTCCTAGAGCATTTTCAGGGGCATTTCGTCAATTTTCGCCTATCCAACAATCTGTTGAGAATGCCATAAACATAAAATTGTACATTACACTACATAAGTACAAACAGTTTAAATTTTTTTTAAAAACGGCAAAGCTACATTATGGTTGGCATCAGGAGAGAGAATGATGCCAACTATAATCTAGCTTTGCCGTTTTTTTTTAATTTAAACTGTTTGTCCTTGTGTAGTGTAGTGTAATGTACAATTTTATGTTTATGACATTCTCAACAGATTGTTAGTTAGGCCAAAATTGACGAAATGCCCCTGAAGAGGCTCTAGGAAGCGAAAGTACCTAGACAAGATTTAATTAATAAACTGTGCTCTATATCTGCCTTTTATTTAATCAAAGTTCAAAATGTAACAGTCAATTTAATAACCGAATAACTTATTTTTAAAAAAACAATATCAAAGATTTTTTACACAAAAAATATGTATTTATATTTTCTTATACTATTTGTTATCTATTAACTTTATTATGCAAAATAAGATTTATATACTTACTCTTTATCAACGAAGTCCATTATTAGAAGCTTTATTTCTTTCGTTATATTTGATCCAGGCACAGATTCAAAACAAAGTTCTAAAACAATCACACATTTACAACGATGTAAACACTAGCACCTTCTGTTTTCAACTGAACATTTGCGACGTACGCGATAGAGGATCTACTTAGATGGCACCACTTTGCCGTTACATAATCGTAACGCTAGGAACTAATGGGTTAAGATAATGTCGCCCAGCCTGCTGAATTGTGATTGGTCAAATGGCAACAGTAATTGCAGCCAATCATAATTCAGGAGTCTGTTGCTCATTTTCTGTATTATCGTTGGTCGAAAGGCACCTGAGCTGCAGCTAATGATAATACTGAAAATTAGGCATTGGTCGTCGTGCAGGTCCAATCACAGGAAGGCCAAAACAACCGTTACAGATTGACCTACTTTTTTTAGCATAAAAAAGGTGCACGACGGCCAGGACACCAGACCGGGTCAGGATAAGTCCGCTGGTCCAGCCTTCTTGGCATGTTAGAGATCCTCTGATTGATTCAGTTCTCAGAGACTCTGTTTTTTATTTTCCCAGAACCTAACGTTCTCTACATATCCAGAGCCTAACGCTCTCAGCTTTAAACCCAGAACCTCACGTTCTCAGCTTTAACGTCGGTTTGTTTCCAAACCAACAGCGGCCATTTTTGAGGGATTTATTTCTGCTTTTCGACTTAGTCGAATTTGCTAATATTTTCCTCAAGAGCGTCGCAATTATCGCCGATTTAATCTGTGCTTTTGGACTTAGTCCAAAATCTGATTATTTCGGTACCTTACAAGTAGTGTAAGAAGTTTTCTCTTTCAGGATTCTGCTAAGTCTCTACTTCACCGGACTTAGTCACCGGACGGAGCTAATATCCTTAGAAAGAATTGAAAAAATAAATAAAAGTTATAAATTGCGTTTTATTTTTCTGTTTTAGGTACACTGATAAATAAAACTTATAAATTGCGTTTTATTTTTTCTCTTTCAGGTACACTGCTAAAACTTGTAATTTATTTTCAACTTTGATATTTGGTATTTTATTTTACAGGTATAAAATAACTTGCAATATTTTCTCAATTTATGTCTTTTTTATACTAGGTATATAAAATAACTTGTAATTGTTCCCACATTTTTATAGGTCTCAGCGACTTAGAAAAATTTCAATAACAATTTTTCGAATTTTGTTTATAACTATTTTGTTTGTGTACTTTTGGTACTTTTTATTGCTGATTAGCCCGAATGGCACTATAACAAACGTCCCTAACTTTATCCGAAGTTCCTAGCTTAATTCCTTCATACTTCAGGAATTTTTGACAAGTGACACTTGCTATATTTACTAATTTGTATTTTGCTCATATTTTGATTAATAGTTATAAATAATATACTTTCCCTTACAGATTCTTAATTTAAGAATTATTAGCATAATTATCTTCCCGATTCCCGGATCAGGAGATAATTATCGATTTATTTCAGATTCTTAGTATAAGTACTTTACATATCTGTCTTAATAATTTAATTATTATTATTATCTCAATAAACATTCCTTATTGTGTTTCTTTATTAAAAAGGCATTTAATCCTAGCTAAGTGTCCATAGCCCGTGTCTATGGCCACTGACCGAGAACCCTACCCTCTTAGGTCCCAAAGAGCGATGGATAGAGCGAGTAACGAGCCTTCTCTCTCTCTTGAGGGAGCTGAGAGCCTTTCACGTTACCGACAATAAGTTTGGGAATAACGATCAGGCTCAAATTTTCAAAAACGACTTAATGCATTTTATGTACCTAATGTGGGATATGAGTATAGTGTAAATTATATATTAATATCCATTGTAAAATTCTACGTTTTATTAGAACAACTAATAAATCTCAAATATCAAATAGTTCTTATTGTCATCTATAATGATGGGAAAACAACTAAGGGAGATTAGAAAAATGGTTGTTAATGTTATGTTAATAACTTGTTTAGTTACAATTTACTCTATATAAATAAAGAAGTGGTAATTAAAATTTATGAATATGTTGTGGAACAAGCAAGCACACTTTTTAATGTGAGTAATTTAGCGAGTTAGAAAGTTAACAACATGCGAGTTACGATCACGTATTCTACTAGATACGCACTTTTGATGGCGACGCAGTAGGAACTTATAAATATCTGTTTTGTTAATAGGAAAGACATTTCTGTTTTTATTCTCATATAGTTTATATAATTATTATTGTAAGGTTTCCGTATATGTTATATTTTTAAAATAAAGTTGTTTTTTTTTTAAACTGTATTTCATGAACAAAAGTTATAATTGGCGCAGTCAGTGAAATACGTGCGGATCGAAAAGACATCGAGTGTTAAAGACTTTTTCGGTTTTGTTTTTTTTTGTTTTTGTTTCTACATCGAAGTGTGTATCTACAACGAATCTAGACCCTTCAGTGGTACTCTACGAGAAATAGCAGCGTTCCTGTGACAACAGAAGTCAGAAAAAAGAGCGAGGTAATCCAGATTAAACTGTAACTGCCAAAAGTTCCTTTTTGCCTTTCCTTCCTTTTATTTAGTGAGGAGAGATAGATTTTTTTTTCAATTTTCAAATATATTAATGCGAATCCAGAAATGTTTTCACAATTTGTTTTTTTTTTATTTATTGCTATTTAATTATTTTATGAGTGATTTTAAAGATTTATTAAATAAATTTGATGAACTTGCTCTAAATATTGTTGACAGTGAAAATATAAATTTTTCTGAAAATATGGCTACCTCAAACTCAAGTATTAACTGAGATTTCCTTAAATCTAAAAATTAAATAATATTAGACCCTATGATGGTGATTCTAATACATTGAATAAATTTATTATAAGATGTACTCAATTAGTTGAAACATATGCTACATATAACGATGCAGCTTTAAATCAACATATTTTATAATGTATTCAAGAAAAATTAATTGAAAAAGCCGAAGCTTTAGTAGGAAATCGGATGGAACTGTCATCCTGGGATGATATAAAAAGGGCATTAGAACAATGTTTCGCAGACAGACGTGATCTGAACTGCTTACTGCAGGAATTAAAGAGGACAAAACCGTTTAAAAACGAATCTCTCCACTACTTTGGAACACGGATCCAACTTCTTAAGAGCAACGTGACCCAAAGAATAAGTAATGAAACAAATCTACAGCAGACTGATAAGTTGTGCCAAATTAAACATTGTGATAAAATTGCGCTTAATACTTTTATTGCTGGTTGTACAGGAACTCTTAAAAACAATATACATTTAAAAAAACCAGGTTCTCTTGAAGATTCTATAGCATATGTAGATGAATTTTTTAATTTTGAACGTTTATATGGACAATCCAGTAATAGTCTTCCAAGAAATAACTACTATAATTTTAAATCCCAAAATTCTTTTTATACCCAAAATATGTGAATACGAATCCTAACTTCAATCGTCAGTAGGTATTCCTAGGATTGCATTCATCAGCAAATTTTTTCTGTTACCAATTCCTAACTTCATTTATTGCAGAATAATCAAAAACACTGTCAATAGTAGGTCGACGATGAGTCGAGCATAGTGTGAGTAGAACACTAAAACTACGAGGTGATATGCATAGGACGGCATCTCATCTCTAGACGACGACCGATGAAAGACGTGTTTATATTTTTACTAATAAGCCGCGGTTATATTTCAATAGTGTTATAGTTACCGTTTACATTAGTTCTATATTCCTGTAATTTACGAGTCAAACAATAAACTGTATGTTATAATTCGAATCGACCCGTAGCCATTAATTAAACCCTAGAGAACAAGAAAAAAGCCCTACAGTATCAAACAAATTCGTCCTACATGAATCAAAATCAAAATGGCCTCAATTTTGACCAAAATACAGGTTATCAAAATCCCAATTTATTTACCTCTAGACCCACATTTACTAGTCAACCAATCAACGTAAGGTCACAATCCCAACCATCTCAAAATCTTCCCACAAATTCTCAAGCTGTTCGAGCATAAAGCAATGTGTTTAGATCTAATCGAATTCTTAGTAATAGATTACTTAGGCCCCAACCAATGTCAGTATCAACCAGAAATACAGTTAATCCAAATACCTGACCAAATTCAAATAGATTTAATAATAATAGAAAAAATTTCTTTACTAATAACGGCCAAAACTCAGAGTTGATAGTTGAAGAATTATACTCAAATAATTTATCAAAATGGAAATCATGAACTAAAAGAAAGGGATGAATAATATTTTAAAAATGTTTCTCATGAAGTACAACAAAAAATGAATCTAAGGTAGGCCAAAATTTTCGGATACTTGCCTTGGAAGAGAAACAGTTAACATGGAAAATCCAAAATTGAAGTTGTTGGTCGATACCGGTAGCGCTAGGTTCACACACACACACACACGCAGTGATCAACCCTGCCCCTAGGAACATGTGTATACCAATGTAAGAATGGGATCCACATGTCCGAAGATCAAACCGGTCACACCTCGCTAGTCGAAGTGGTACCTATCTGACCCCCAGGCTTTTCCACCACCCCTCCTCATCGTGTGACTTACGTGAGGAGGCTTATGATCTGGAATTTACTTAAGATGCCCTGGGTAATAGGACATCCTCGGTTTTTAGTGAATGTGGTTATGCCACCTAACTGTAGGGGTAGCCACATCTAGGCTTTTCTCCCTATTTACTTTACTGACTCAATTGATTTTACTCTAGCTTTACGTCGGGACTTGAGTCCCTAAAAAAAGAAAAAAGAGCGTGTGTTCCGACCATAGAGCCATCAGCCTGAGCTGATGACTCTATGTCCGGAAAAGAGTGTGTGCTCGGTCACTCAGCCGCCGATTTGGCAAAATAAATTTTGTTCTCCTCGCCGGCTGAGCACCCGAGAGGGGTCCGGCCACCAAGCCCATGCATGCCGCACATGACCTCAGTGCTCGGATTTCGCGAGTAGATCTTTCATTTCGATCTGCCTTAGGGGCCTAGTCCGCGGAGCGGTATATAGAAGGCCTGGCGGGCCCCTTCTATATTTGCTATATAAGGTAAATTTACGTTAAACGGTTTAATGAAAAGTATGAATGTATCAATATGAATTTACGTTATTTAATCAGAAAACACTTTTTTTTTTTTTTTTTTTTTTTTTTTTTTTTTAGTTTTTTTTTTTGTGGACTTCCTTGTGGCGTCGGGACTATAAAATGCCTGGGCAACAATTCTTTCCTTTTTTCCTTAATCCTATTTGTGTGCGTGTATTGGGGTGTGCATTCCCAAGTGTATAATGCTCTCACACACCCCGGTGTATATTGGACTTATAATTACCTAAAAACCTAAAAACCTAAAAAAGAAAAGCGTACCCTCTCGCCAGAGTTTTTTTTTGGTGTGTTTTCTGATTGACTGCATTTCTTTGTTCGTTCTTCTTGCAACCATCTCATTCTTTATTTATTCGTTCGGGTTCTCCCTATATCGAGCTATCTGTTGTTTTGGTCTTCTGTGTACCGTCCTTGTGTTTTCATTGTAGTTAGTCAGCTCTCTTAACATTCTGCTGGGGTGGTTTCTTAGTCCGTTAAAAATTTCATATGCTCTCTCGTCTAGCGTGCGTAGGATTCTTGTTTGTCCTGAGTCTCTATATACATATCTCAAGGGTACGTACCTTGGTATCTTAAGGGCATCTCTGACTATTTGATTTTGAGTAGTCTGTATCTTTTTCCTGTTTGTTTTACAGGTGTGTCCCCACGCAGCGGATGCATATGTTAGGACTGGCAGGATAATACTATTCGCAACCCTGATTTTGGTTTTAAATCGTAGTTTACTTTTCCTTCCAATAAGTGTTGAGAGCTGACTTTTCAACGCTTTGGCTTTGCGTATTTGCTGATTGATGTGCTCAGTGAACGTTAGCTTCTTATCTAGATGTACCCCTAGGTATTTAGCCTGGTTGGTCCAGTCTACTGGGGTGTTTTCGATTGTAATTTCGCGATTTGGTACACTTCTTCTGTGACTAAACATTACAGCCTGTGTTTTATCTGGATTTAGGGCTATTTTCCATTTTATGCACCATCTTTGGAATCTGTTTAGTGCTCTTTGCAGATGATTAGCTGCATGATCCGGGTTTCTCCAGCTAACAGCTATTGCTGTGTCGTCAGCGTAAAGACTCAACAGAGAGCCTGGCTCTTTTGGCGTGTCGGCCGTATAGATGGTGTACAGGTACGGCGACAGCACCGCTCCCTGAGGCACACCCGCCTCCAGGGTCCCGACTTCGGATAGGGTTGCCCCTATTCGAACTCTGAACCTTCTGTTGGCAAGATATGACGCAAGGAGGCATGTCATCGCCTCACTGTAACCAAATTCATTCATTTTATAGATGAGTCCATGGTGCCAGACTCTGTCGAAGGCTTTGCTGACGTCCAGAAAAGCTGTAGCTGTGTACATTTTTTCATTAAATCCTTTGGTGATGAATTCTGTAAGTCGTAGTACCTGTAATTCACAGGAGTGTTCGTTTCTGAACCCGAATTGAGCCTCTGGTATGGTTCCTAGCATTTGTGATTCTTCATTGAGTCTTTTTAGTATAACTCTTTCCGCTATCTTGCTTATAGATGATAATAAGCTGATAGGTCTGTAATTTTGCGGAAATGTGCCGTTTTTACCAGGTTTTGCAATCATTATTACGTGTGCCTCTTTCCACCTATCTGGGAAATATCGTAGTTTTAGCATGTTGTTTATTATGTTAGTGATATAAACAATAGCTTTTGTTGGTAGATTTTTCAGCGCCCTATTTGTGATGTTGTCGGGTCCTGGGGCTTTTTTGGCATTTGTCATTTTTATAAGTTCCTTTATTTCTTCGGGAGATGTATGTGTAATACCTATTCTACCCTTTTTCCTTCTAAGTCTTCTCGCTGTTCTTTCTACCTCTTCTTCAAAGTCTATGTCATCGTCGGGGTCTTCGTTGTTTCTACACGCCCTTTCTAGTTCGTCCTTCATGACTTCGGCTTTGTCGATTTCCGTATGGACAATCCCGTTTACTCCGTGTAGGGGAGGTATGGGTTTCTTGTCCTTTCGAAGGATTTTAGATAACTTCCAGAAGGCGGATTTGTTAGGATTTAGCTCATCGATATAGGAGTCCCAGCTTTCATTTCTATGATTTTGAAGTTGTTTTTTCACTTCCCTGTCTAGCTCATTTGCAATCCTTTTGTCTTCTACCATTCTTGTGCGGTAGGCTCTTCTTCTTTTCCGGTTTTTCTCTTTGATTAGGTTTTGAAGTTCTATACTTATATCCCTGAATCTTCCTTTTTGTCTTGTGATTGTTTCGGTTTTGGAGCTGGCATCGATAGCATTGTTTATTGCTTGTTCTAGTTTTATTACACTGTCTTCTAGTTCTGTAATATTATTAATTGTTGGGATGTTACCGATGTTCTCGCTCACAATTCTTCTAAAGTTTGGCCAACTTGTTTTCTTTCTGTTGTGGGGCTGCAAATAGTTCAATTCTGTTGCGCCCAGGGTCAGGACGATTAGGTTATGTGTCGAATCGCCTTCATTTAGAGAGTGTATCTCGTATTGTTGACCCACGTTGTGTAGGATTGCAATGTCGAGATACGTAGGGAGTTCTCCGTGGAAACATGTCGGTTCTGTTGGTCCGATGACATATGTGTTCGGTCTGTTCTCGAGATGGTTGCAGAGATATCTTCCGTTTCGGTTGGTCGTCCTGTCAAACCAATTGGGAGATCTAGCATTTAGGTCTCCAATAATTATAGTTGGCTCTTCTGAGTTCAGTATTAGGCTCAAATCTTCGTTGAAAATCGGATCATGTGGTCTAACGTAAGCTGACACTATTTTTAGTGTTTCGTTGTTGGCCTTAAGTCGAATAATTGTGGCTTCCATTGTCACCAGTCCGTCTGGTGTTGGGATGTGCTCGTGTTCGAGTCCCCTTTTGACTAATATAGCTGTTCCTCCTGATAATGCTCTATGATCCGTTCTATAGATATCGTAGCCTGGAAATTTTGTTTTTTTTTCCTTTCCACTAGTTTGGTTTCTTGAAGGGCTACGATATCGAGCTCTAATCTGTTTATTATTTCATCCAGAAGGTTGATCTTTTTGAATATTCCGCCGGAATTCCATGACCCAATGCGTAGATCTTCGTTTTGGTTTGCTAACATTTTCGGACGGCTTCTCCAAATGCAGTCATCATTTTTGTTGCTTTGTCCATCATGGACATCATTTTCATCATTTTGTTATTATACTCTGTATGGAAGTTTGCGATGAGGGTAGCTGCGTCCTGTACCGACACTTCTTGTGGTTGTGCTGGAGATTCTGAGGTGGTTTCAGCGGATTTTTTCGCTGCCTGTGCGTAGCTGACTCCTTTGTTGATTGGAGCGCTGTTTATGGGTCTTCCTACCGGTCTTGTTGGGGCAGGTGTTTTCTTTTTGGGGGCCTTAGAGCATCCTCTATAATTTGCTGTGTGCGCTTCACCACAGTTTGCACATTTGGGGTCGGTTTCCCGGCTTTTCTCACAGTCGTTACTGATGTGGTTTTCTCCGCATTTTACACATCTGGATCCGCAATGGCAAGCCTTTGAGCTGTGATAGAACCCTTGACAGTTATAACACTGTAGGGTGTCTTTTGTGATTTTGAATTCATCCTCCACATAGATGCGCATGTAGCATATATCAGATATTTTTTTAATTTTTGCAACGTCTTCCTCTTTGAGGGTGACGATGAAATGTGGCAGTACTTTTTTATCAGCTTTTTTGGAGATCATATTGATCACCCTTGTTGCTTCTATTCCTTTATTGTATAGTTCGTCTTTAATTGCTACTGTGCTAGTAGTAGCAGATAGCCCTTTTATAATGACTCTTTTTAGTTTATCGCTATCTATGGGATATGCGATGAATTCTACTTTTGGACTGTGTTCTTCTAGGATGTGTACCATTCCTAGGTAATCTTTTCTGGTTTTTGTGTTAATAACAATCGATCTGCCTGATCGTGCAAACTTATTGACTGATATTATACCTTGGTTGGCTGCTCTCTGCAGGATTTTTTGGTGTTCTCCTACAGTTTTTAGGATTATCGCCGGTGGTTTCGGCTCTTTTACTATAGGCTCCTCGCTTGTTTGCGGTGAGTCTTTTGGTACGTCGTTTTCTTTTTCAACTTGGCTATTTTTGCTCAAGTTATTTTGGGAAGTTTTCTTTTTCTGGCTTCTTTCATGAGCCTCTTTCGCAGCATTGTTAAATTCGATTTCTTTCCGCTGATTTATTATCTGCGTCTGCTTTTCGGCGACGCTTATTTTTGTTTTCACACTACTGTCTGATTTCTCAGTAGTGGTGCCTGTCTTTTTTCCTTTTTTGTTTTGGACTTGTGTCCAACCTGCAGGTTCTTTGGTTGTTATGATTCTTTCCGGCTCTTTAGGCTTGCCTTTGCTACCGGATGGCTTTACGGGGGGAGGTGAACCGATTCCTAGTTCCACTAGCTTTACAACGTCATTATCGAGGGAGGCTTTCCACGGGTCGATTTCCATTATTGACTCTTCTTTCTCCTTGGCTGCTGTTAATGCCATTATATGTTGTACAAGTTTTTGTATCTCCTTGTCCTTTTCTTTGTTTTCGTTTCTCAGCTCAGTCATCTGAGCGAGAAGGTCTTGGATTTGTTTATTTGCCTTTTCCTCGCGGATACGGCTTTCTTCTTTAAGGGATTTGATCTGTTCCGTCAGTACATTGACCGACCTTAAAAGCTCATTGGCCTTTTCCCTTTCTGCCATTTCTCTGGCCTTTTTCTTTACTTCTTCGTCTTCCGAAGAGTCTTCTTTGGGCCTTAGCCTTTTCATTTTCTTGCCGATTTCGGGCTCGGCTTCATTTTTGGAGACGTTGTCCACGGCGGGTTGTGTCTCTACTACAGTTGGGGGTGGGGCTTCGCGCGATTTTGCAGCTGGGCTCGGCTCTTCGTCGATGGCGTCCATCGTATTGATATCGTCATCGGTGTCGATTTCGCTTTTTTCTTCCTCCGACTCGGGCAGATAGAAGTCATCGTCAGATATTACGATTTCTATGTCGTCGATCGCGGGATTAGTCGATTTAATAAATTTATTATATAGCTCGATCGAGCTGTCAACAGAGGGGTTTGATGATTCGGCTAAATCATTCTCTTCTTCTTCTTGTGTTGTCACCTGCGTGACAACACTTTCTGGGGGGGGAATATCACTCATATTGCCGTAAGGCAATGAACAAATAGTTCATAAGATATAAGAAAATTCTACTTAGACGACTCTGTTTTTTTTCCACCGACTGACCGCTGTCAGTACGGCTTACTGGGTGCCGTCCCAGGTACCTCTCGGTAGTTCACTCCCTGTATTCACAGTGAGGGATCCTCTTCCTGTTTCTCACACCTCAGGAGCAGGGGCCGTTTCTGTCCGACCTTGTCAAATGTCAAGGCCTTACAGTGTCATCCCTGACGACACACTGAGGTGATCCCGAATTCTTCGCAAACGCGAAGCTATTATAGCCTCCGCGAGGAGCCTATAAAAACAGCTCCTCGACGGTTTAACTAGTAACAACCTCGCATCCGCTTTTCGCTAATATGTAGGACAAGTGCCTATGCCACACTCGGTGTCTTACCCACCGGGAGCTGAAAAGCTCCGTTGACAATAGGTCAGTCGCCCCCACGTAAGCACGCTTCTCTCTCACGTCCGTACTGTTCGGCTGCTCGAGTCGAACTAGTAGCGCTAGGTTCCTACTACGACCAACGATTGTAGAAAAATATTTTCCAAACTGTATTTACCCGTCAACTATATTTACTGCACTTGTAACCAAAACTATTAATTACCAAGCCGAAATACCGGCATTTCCAGAATTTAAAAGTGATCATTACATTAATTATATCTTGTATAATTTCCACGATTATTTTGACGGAGTCTTAGGAATATTTTGACGGAGTCTTAGGAATAGGATCTTAGATCTGTAACCATCGCTAATGGAGAAATCTTAGTGAAAAAAACAAACTTAGGCAAAGTTCATATACCTGAAGCTTTGACACTAGCAAAAAATGGTTACGCAACAATGGAAATAGAAAATACTACAAATAAAACTCTAAAAATGACTTTACTAAACCCTCTAGAAGAATCCCCATTTGAAAAATCTAATTATTAAATATATTACTTTAATTATTTCAAAACAAATCGCAATAAAGACAAAAACAGTAAAAATAGAGTTCCATTAGATTCCCGAATAAGAACAGAACATCTGAATCCAGAAGAGAAGGAAAGTATAATTAAGCTATGCCAAGAACTTTCCGATATATTTCTAAAACCAAGTGATCCATTGACATTCACCTAAAATGTCAAGCACACCATAAAAACTACGGATGAACTGCCTATACACTCTAAATCTAATAGATATCCTTATTGTCATGAAGAAGAAGTTCGACGCTAAATTCAGGAAATGTTAGAAAACGAAATTATAAGATCGTCGTGCTTACCTTAGAGCTCACCCATATGGATTTTAAATAAAAAATTAGATGCATCAGGACAAAGAAAATATCGTCGTATCATAGACTATAGAAAACTGAATGAAAAGACAATTCCTGATAGATACCCAATTTCAAATATTACCGAAATTCTTGATAAATTAGAAAGAGCACAATATTTTAGTACTTTAGATTTAGCCAGTGGATTCCACCAAATTGAGACGGATCCAAACTTTATAGAAAGGACAGCATTTACCGTGGACAATGCTCATTATGAATTTCTAAAAATGTCATTTGGTCTCAAAAACTCACCATCTACATTTCAGCGAACAATGGATGAAATTTGAAAGGACCTACAACACAAGATATGTATGGTTTATATGGACGACATTATAATATTTAGCACTAGTTTACAAGAACATATTCATAATTTAAAATTAGTATTCTTCAAATTAATGGAAGCATGTTTAAAGATTCAACTTGACAAATGTGAATTTCTGCAAAAAGAAGTTGAATATCTTGATAATGTTGTTACACCTGAAGGCATTAAACCCAACAAAAACAAAATACTAGCTATAAAAAATTTTCCAATTCCTCGAACACAAAAACATATTAAATCCTTCCTTGGATTTTTTGGCTATTATCGGAAATTTATAAAAAATTTTGCTAAACTAACTAACCGTTTGTGTTAAAAAAGGTAATAAAGTTGAACACACAAAGGGATTCATTGATTGTTTTAATATATGCAAAGATTTGTTAACATCTCAGCCAATCCTCGCCTACCCAGATTTTAATAAAAAATTTGAAATAATGACGGATGCATCCCAATATGCTATTGGAGCTGTTTTATCACAAGATGGACATCCCATTTCATATGCCTCACGAACTTTAAACTCCTCAGAAATTAATTATTCTACCATTCTACCAGAAAAAGAATAATTAGCGATTGTATGGAGTTGCAAATACTTCAGACCCTACCTATTTGGAAGGGAGTTCACAATTTTAACGGATCATAAACCATTACAATGGCTTTTTTCACTGAAAGAACCAAATTCACGACTAGTGAGATGGCGATTACAACTCGAAGAATTCGACTATAAAGTTAAGTATTACAAAAGAACTTTTAACAAAGTAGCTGATTGTCTTTCGCGAATAAATACAGATAATGAACTAAATGCTTTAGAATCAGAATTTTGTGTGTAAATCTTGACGATCTTCTTCTTCTTCAGTGCCTTATCCGGTCCGGATGTTGGCGATCATCAAGGCTATCATGGTTTTGTTGACTGCTCTGCGAAACAGCTCCGCTGAGGTCATCCCAAACCATTGTCGGAGATTTTTCAACCACGAGATACGACGGCGTCCCGGTCCTCTTCTGCCAAATACTTTACCCTGCATAACAAGTTGAAGAATTCGATATTTTTCTTCGTTCCGCATCACGTGGCCGAGGTACTCAAGCTTGCGTTGTTTAATTAAATTAAGCACTTCTTTTTCTTTTGTCATGCGCTGTAGGACCTCAACGTTGGTGACATGGTCCACATAAGATATTGACGATCTAGAGGATATAATTAAAAGAGAAATGGAAAACCATTCAAACATTCCAAATCAAGAGCGAAATTGATCAAATATTTGATCCAAATGATTTTCTTTAACCACAGTTAGAAAATGAGCAAACTTGCGATACATTACCAAATAATAAAAAGATAAATATTATATGAAACATTCAAATCGCACCTGCAGACATGAATCAAGAAGAAAATGAAGATGATGGAGATACAGCACATACGTCAGCGGAGGATCCTATGCTTAATATACCTATAACAGATCGAGCACTGAACTTGTACAAAAACCAAATTTTACTAACTACCGGAGAAATAAACGAAATAAGGACCAAGCAAGAAAAGATATTTAAAAATTCGAGACTGTTTGTAGTTCTGCCTCAAAGAAATCTACAACAAGGAATTGTAGGTTTCGTTAAAAACTATATTGACCCGAAGAAACTGTATGCTCTATATTTTAGACCAACACTTGCCATTAGACCTGAAACATTTGTTGTTTCACTCCAAAATTACTTTAAAAATTCCGCCTTTAAATTTGTATACTGTACAAAGATTTTGGACGACGACGTCCTGACTAGAAACGAACAAAGAGAAGAAAAACTGAAATATTATCACATTTATAAAAAGGGACATCGTGGTATAAATGAATTAAAGATGTTATTAAGTTCAAGATATTACTGGGATGATATGTCTAAAGATATAGAACAATACGTCAACAACTGTCAAACATGTCTAAAAAATAAATATGATAGGGATCCACCAGTTATCAAATTTAACCTTACACCAATTTCTACTAAGCCATTTGATCATATTCTCACAATAATCGATGCATGTTCACGTTATGGACTACCAAATTCCTAGTGTTAGCGTAATCTCTGTGGTTAACGGATTATTAAATTACATTACCCATCATGGATTACCGTTTAAAATAACAACTGATTCCGGCCCTGAGTTTAATTATCAAGACCTCGAAGATTTTTGTAAATTACATAAAATAGAGTTACATTTTACCACTTCAAAAAATAGCAATTCACATTCTATAGTAGAACGTTTTCATTCTTCCTTAAAAAAGAACATTTTAGGTGCCTCAAAGAAACAAGTAAAGATTTGTCAGTTGAACAACTAAAGAAATAATGCATTTTATCCTATAATAACTCAATTCATTCTGTTACAAAATTCACACCATTCGCCGTCACATTAATAATCCAGATCCATTTGACAATAACGACCATTTAATTTTATCACATTATATTCAAAATCATAAAGAAACTTGCAAAGAAGCAAAGGCCTAATTATGAAAGGTTCAAAAGAATGAAGATATGAATAATCCTGATATAAATATATCTGATTTGAAAAGAGGTCTTATGAATGGAATCGGTAAAGCTAATAAATGGCTATTTGGAAATTTAGACACCGTTGACGGAGAAAGATAGGATAATGCAATAGCAATCTTACAAAATTTTGAGAAGAAAATTATTCAGGAGACATTTGCAAATATCATTTTACAAAAAAATAATAGATCACTACAATAAATCTCTAGAAACACTTTGGCAAAACCAGAAAAGTTTACAAAATAATTTACAAAAGTTTCAATAGAAATTCAAAATACCATCAATAGTTTAGGGAATTATATAACCTTTCAGAGTACCATAAGTCAGATAAATTTAGATTGTTAAAATATGATCCTATTGAAAATATAGAAAATGGAATTATGTTTTTAAAATTAAACTCATTACATAGTTCAATAATGTCAAGTCAGGAAATTCAAGAAATTATTAAATACTTGCATAATATTTATAAATTTTCTGAAATTCCAAAATTCACAAATATCTTGACATACTATATGCTATTAGGATCACAAATAACTTTTTCAAATTCAAAATTAATTTTCGTTACTCACGTCCCAATCCTAAACCCGAATCCTCTCGACTTTTATCACATTTACCCTATAATTCAAAATAGAAAAATATATACACCAACCTATTCTTATTTGCCACGAATCTCCAAAGAAGCTCACTTACAAAAATAAGAATGTCCTACTTTAAAAGAAGTATACTACTGCAAAGAAGAATTTATCCAAGAAGACAACTGTACCTTGCGTCTCCTCGATGGTCATAGTTCATCCCAATGTTTCACGTATGTAACATTCAGTAATAAGGAAAAGCTCTCATTCTACCAAAATTGGAATATTTGTCTACAGAAAATCAAAGACAATTTTAAAATCAAAATATTACCAAATCATACACAACTCCACTTGTGACAACCTTTACCATATCAGCGATGTTGATCATTATAATATATGGTCTCATAAAACGAAGATCATCAAATCGAAAAAACACAGAAGAAATTGAATTAGTTGAAGAAGACCCCAAAAACCAATGTCCCAAAAATAATTCCATTATTTTTCGGACTCGATGAGAGAGGAGTTACGATCCTGTATTCTACTATAGATCAGCACTTTTGATGGCGACGCAGTAGGAACTTATAAATATCTGTTTTGTTAATAGGAAAGACAGTTCTGTTTTTATTCTCAAAGAGTTTGTATCATTATTATTGTTAGGTTTCCGTATATTTTATATTTTCAATATAAAGTTGTTTTTTTTTAAACTGTTTTTCGTGAACGAACGTTATAATTCGCGTTGGCTAAAAAAATAAAAATTTAAACGTAATAGCTTTAAACTGGAATACATAGATGGATAGGATCGATCAATAAATGATTAGTAAGGAAAGAGATAAGGCCTACGGACGGCTTATGCATTGATTCTTACCGGAAGGCGTTGATACTATTCTGATTTCTTTCCCTAGGTTTAAAATAATTTTACGTATTGATATCCTGTTCTTTATAAATAGTTGTGGATTAATTTGGGACATTGCAGATGGTATAATTATCATTCTTGTTCAAACATTCCTATTTTCGATCGATTTGATTATTCCTAGAGGTATCTCGCGTACAATAAGTGGATATTTGACCCGGTCAAATGTCTTCTTAAGGCCCACGAAACATAGATATGCCGATTTGTTGCATTTTAATGATTTCTCTTGCACTTGCCTCATTATAAATATAGCGCCAGTGTATAATCTTTTTGATCTAAATCCTTGTTCTTCTTCTAGTGTTATAATTTCATTCAGTTTTTTAGTTATCAGTTTGGTTGATAATTTTATTGTTGTGTTTAATAAATTAATTCCTCTGTAGTTTTCCGGGTCAGATTTCTCTCCCTTTTTGAAGATAGGTATTAGGATACTTGATCTCCATTCTTGAGGAATACTGTTTTGTTGTATTATTTATTGGATTAGTTTTAGTAGTTAAAAAACAAAGATGGAAGAATGATGTTAAAGCTGATTTATCTAGAACTGATGTACAACAATGGGAAAGAAAGAACAAACGACGCTAGAACCGAAAACACCAGAAATTACCACAAATGAAGAACTTAATATAAATGTACAGTAAGTTCGGAAAATACTTGAAAACCTGAAGAACAGAAAAGCCGCAGGTAAAGACGGGATACCAAACGAGTTACTGAAATATTGGGGAGCAGCAATGATAGAACAATTAACAGCATTAATTAATAAAATTATAAAACACCAGAAGAATGGAGAACGAGCGAACTAATTCTACTATTCAAAAAAGGAGATAAAAAACAGCCAGAAAACTACAGAGGTATAAACTTGTTAAATACTACGCTGAAACTTACAACTAAAATTTAACAAGTACTAATAAATCAGAGGATAAGTTTAGCAGATGAACAACATTGTTTTCGTAGTAGAAGATCGTGTACAAATGCAATATTCGTTATTAAGCAAATTACTGAGAAATCACTAGAGTATAATAGACCAGCATTTCTGTGTCTGATTGACCTAAAGAAAGCGTTTGACAGAGTAAGACTCAAATATGTAATAAAGAGGAAGAAGAAAAAGAAGAAGAGGAACAATGGGAAATGGAAGCGCAAGTTCGTAGATGATGGAAGTATATAGTAGATGCGGCGAAGACTCACCTCGAGTTGTAAAGCCAGTCCAGAAGAAGAAGAAGTTTTAGTAGTTGTTTGTCCAGATCTGGTCCTCCGTACTTTAGGAGTTCGTTCGGTATTTTGTCCTCTCCTAGTAATTTTCTGTTTTTTAATAGCAAATAGGGATCGAAAGTAGTCTGCTCATGTATTCTTCTGAATGTTTCGTTTTTATTAGTTCGTTCATCTCTTTTCTTTGTCCTCTGATCATTCGACATATTTCTTTCTGCTTTCCGTAGAAGTCGTGTTCCATCTGTTTTGAGAAACTCTGCCAGCGTTCCCTTTTAATTTGTCTAACTAAAGCATTTGTTTCATTTCTGATTCATTTATAGTGGTTGTATGCCTGTGTTTGATGGGTTCTGTTTTGTAAAAAAGCTTCCATTTAAGAACAAATGCATATTTACCATTTTTTTAATGAAAATAGTTTAATTTACTATTTTGGTTAGGAATAAGCCACAATTTATAAAACATTATTAAATATTTAGAAAATCGCTTTAGAACAATATTATGAAAATATGTTTAAATAACGTATATTTTCATGATTTCTAAAAATTATTTTCTATTTGTTTTTATTTAACAATATAATGTATTTACAATACCTGAATTTAATCTTCTTGTTATGAATTTTCTTTAAATTTCATGTATTTTGTCTTGCAAAAATAATAGTTATTTTTAAAAAATGTCACATCAAAATCTTCATTTCCTGTGACCTCTTGCCTTTCGGCACCCAGCCAATTTCCTAACCCCGTAATCGTTGTTTTGAATTTTTTTTAACTACTATATTTTTGTGAATAAACCAGAACTATGATTTTAACTATTTTATATTTGACGTTTAGATTTCCAGTAAATTGTTTTTTTACTAATAACAAACCTAGAATTTCAGCGTATGAGTCATGCAGTAATTTTTCTTTTCTCTTAATGGTAGATAAAACACACACTTTTTATTTCCGAAGAGTTATAATTTGGAATGATGAAACATGGATGAAACATGCTATGGAAACATGACAGTTGAGAATGAACTATTTTCAATATACTAACTGAAACCATGTCTTCAAGTGATATTATAACTACCGTAAAACGGGGTGAAAAGAAACTGGAGGGTGAATAGAAACTAAATGACAGTATTTTACTAAAAAATCATAAGTTGTTTAAATTTAATACAGGAAATAACTATTGAGGTACATAAACTCACCAAATGATAAAAAACGCCAATTTAGTAGATTTTGCATTTTAACAGATGTCAACACTGGACAACAACAATTTCAGTTGAACAACTGATTTTGCCACGTTTCAAAGAGCTGATTAACTTTTTGTAACAAGGTAAAAAAAATTAATTAAATAAATAAATAATTAGTCATAATATAGCTTAGGGTGTATACTTAACATAAATACTTGGCAAATTTATTATAACATACCACTAATTTCATTTGAATGTTCTTTTGTAAAAACCTAACCCCAATTCTGTTTCTATTGACCCGCAGTTTCTAATCACCCGCCGTTTCTTTTTAGCCACTATTGTGTTTCCACTCACCCGCTTTCTTTTTTTCTCCAGTATTATTTATTTTGATTTCAGATTAACCATGCCACGAGACTATGTACATAATCCAAGGTCCAAGTTTTACAAAAAAACCTCGTTTAAGGCTCTTGAAAGGGTCTTAAACGACATAAGAAATTAACTATTCAGTGCTCTATAAGGCACCACAAAAACTCTAACTTAAAAATACTTGGAGGACAAACTACACTAACAAAGTTTCCCTTAAATAAATACGATCTTAAAGTAATTGTAAAAACATACCTAGATAGTCGGGGTAAAAATGTACCTAAGTTTAACAACAACTTAGCGGGAAAAGATTTTGTATATGGGTTTTTGAAGCGACATAAAATACGACTACGAACACGGCTTTGTCAAAATATTAAATGATCTCGAGCAGCGGTTTCACCCGAGACTTTCAACGTGTATTTTGATCACCTGGGAGCAGAACTAGAAGGTATACCGCCGTCCAATATTGTAAATTTCGATGAGACGAATTTATCTGACGATCCCGGGAGGAAACGAATAATTACAAAACGAGGATGCCGTTACCACGAACTAGTGTGCAACTCTTTCAAAAGCTGCACGTCCGTCATGTTTACGGCAACTGCTGATGGCAAGGTGCTACCTCAGTATATCCTGTATAAGGCTCAAAACATGTACGAATCATGAACAGTTGGCAGGGTAAAAGGTGTGAGGTACAATCATAGCCCTAGCGGTTGGTTTGATGCTATAAGCTTCGGTGATTGAGCCACAAAACTAGCAATTCCAGCACTTAAGGACTTGCCAGGAAAGAAAATTCTAATCGGCGACAACCTCTCAAGCCCTTTTAGTCCCAAAACTGTAACCGAGTGCTTAGAACATGATATCTCATTCATTCTTTTGCTGTCTAATTCTACACATATGACCCAGCCATTTGATGTGGCTTTTTTTAGCCCTTTAAAAGAAGCATGGCGAAAAATTATTGAAAAGTGGAAAATAGGTGAAGGAAGAAGGGCAGCTACCATACGCAAAGATCGCTTTCCTCATTTTGTTAGAGAGCTGATGGACAGCATCAGACCCAATCAAGAAAAAAATATTAAGAAAAAGAGACGAAAGAGAAAGAAGGTCGCCATAGTAGCTGGTAAAAGTGTAACTGGAGCAGACTTTAGAGAAGAAGAAAGTGAAGACGAGCAGCTTGATTCAGATGCGCATAACGACAAAAATATAGAAGAGAATGAATCGAGTGAAGATGAAGAGGTCGTTAACAGAAGTGAAGGGGAGGTCAAGTCAGATGATGAGGAGATGAATATTCCTTTAAGCCAGATTGCTGAAAATCAAAAACGTGGACAGACAAGTGTTCCTGTTCCTAGTGTTTCCTACAAAGGTAGAATTTTTAAACTGGTTTATCCCGTTTCGAAAGAATCTATTCAACTATCAGATTAGTTGGTGGTTGCGTTTTCAACTAGTTTTAGGATAAACGGAAGATTAAAATATTATATTGGAAAAGTGTTAAAAATCATTGATAAAAACGATGACATTTGCGGAACTTTTGTGAGGCATCGCCAAACCAAGCCATCCCCAGGGTTTATTTATGAATTTCACACGAAACCAGACGTTTGCTATTTCTCTTTTGACCAAGTTGTTGGTCAAATTCATCTATCTGATAACTCCGTGCTGCCAAGCAGTTCAAATAGGGAGAGTCTTAAATTTCCCATTAGCCAAAATGATCATTATTAATACAATCTGTTATTTTTAAGATTATGTTGTGAGAATTAACGCAGCAGATCTAGATTTAGGTTAAAACTTTTTTTATTTGTTCCTACACATGTAATATTTTGTTCCTATAGTTACAACAGTACAACAGTTATGCTCTGAGAATTAATGCAACGCAACAGGGTCTTTTGTGTTCCCTAAAGTAAGAAAGTTGTATATTTTTCTATATTTTCATACTTAACCCTTAAATGCCCGTGATATGAAAATAACCATAAATGCCCATGTGGGGTCTCCTAGGGACCCCACTAAAATTTTCAATTTAGTAACGTCATTTAGCACTGACTAAAAGGAAAACACGGTTAAAAATAATTTTAAGCATATTTGAATAATTTTTATTTATTTTTCATACAAAATTAACGGCTATTCTAGAAACAAATTATTTTCAATTCGAACAAAATTAAAATTAAATAATAATATAAGCATATAACTTTTAGTTGCAATTTTTACATACAATAGTTTTTTCTTCTTTTCTGTGCACCTGGCATATAAATTTTTTGCAAAAAGAGCAAACGGTATTCACTTTTTTGTCACAGTTTCGCGGACACTGGTAACAACGAGCACGTTTCTTAGCTGAATGGACGGATTGAGTTGCAACTTCGGTAGTTGGGTTTACCATTGGTATGCCACAATCTTTTAGAGCAGATTTTACATAGGCTTTATGTTTTATATATTTCGCTCTTTTTTCCATGTTGTTTCGAGCAAGCTCAGCCCCTAATTTGTAACAAAATTGAGGAATGTGGGGCAAAAATGTGCAGTGTAGCAATAGGGTGAACTCTAAAATGCACCTTGATACAACAACGAACTAATATGGGGAATAATGGAAGATGGAAGGGATTAGATAGAAATAAATTATGTAAAAGAAATAAATATGAATTTTATGAAGTAAATATGAATTTTAAAATATAACAGAATTAAGTGTTGGCTAGCGACTATGCAGGAGAATGACCACTTGACACTCAAAGAAGGATTCGGCCAATTTGCATGCCCTACAGAGACCGTAAGATATAAGAATTAATGACAAGAAAACCACCAAGAAATAAACAGATGAAAAGTAAAAGTTGCTCTAGTGAATGCTTGGGCGCCAGGAAGTTAAATGTTTTCTTCCGAGATATCTTGTATTGCTGAAAATAAGAAAGATAGGTACTAATTGAAATATTAAATTTTAACCCAACTTTAATAAATACCAATTTTATGTACAGACTATTTTAAACCCTTATATATGACCCATCACCTCTTATATACAATTAACTTATCTATATTTACAGTAAAATCCCTGAATAATTATAAAACAATTTACCCCTGATATACCCCTTAAAAATTTCAAATTGTGACAAAAGTTAGATCCAATAATAATGTATAAATAATAAATATAATTATATACTACTCACTAATAGTTAGTTTTCGTTCAAAAATTGTTTAGGTTTTTAAGAAAAAAATTCTCTGGGATATGTGTGCACACAATAACCTAACAAAGAGAAATTCAAGGGAGAGTTATAACCTCATCCCTTGGTAAACAATAAATAATTAAATTAAATTACAATGATAAAATGTTTTTTTTTTTAGGAAAAATTGAAAATATTTATTATTAAGGATAGTTTTTGTTATTAAAAATTGAACCAAAAGTTAAACCTTGAAGAGGACATAAAAAAATTATTTAAAGTAATTGAATGATAATAAAAAAAAATAAGTCAGTTCTTCCTGTCGGTTTCCCTCGAAGAGTGGAGAACTGGACTCAGGTGGTAACAAGATACCAAACCTGTATTCCCTGGATCAGGTACTATTGGACAAATACGTCCCTTTAAACTGCTTCTTAATTTCCCATAAAAAAAACCAACTTGGAACTCCTTCCCCTTATCTTTATTAAGTATAACCCCAACTAAAAAATAATTCTTCCCCTGACTTGTAACTGGATCCTTGAGTAGGCTAAAAAAACAGTTGTGTTACTCCAAGTTTTTGTACATACAAAAGGTAAGGAAAAACACAAGGGTTATCAATCTTGAAAGGCGATACAAAAAATGTCAGGAAGTGACCTTATTGAAATAAAAACCTTAATGGTTTTCGGTAAATAGTGACCTTCGGATGGTGTGACAATGTTTTTATAATGTATGGATATATTAAATAGATAATTTTAACGGGAAACATGATCTATATATATTATAGAATAGAAAAAAAAAAAGAAATATTAGCCGGTCTAAACGGTATGAAATTGAAATAAATAATTGTTCGCTTTAACTCTTGAAAGGAAATAAAAAATTGAGATAGATATAGAATCTAATACTTATAATTTATTTAGGTATAAAACTTTTCCTTAATGAAATAAGGTGAAATATAACAAGTATCAAGTATATGAAATACCTATCAAAGACGAAATTAAAATAGGTCTGAATTTTACTAACTATGGCGGATGATATAAAGGATTTTTTCTTATAATTTATTTGTAATGTTATCTTACCGGCTAGGGTGATCCAACTGAAAATATCCTCGTACAAAACAACAAAATAACTCAAATGGTTTCTTCTAAAATAACAGCATTTCACATAAAAAATAAACTTAAACCAAATTCGGGAAAAAAAAATGGACTCCCAGCCGCTCTACTCTGAGATGTTTATTCACTCACATCCAGTTAACAAGTGACAAGTTGAGATTTTACACGTCGCAGAATAAATGTACTTTCAGAATTTCACCGCTGAGGGCGCAGTTTAATACCAACATCAGAAAATAAAATTTACTGGGAGTTATTTAAATATTTAGTTTAAGAATATTTTAATATGAATTTAATTTAGAATCAAATTAAAAGATTCCAGTCACAAAAAGAAGGTAAACGATTATTTAAGTAACGGACTCGTTACATTCCCCTCTTACTTGGAGAAAAAAAAATTTTTTAGTGAAAAAATTTTTTTTTTTTTTACTTGACTGATTGGTTAGATGTAGGTTAACCAGTACTTCAACCATATGTGGAGCAATTAAGAATCGAGAAGAAAAAATAAACTTATATATAAAAATTATAGCCATGGCAACAATTTGCCAAGTACAGCTATAAACTATATTAACTCACTAAAATATTTCCAAAACAATCTACATCGATTCACACGATTATCATTAACCACAGATTATGAGTGATGTAGAAATAAAGATATGGTTTCATCTAAAGAGACCCACATGTAACTAAGTACAAAGTCACATACTATCTAGAGTAAAATTAAAGTAGAGTAAAGCTTTAACATAGCATAGTATAGACTAGTACTACAAATACTCAATACAAATAATCCAAAATAATGTGAAATCGGACCCTGGTTCCAAAATTGACTCATCAATGGACAACAGATTTATAGAAGAGCATATCCAAGGAATAATCAATCAGGCAAATAGGTGGACCGATACACAATAATAAGTAATAGTAAAAATACCAACGTACTTATATAAAACAATATAAGTAACAATAAAAATACCAAATGTATAGACAACAATATAAGTGTCGAATTGGATGGTAAATCCAAAATTGACCATACAGTGGACAACAGATTTATAAAGTAGCATATCCAAAGATAATCAATCAGGCAAATAATGACCCAATTCACACTATAACCAAATAAACCAAATAGGGTAGGTCCACATATACCCACATCCGGTAATATGTGCCTAACCTAAAAATTCATCAAATAAATTATTGGATCAAAATGTGGGACTAACGGCTTAAACAAAAGGACAGCCATAAAATCGATTCCATCCTGATGATCTGCCATCAGTACATTTGGGATCCAAAATAAAGACCAGAAATAAAACTAGGAGGTGTTATAAACTCAATCATCCTAGCAAATGCCAAGCTGAACAACTTGAGCTCAAAAAGGTAAAGTACCAAAGCATGTGAACTGCTCTGGTAACTTCTTACAACAAAGTTAACTTATGCTGATACTCGATAACTATAGCATGTAGCTACTACAAATTTATAAGAATATCTAGCATAAGAGCACTAAAAAGAGTTTAATGTGCCAGTAAACTCTAACAACCATAGCAAAATAGTAAGAGTAAGGTAGAAGTAATAACAAAACAGAACATCAAGAACGAGTAGACCAATTTCTGAAGAAACTGCAAATTTATAATTCGTTCTGATACTAATAAAAGAGAACAGGATAATTCCTAATTCAACATACCAAAATATAGATAAGTGCCTGAGGAAAGAAGTGAAAATAACTATAAATGGTCATTTGTTGCCAAAATATGGAATCACTATCCATAACTGTAATCTAACATGCTAGCTGTAAAGGGAGCAATCCATGACTTGAATAAACTATATTATAAGTAAGAATAATAAATCAGCTAAGGAACAATTCTTATATTAGACCAAAGTCTGAAAATATTAAGGATTAAAGCTAAATGTTCAAATCCTAATTAACATTCAACAATAATTTACTGTCTATGGAAGACATTCTACTGCCTAGATAACTGTAAACTTGTCATGAAAATGGTGAATTCCGAAATTCATTGAACAACTGAGGCCAACAATTGAACTAAAACTTCGAACCCACGTATTCATTCACCTATACACAGGCAGAATAGTCTATATAATATAGGAGTGTCCTAAAATTATGCATAATGATTGTCTATATAAATTCCTAATGACTGATTTAAAAAAACATCCCACATAGCAAATCCAGGTACATGTTACTATATAACTTGATTATGACCAATAACTGAATCAAATCCATACAAAAAAAATACAACATTCTTTCCAACTGGCAAAACAAGTAAGTAAAATGAGAACATAAGTTATACAACACATAAACATATAGCACAGTATAGTAGCATTACAATATTTAGTTCCATACCAATGCAACATCTAATATAAGTAAACACTCTAATGGCCTTAATAATTTTAACTAATTATAAACAGATACTAATCAAAGTATAAGCTGTAGATATATCAAATCTGGTGATTAATAACAAAAATCTAAGAAAATATCAAATCGTAACCAAACCGAGCCAAAACAATAACACTCATAGGAATAAGTTAACTTAATAGACATTAAGTTAATCTTCCTCTGAAGATGAAGATGTTGCCTCATCTGTTGTATTATCAGGGAGTAAATCCTTTATATGAAATTGACCAATTCGTCTATTTGTCGAATTGTCTTTTAATTCATATACTAAAGGAGATATTACCCTAACGACAGTACAGGGAACATATTTCTGACAAAACTTAGCAGAAATGGCATCACCTTTATTTGATTTTACAAAATTCCGTTTCAAAACTCGATCGCCCACAAAAAATCGCAAATCTCGTTTCCTCAAATTATACTGATGCTGATTTCTATGGTAAGAAGCTTTCAACTTCTTCCTAATGTCAGCGAATATTGGAGGTAAGTTTTGGAGATCTTCCATACGGTGAAGTTTCTCAGAAATTTGAGGAAGAGTTGTTGAATTTTCAGAAATTAAACCGAAATAATCACCTGACAATGGAACATGCCTACCAAAATTAACATAAGCTGGAGAGCACTGAGTGGTTTCATGAACAGAAGTTCGAATGGCTTGAGCAACTGAATGAATGTACTGATCCCAAGCTCTATGATCAGTGTAAGTGTAAGATCGAAGAGCAGTAACAATGCTACGATTTACACGTTCAGTGTGGTTAGCTTGCGGATGATAAGCTGCATTGTAGAATATCTTTTGGACCTTATATTTACTTAAAAGATCTTTAAAGGCTTTAGAAATAAATTGTGGACCATTATCACATGATACTATTTGGGGAATACCAAATAGTAAGAACACTTGCTCCTCTAAGAACTTCAAAATAGCTGGAGTTGTAGCCTTACGAAGAGGGCAAACTAAAGGAAATTTGGTGAAGTAATCTACAACAACCAAACAATACGTATTACCTGCATAACTACGTGGATACGGTCCAATAAGGTCTAAAGAGATCATTTGCCAAGGAAAATTAATGTTCCTAAACGAACCCATTAATCCAGCTTGAGGTAGGTTACTCGGCTTGCATGTTGCACAAACTCTACATCTAGAGATGTATTTCTTAACTGAGTTGCGCAGACCAGGCCAGTAATATAACTCAGCTATTTTACTAAATGTTTTATAAAAACCAAAGTGACCTGATGTCACATCATCATGAAAAGTTCTCAAGACTTCATCCCTATTTGCTGTTGGGACTACTATTTTCCAATCAGACATATTCGATAAAGATTCAACTGGACTGATTACATGTTTATACAGGATATTATTCTCTACCTTGAAATCAGGATATCTAGTAGGTTCTTGGGTGACATTATGAATCATCTTTCGATACCAATTATCTGGAGATAAAGTGGACATATCTAAAAGATTGATATCGAATGTACGTGACAACGCATCTGCAACCACAACACCATTGGCTTTGCGATGAACAATATTATAATCAAAGACAGAAAGCCTACAAATCCAACGGGATAAACGTTGTGACGGATTTTTCATGGAATGTAACCATAATAAAGAACTATGATCTGTGATGATAGTAAACTTACGACCCTCAAGATAGTACCGAAAGGCATCAAGACCATGGATAATTGCAAGAAGTTCTCTCTCTGTGGTGGAATAATTTTTCTGTGCTTTATTGAGCTTTTTGCTGGTATAAGCTATTGGATGTTCCGAACCATCCTTCATTTGAAACAGTACACCACCTGAAGCAGTGTTGGAACAATCTGTCATGAGATAGAAATGCTCTTTAAAATTCGGAGATGTTTTAAAATTCGGAGATGTCATGACAGGTGCACTAGTAAGAGCTTCTTTTATACGCCGGAAAGCATCATCGGCTTCTGAAGTCCATGTAATAGTTTGGCCTTTTTTCCTATTTTTAAGGAGATCTGTAAGTGGAGATAACAAAGTAGAATAAGACGGCACAAACCGACGATAATATCCACACATGCCTAATATCCTACGGACTTGAGTAGTAGTCTTAGGTATAGGAAAATCTTTGATAGCTGTAACTTTATCAGGGTCAGTCCTTAAACCTTTACTATCGACTACATATCCTAAAAATTTAAGACTAGGACGACAAAACTGACATTTATCTAAATTAATAGTTAAATTAGCCTCTTTGAGACGTAAAAACAATTTATCCAAAATTTCCATATGAAGAGAAAAATCAGGAGTGACAACCAAAATGTCATCCAAATAATAAAAAACATAGGGCTCTAACTGAGGACCAATGACTAAGTCCATCAGACGACACATTGTCTGAGGAGCTGAAACAAGACCAAAAGGCATAGTGACAAACTGAAATAATCCTTTTCCACTAACTGCAAAAGCTGTATACTTTTTACTTTCCTCACTCAAAGGAATCTGTAAAAAAGCTTTAGATAGATCGATAGAAGAAATATACCTAGCATTCTGGAGTTTACTTAGAATGACGTCTATTCGGGGAATAGGATAAGCATCCCGATTTGTAGTAATATTATTCAACTTTCGACCATCGAAGCAAACCCTAAAAGATCCATCTTTTTTCTTGGTTAACCACAAAGGACTACAGTAAGAAGACGTGGAAGGTTCAATGATCTTCAACTCTAACATGGAATCAATTTCCTTTTCCAAGTCAACTTGCCAAGCCTGAGGAATAGGATACTGATATTGTCTAAAAGGTGTGGTATCTCCCACCTCGATAGTGTGAGATATTAAGGATGTACGACCTAATTTGTCTTTTGACGAAAGGGTTGTAAATTTAGAGATCATATTCTCTAATTGACTTTGTTCTGAACTAGATAAACTAGTAAAATCCTGAATAGCACTAAGTAAGGACAGATTAAATTGAGAAATAGAAAAGGAAAAATTAGAACAATTTAGTGTGCTATTAAAAGCATTTAAGAAGTCCATACCTAAAATTATAGAATTCTGAACTGAAGGAATAATGTAGAATGTAATTTGTTTACATAAATCTGCTACTGTGATTTCAGTTTCAAATTTGCCTGTAATAGACTGAACTGTACCATCTGCAGTAGACACTTGCAGAGAAGAAATGGGCATAATAGAAATCTCAGCATTTTTCAGTAATGCTAATGAATGTGAACCTATCACAGAAATGTTCGAGCCACTATCTAAAAGAGCTAAACAAGATTGTCCTAAAATCTTAATAGGAAGATAAGGTCTATTATCATTATGTTTTCTCACTAATAACGAATTCAAATCAAAACAATTATTATCTGATTGATCAAAAATTTTAAATGGTACTAAACTAAACTTATTATCTCTACCTACACAATCAGAGGATGCAATAGGCAAACAAGAAGAATCAGAAATAAAAGAATCCTCCTGAATTGTGGTAGACTCTGGTATAGATACTGGAACTACTACACTGCTACTATTATGTTTATTACTAAGATTTGGGAAGATATTTGGGGAAGATAAGCTATGCGAATCAAATGTATTATATTGAGAAGTTACTTCTTGGAATGACTTGGTGTGGTGTGTGTTTGTTTTTTGGGGACAACCCCTTTCCCTTTCCGACTGGAAGACGGGTTTGGGTGGCTTGACGTGGTTGGACCAGTGACTTCGTTTGATGTAACGGTTTGATTCCCTGATGGGGGTGTGGACGGAGAAACGCTCAGGGGACGGACCTCCGATCGTTCGTTTCCCGAACACCTAAAACAATTGCGTTTGAGGGTATTTTCTTTACCACAACCGTGGCAGAAAATACGGGTACGAGGGATGCCGCAATCATAAAAAGTATGGCCAGACTCACGACAATTCCAGCACACTACAGAACTTACAACTGAGATATTACGCTCAGGGCCCTTAGATTGCCAAGAACGGTGCCTAAAAGGATTTTGGTGACCGAAAGAGTCAGAAGAGTGTTTGGAAGTGGTGGGAGGTTGAGAAGACCAAGATAAAGTTTCCTCCAAACGTTTACATTTCTCGGTGATGTCTGCTATACTGGTGATGTCTACTAAAGCTAATTGCTGGTGATAAAAAGGCAATAGACATTTTAGAATAATCTTAATTTTTGCAGAATCTGTTAGAGGAGTCTCAAGGCGACTACACATACCCAAAATGTTATTGATAAACATCGTAACAGACTCATTTGGCTTCTGTTTACGATTTTTGATTTGGTCTAGAAGGTCATCTTGAAAAGAATATGGTAGAAAATCAGATTTAAGTTTCTGAGCCAAATCAGACCAATTAGAAAAATTATTGCGGTTGTTTCTAAACCACGTAAAAGCTGCGCCTGTAAACAATTCAGCAGAAGCTGCAAAAAGATCATCTTCACTTACTCCTCTCGATACTCGAAGACATTCCACCCTATCCAAAAAAGAAATTACTTGGTCATAATGACCTTCACCAGAAAATGTAATGCCCCATTTATGTACCTGAACAGGTTTGGGGTGTAGAAATGAGTTAGCTGCTTGGACAGAAGAAATAGGAGTTGAAGTAGCAATTGGATTTACTCGTGAATCAAGTTCACCCTCTAGGCTAAGAATTCGGATTGAAATTGAGCGTTTATAAGATTGCTGATCCTCATTTGAACACGACAATAAATGAACACGGCCTGAGACATGAGCTAGACGTGATATCAGCCTGGAGTATAGGCTATCTTGGACAGTCCCTCTAAAATCGGATATCCTTTTAGCCAAATCATCCACAGTCTCATCAATCTCTTCTTGCTGTTCTAGAAAAGGAATACTTGTGGCAGAAATTTGTCGAAAGCTTCTGTTTCCTTCTTCTTGCCTTAAAGCTCCACGCAATAGTTTGCGTTTTAAATCCACATTGGAAGACTCATCAATATTGATGTCCCTAATTCTCAACTCATAATCTAATTCCTTGACTAATAAATGTTCTACCTTGAATGCAGACATTGTGAAAAAAAAAAAAAATAGATGAATAGATGAATAGACAAAGGAAATAATGTATTACCACTCCACAAAATCAATCGAAGAATAATCTAAGGTTAAAAAAATATATATATATCTAAATAAATATGTAACAACACACCACAAAATCAATCCAAGAATAATCTAAAGTTATTCACAAAAATTTTAAAATGGTTAAGTAAAGTTAAGTAAATATAACACAATCCTTGAAGCAACACACAATGGTTTCAACAAGTATATGATTAACAAATAATTGAATATAAAAACCCACCAATATTGGCTAATAAATATATATAAAAATAGTAATATCTAAATTATTAAATTCTTATAGTTCAATAATTAGTAAAATAGATTGTTAACTGTACACAATGATTAAGAAGGTGAGGGTTTAAATATGAATATAAGTAAACTGCAGCAATACAAGTATACCTATAAATGTAAATCTAATAAGAAAAGATAAATAAATAAGGAAGTTAAAAAAAATGAACAAAGAGCAACAGGAACAAATTAGAAATAATAAAGAATATTTTGCAAAGAGAAATATACTACAGAATGTACGGTCTGAACTGAGAAAAGGCACCACGTTGGGCTCGCCAATGTAACAAAATTGAGGAATGTGGGGCAAAAATGTGCAGTGTAGCAATAGGGTGAACTCTAAAATGCACCTTGATACAACAACGAACTAATATGGGGAATAATGGAAGATGGAAGGGATTAGATAGAAATAAATTATGTAAAAGAAATAAATATGAATTTTATGAAGTAAATATGAATTTTAAAATATAACAGAATTAAGTGTTGGCTAGCGACTATGCAGGAGAATGACCACTTGACACTCAAAGAAGGATTCGGCCAATTTGCATGCCCTACAGAGACCGTAAGATATAAGAATTAATGACAAGAAAACCACCAAGAAATAAACAGATGAAAAGTAAAAGTTGCTCTAGTGAATGCTTGGGCGCCAGGAAGTTAAATGTTTTCTTCCGAGATATCTTGTATTGCTGAAAATAAGAAAGATAGGTACTAATTGAAATATTAAATTTTAACCCAACTTTAATAAATACCAATTTTATGTACAGACTATTTTAAACCCTTATATATGACCCATCACCTCTTATATACAATTAACTTATCTATATTTACAGTAAAATCCCTGAATAATTATAAAACAATTTACCCCTGATATACCCCTTAAAAATTTCAAATTGTGACAAAAGTTAGATCCAATAATAATGTATAAATAATAAATATAATTATATACTACTCACTAATAGTTAGTTTTCGTTCAAAAATTGTTTAGGTTTTTAAGAAAAAAATTCTCTGGGATATGTGTGCACACAATAACCTAACAAAGAGAAATTCAAGGGAGAGTTATAACCTCATCCCTTGGTAAACAATAAATAATTAAATTAAATTACAATGATAAAATGTTTTTTTTTTTAGGAAAAATTGAAAATATTTATTATTAAGGATAGTTTTTGTTATTAAAAATTGAACCAAAAGTTAAACCTTGAAGAGGACATAAAAAAATTATTTAAAGTAATTGAATGATAATAAAAAAAAATAAGTCAGTTCTTCCTGTCGGTTTCCCTCGAAGAGTGGAGAACTGGACTCAGGTGGTAACAAGATACCAAACCTGTATTCCCTGGATCAGGTACTATTGGACAAATACGTCCCTTTAAACTGCTTCTTAATTTCCCATAAAAAAAACCAACTTGGAACTCCTTCCCCTTATCTTTATTAAGTATAACCCCAACTAAAAAATAATTCTTCCCCTGACTTGTAACTGGATCCTTGAGTAGGCTAAAAAAACAGTTGTGTTACTCCAAGTTTTTGTACATACAAAAGGTAAGGAAAAACACAAGGGTTATCAATCTTGAAAGGCGATACAAAAAATGTCAGGAAGTGACCTTATTGAAATAAAAACCTTAATGGTTTTCGGTAAATAGTGACCTTCGGATGGTGTGACAATGTTTTTATAATGTATGGATATATTAAATAGATAATTTTAACGGGAAACATGATCTATATATATTATAGAATAGAAAAAAAAAAGAAATATTAGCCGGTCTAAACGGTATGAAATTGAAATAAATAATTGTTCGCTTTAACTCTTGAAAGGAAATAAAAAATTGAGATAGATATAGAATCTAATACTTATAATTTATTTAGGTATAAAACTTTTCCTTAATGAAATAAGGTGAAATATAACAAGTATCAAGTATATGAAATACCTATCAAAGACGAAATTAAAATAGGTCTGAATTTTACTAACTATGGCGGATGATATAAAGGATTTTTTCTTATAATTTATTTGTAATGTTATCTTACCGGCTAGGGTGATCCAACTGAAAATATCCTCGTACAAAACAACAAAATAACTCAAATGGTTTCTTCTAAAATAACAGCATTTCACATAAAAAATAAACTTAAACCAAATTCGGGAAAAAAAAATGGACTCCCAGCCGCTCTACTCTGAGATGTTTATTCACTCACATCCAGTTAACAAGTGACAAGTTGAGATTTTACACGTCGCAGAATAAATGTACTTTCAGAATTTCACCGCTGAGGGCGCAGTTTAATACCAACATCAGAAAATAAAATTTACTGGGAGTTATTTAAATATTTAGTTTAAGAATATTTTAATATGAATTTAATTTAGAATCAAATTAAAAGATTCCAGTCACAAAAAGAAGGTAAACGATTATTTAAGTAACGGACTCGTTACAAATTGTAACAGGAAAATACGTCTTCGTGAAAAATTATTTTTCTTCCAATCAGGATTTTTTTCAATGTATAAAATATAGGCATTTAGTGCACATATGTCTATAATATTCATAAAGAGCCTGAATGGCCAACGAGCAGTTCTTCTTTTACAGGAATATTCCCTAATCAGTTTGTCGGCATTATCAACACCACCCTTGGTATTATTATAGTCTAAAATCATCAAGGGTTTGTTTTGAGAGTCTTGACAAATTATATCACTATCGTGTTGACTTGAAAGAAGATGTACCATCCTGTGTATTTTAGGTATGTACGAAACCATAGCTAATTCTTTAGTAAAAGCAAATATTGACGACTCCGCAGGTCTTTTTGTCAAACTTAGTTGTGGTGGTGTATCAGGTTTATTTTTGCGGACGGTCCCAAGTAAAGTAAGGTTTTTAGATAAAAGATATTGAGCAAGAGGAACATTGGTAAAAAGTTGTCAGTTGTAATTCCTCTCCAACTGCCATGATATGGTTCCACCAGATCTTTCACAACACGAAATCCCTGATTTTTCTCTATTCTACCACCTGGTAGTTTTCCAAGGTACACCTGAAGTTTTGATAAATAACATGTTTTAACATCCGCGGCAGCCCAAATTTTTATCCCATAGCGGCAAGGTTTTGATTTTATATATTGTCTAAAAGGACACTTTCCTCTAAAACTCACTAACTGTTCGTCAACGGTTATATGTTCGTATGGTTCAAAGGCTTTGTCACAGTTAGAGACGAACATGTCCCAAATTACTCGTATCGCCGCTAACTTATCCTGTTCCTTCCGCTCCACCCTGGTCACTTTGTCATCAAACCTCAAGAAACTCGATAATTCTTCAAATCGCTTCCTAGCGAATGCGGCTGTAAAAAATGACCGGCGTATTGAGGTGTCTGTAGACCATATCTCTCGTGTCGATTCTTTCCCACACCTTAAAGCACCAGCTTTGATAAGTGCTCCTAAAAAGCTATCCAGTTCATTGTTGGTAAGTACCGTCCACTCTTTTTTGTTATTCGGATGTTTTTCGTTCCACTCTTGATAACGCCTAACAGCTTCTTCATTAGTATGAAGGCATATGACATTCTTCATCTCTTCGGTCAAAAATAAATTGAAATAGTCTAAAAACGTGTTGGAATTTTTACTATAGTTTGTTAAGCCTGGATGTACATTTATAATATTTTTTTGTTGCCTCTTGGATCTCACGAAAGGTAGGCTATTCCACTGCATTCCAGATTTGGATGTATATGTTGGACCACTAACCTCACTAATATTATCGTCCACTTCGGTAGGTTCTGCATCTGATTCCTCGTCACTGTTGACTTCTAAATTGTCCTCAGTTTCCAAAACATTTTCCTCAAAAACATCTTGCTCTTCGCTATCTGATTCGTCGGTAATCTCATAGTCGAAATCGGAGTCTGATATCCCTTCTTCTATATTTCGGATAATTTTTTCATGTTCTTGGTCGCTTATTGTCATTTTCATTCTCTTACGGTCCATTTTTCAATGTAAACTGACGAAAAATGTTAAAAATAATAAAAATATTCTGGTGCCTCTAAATGCCCAATCGGGGTCACAGCGAGACTCCACTTATCTAAATCTCTCTTACAGACCACTGCACCTCACGAATGTTCGTGGTATACTAACAGAAAACGTAGGAGACACGTCCACACAAATACCTGATTGCGCGGTTGCCAAATGTTTCAAATAAAGATATTATAGCCAAAAATGTATGTCTGGGGTCCCATAGTGACCCCGATTGGGCATTTAAGGGTTAATAAACAATATAAATTCCAACTATGTATGTTTATTATATTTTTTACTAAAAAAATTAATTGCACATATTACTAATATATATAGAAAAACATTGCTTTTTTTATTTTTTTAATTGGGAAACTTTTTCAAATGTGCTCAGTAGGCCTTTAAACCTATAAGCCGTCACACACATTTTGCATATTTTTCGTGGCCGATTAGATAAATACCAACCTAACTACAAAGCCTGAAAACCTCAAAACTGTTTCTATTGACCCCGTTTTACGGTACTGTGATTCAATGAAATATTTAGTATATGATTCTAATAGGCCTATTACTAAATCCCGATTAATTTTAAATTGTACTAGATTGTGCTAGATTTGTAGTAATAGATAACTTGATTGAACTGCTTGAAAATGATTATTTTGCACTTCGGTTTAAACTTTAATATATTTCACGTTTCTAAGAAACTGGATATAATTGATATAATAAGAAGAATAAGAAGAATATAATAAGATGTCTCATTCAAAGATTATTTAAATAATAATAGCTACTTTGTGGTTTTTCTTATTTAATAAACACTAATAATATACTTAAAACAGCAATCTGATCAGGGCCAAGCCGTGCCGGGGTGCAAGGGGTGCGTGGCACCCGGGCGGCGCTCGCTTGGGGTGGCAAAATTTACTCAAAAATATAAAAATATAAATATCAAAAAATAAAATCAAAACGCCAAACGCGGTCTTTCCATGTGATGTATAATATACATTAGTATAATCAAAACAATAATACCAAAATTGTGCGTAGCTGGCGCTGACCGATGCTATTACATGCAACGGTGGCGGCGGTAGAGAAACTATCAGTGAATTAATATTTCGGGCCGAAATCTATACGTGTTTTCTATGTTTTCTTTCATGCGAGTAAGTTTTACCGAAAGATAGTTGCGAATTTAATGACAAGTTACCTATTAGTGTGATTTTTTAAAAATTTATTTCTGTTATACATTATATTATTACTGTTATCAGTGTATTGTGAATGATAAGTTTATCCAAATAGCTTTTTATTACCTACACAAATTATATAAAGTTAAAGTAGTATTTTGCACCTTTTACTGATTTAATTTTTTTTTAGCATATAAAATTTCCGGTCTTTATTCTTGTTCACATTATAAACTGTTATTTACTGATTTAGATGGCTGATGTTAGAAATAGACTTTCTGGTTCACAATATCGAAACAGAAGGATAGAAAAAGAGGAAGACCACAAACGATTATCTGGCTTACTAAAAAAGTTTATTTGTATCCACGACGAGTACGCAACCTCAACCTTCAACAATCCAAGCATTAGATGTTCAACCTTTTAAATTAAGTGAAAAAGATGCAGAGGACCAAAATAAATCGACCGCCGAAAACATTACACTGGACCAGGATACTCCCTCATTAAATACTACGCAAACCGAAACCGCAGATATTGATTGAAGTGTAGAGCAATGTAAAAATCCAGCATATTGGCCAGAGTGTAGCATTTCAAATCACCCTGTTTGTATTAAAACACCGAAATATTTTCTCAATCCCTTTGTGTCATTGGGATTGATAATATAAACATTTCTGGTCTGTATATATTAAATAAGATGCGTATTTCTTTGGTATTTCTTTGATCGTTTCCGCTTAATATTGCGCGTCAAATAAACATCCACTTAGATTGGTGAGAAAGTTATGCGGGGACGCGAACGATTTTTAAGAATAACATCACTCTGCAATAGACTACCGAAGTGGTCACTTCATTGTTTCGAGTCACCATTTTTTTTAAATTCGTAATGGTTTTTTGTTTTTCGTTTTTGTCATGGAAATATAGTGTATTGTAGCAGTTAAATGTGAAGTTTAAGTGGATGTTGGGATTGAAATCTTGAAAGGAAAAAATGCGGCGTGTGTAATCTAAAAAAGCCGGCAAATTTTATTTGTGGAAAGGTGAATTTAATTCAAAAATGCGATCTGGCAGTTTTTTGTTGAGTTAATCACCGATGTGTTGTATTGTGTCCTATTTGAGAGATTTGAAAAATAGCGTTACAATAATTTAAGAGGTCCACATGGTTTCAAGCAAGAACTTGAAAAGCCGAGCTTTGAAGATCACAGTTTCTTGTCATCCAAGATAATCCGAGGCTCTAATCCAGTGCCCAACTTCCAAAGAATTGTCTATTTGTTTTCCCTGGTCATTTTAGACCATTTTGCAGCTTGAGTGAGACGCATTTGTGTTTGTTTGCAGTGCTTTAGTTCAAGAACTTTCTTAAAGAAAACAGTATTTAGTAAGTACGTTACTAAGTAAGGTACTTTTTCTCAAAATTTTACTAAGTAGAAATAGACATTATTCATTAAATTAAAAAATTGCTTCATGGCAAGTTGAAAAATTGTAGGTAATAAATAAAATTATAAATTTTATGGATTGGCTAATTGTCATATTTTTGAATGCAAATAATTTTACAATTTAGTTAATATTTCAAAAAATTATTAACAAAAAGTTGTTCTTATATAACCATAAATTTTGATTAGTTTTGTTTCAAAAGAGTAAACACTACGTAAACTAATATTTTTCATTTCTAATAATTATTTAAATAGTTACAACTAGTTGTTGGAACCGCTACAAAATGTCGCCCAACCATTATTTAAATTCCTATAGTGTCCCCAACGTCTAGAGTTTGTTGTTAAACCATTGCACCATTGTAAGTTGTTTTTGCATTTTGTTAATTTTATTTGTAATAACTGTTTATGGTGAAGTAATAATAAATATGTGATGTTTCTCCCTAAACCAAGTGTAATATTATTTCCTTTAAAAATATTATAACCCTTTTAATATTCTTTTAGGAAAGAAAAGCCTTTCTTTCCATCCAGCAGGAAGATTCTTTGTTTGTTTGCTTACTCTATCTCCAGCTCAGTAATTTCTGTCCCCAGTTTTCAACCCCCTATAAGTGATACCCAATGTGGTAGGCAAATATAACCGCTACAACAGATAGGTACTGTTAGACTAATAATTTTAGTCATAGGTCCAGTACAATTAAAAAATATTATTTATCCTGTAAATAATTTAAACAGATCTTTTAGCTCTACTTACTTCGTAAAAAAGTTGACGAATAATGAAAAAGTACTTAAAAACTGGCTTATTTACTAAAAATATAAAGATTCAGTATACTGCTTTTCCTGCAAATTATTTGAAGTTTTTTCTACTCGTAATAGTTTTAGCGCTAATAATGGTTTTAGGGACTGGCAACACTTGTCTCGGGCTTTAGAAAGACACGAAACTAGTAAGGGGCATTTCGAAAGTGTTAAGAAATGGGTTGAATTAAAAAACTCAATTGAAAAAGGTTTAACTGTAGATTATATGAATCAGAATTTATTTCAAATATAAAGGGGTGTAAAGCTAGTTCGCGTCCGTAGTAGAACACTACACGTGCACCCTGGATAACGCTAAATGAACTAGCACAAAAGGCGCCAGATAATCTTGAATCTCCTGGCAATTCAAATATCACAGAAAATCTTTCCAGAAATGACACTTGTAAACGGACCTTATCAGGACCATTTGACCAAAGAACTCGGACCAAGCATACGAGTTTGCCATTTTAACATAGAAGGCATAAGCAGGGCAAAATGTCAAATCCTGCACAGACTTTTAAAAGACAACGAAGTTGACCTAGTAGCACTTCAGTAAACTCACACAGAAAACGAAGGTCAACTAAGCTCAAGAGGAAAAATCCCCGGCTATGATCTTTTGGGCGCTACCTACGATAGAGCTTACGGACTGGCAACATATGTCCGTTCAAACATAGAAAATGCAGCATTAATCGTCACTTCTACCAAGAACAACATCCACGAGGTAACTGTGAAAATAGGCAATGTCATAATAGCTAACATGTACAAACCTCCTGCTATTACCTGGCCTGTCCAAGTTCTTAATCCCTATGAACACCCAGCCATATACGTAGGGGATTTCAACAGCCACCATGAGATGTGGAAATACTCAGACACTGACAGAAATGGCACGTCCCTTGTGGAATGGGCAGAGAAACATGGTGCCTACCTTCTATTCGTCGCCAAAGATAGAGGCACTTTCAGATCTGCGGCCTGGAGGAGAGAATATAACCCTGATCTCTGTTTTGTTACCATTGACAACAAAGGCCAACCGCTAGCAGCATCACGAAAGGTTATGCCTGACTTTCTACATAGTCAACATCGCCCCGTCCTAATCAAGATCGGTATCAGCATTCCGATTATAAGATCGTTCCCACGCCTCAGATGGAACTTCAAGAAAGCTAACTGGTCTGCTTTCACCAGTAACCTTGACAAATGCCTAGGATGGATTTCACCAAAGAGCCAGAACTACGGGAGACTAACAGGAGCAATAATCACCTCAGCAAAAGCGACAATCCCTAGAGGATACCGCAAAGAATATATCCCTGGTTGGACAGAACAGAGCGAAAAACTGTATGAAGAATATTGCGAAGATGGAAAGCAGGAGATTGCAGACGAACTACTCCACAGCATTGATGCTGCCAGGCGTGAAAAATGGACCCAGACAGTACAAAACCTAGACTTTCAGAAGTCAAGTCGACAAGCTTGGTCCCTACTGCGGAAACTCGGAAGTAGCAACCCACCCGTTCGCCAAACCAACCTAGTAACTCCAGACCAAATAGCTACGCACATAGTGTCAACCTCTAGGGCACCTCAAAATCGTTTACATACAATTAAAGTTAAAAAAGACCTCAAAACCATAAAATCTAGTCTTGCACACTCAACAGAATATTCCAACCCATTTACGCATGAAGAAATATCGCAAGCCCTAAATGAAATGAAAACAGGAAAAGCGCCGGGTTTCGACGCCATTCACGCTGAGTTCCTCAAACATAGCGGCAGATTCACTAGGCAATGGCTCGCAGAATTCTTTTCTGACATCCTTCAAACGGGAAACGTCCCCCACCAACTCAAAAATGCAAAAATCGTCGCCATTTTAAAACCAGGGAAAAGTAATAATTCACCGAAAAACTACCGCCCCATCGCACTCTTAAGTATGGTGTACAAATTGTTCGAAAGACTGTTGTATAATAGAATCAGCAAAACCATATTCCAACACTTACCAGTGGAACAGGCAGGATTTCGGCCAAACCGCAGCTGCCCAGACCAGGTACTCGCCCTGACCAATTATGTGGAATCAAACTTTCAAAAGCAATTAAAAACAACCGCTGTACTACTACTATTACTAAGGATTTCCACAGTTTTCACTGTCCTCCTTCACTCAACCGTTTTCTCCAATTTTCCCTGTCATTCCAGTCTCCATCTCGCAGGGTTCTTTTCTCCATAGCCTCGTCGATTTCATCTCTGAATGACCTTCGGGGTCTTCCTCTCTTTCTTCTTCCAATCGGGCTCCATTCTGTGATTTTGTTTATCCAGCGTCCTCTGTCCGCTCTTCTGACGTGGCCGTACCAGGATAGTCTCTTCTCCTCTATATAGTCGATTATGTCTTATTGCACTTCCATTTTCCGCTTAATCTCTGCGTTTTCAATTCTGTCTCTTTTTGTAAGTCTACAGCTTCTCCTCAGAAACTCCATTTCTACTGCTCTTATTCTACCTCTATTTCTCTTGTTTATTGTCCAGTTTTCGGACCCATATGTCAGGATACTTCTTGTCAGGGTATTATATATTCTCTTTTTTGTCTTTATCGTAATGTTCTTATCCCACAACACTGAGTTTAGTTGTCTTATACAGTTTCTTGTTTGTCTCAGTCTGTTGTTTATATCTTCTTCTGTTGTTCCCTGGTTCGATATTATGGTTCCTAAATACTTGAATTTATCTGTTCCATTTATTTGTCTTCCCTCGTCTATCTCTAGGTTTCTCATATCCTTGTTTTCTGTTGTTAGGTATTCGGTTTTCTCTAAGTTTATTTCCATTCCGTTGTTTTTATATTCTTCTTCTAGTTTTCTGAGCATAAAGCTGAGATCTTCTTCATCTTAAAAACTTAAGGTGTATAGGTATTCGTCTCTTACTGGTATGCCCATTTCTTCGCACTTTCTCCTCCATGGTTTGAGTGTCTTTTCTAAGAATATTTTAAACAGAGTAGGGGACGTAGCACAGCCTTGTAGAAGTAATTTTGTCGTCTTAAATGGATTGTAGGCTTTATTTCCACATTTAATAGCTACTTTGTTTTCTTTGTATAGTGCTTTAACTGCTTTTATTAGTGTTTGTCGGATTCCGAGATCATTCATTGCTTCCCATAATTTGACTCTAGGTATTGAGTCATATGCTTTCTTTAGATCAACAAAGGCCAGATGGACCGGTCTACCTTTTGCCATTTTCTTCTCTATCAGTTGTTCTAATGTGTACGTATGATCTAGGCATGATTTTCCTACTGTGAACCCTGCTTGGTCTTCTCCAATTTTTCCTATTATTTCAGTTTCTAGTTTTTCTTTAATAATTTTCCCGTAAAGTCTACCTACCGACGATATTATACTAATTCCTCTATAGTTTTCACATTTTTTCCTGTTTCCTTTCTTATGTATGGATGTGATGTATGCTTGTGTCCATTCCGCAGGTATTTCTTCTCCATTTAGTCCTCTTTCGAACATTCTATGTAGCATGCGGAATAACTTTTCCGTTCCGTTTTTAATTAGTTCGTTTGGTATTCCTCCGGGTCCTTTGGCTTTTTTGTTCTTCAATGTCTTGATTGCTCTCTTAACTTCTGCCAGGCTTATTTCTATCTGGTCGTATGCCCCATTTCCTGCATGTTCTATATTCTCTTCCTGAAATTGGGGACGGTTTTCTGTAAGTAGTTCTACGTAGTATTCTTGCCACTCGTTTTCACTAATTTTGCCGATCTGGGTTTTCTCTGTCTTATTTCGTTGAAGTGCTTTTAATATTAGCCATGATTCTGAATTTCTCGTTCCTCCGATATGTCGTTCTATCTCTGTGCATGCTTGTTCCCATCGTTCGTTCTTTTCATTTGTTACTCTTTTCTTTACCTCTCTGTTTTTCGCTCTATATAGGTCTAAGTCTTCCTGTTTTTTGGTGTTTAGGTATTTTATGTGTAGTTTTTTCTTTTCTTTTATGCATTTCAATGTGTCTTCCCTTAATTTTATATTCTGATGGGTGTTCCTTTGGTCGTCTTCTCCAAGAGCTTCTAAGGCCGCTGAAATCAGGCAGGTTTTTATGTGTTCATGCATTTCATCTAACGTGTCATATCTGAATTCTTCTAGTTTTTGGTCTAGTCTTCTTTTGTATAAATCTTTTATTGATTCTTCCTGCAATAGATGTAATTTGAGCCTCTTTTCGTTTGTCTTCATCGATCTATCTGCTGCTTATGACACTGTGTGGCGACAAGGGGCAATATATAAATTAATGCGAATAATCCCATGCAGAAAGACCACTGAGTTTATTAACGCCATGCTATCCAACAGATGTTTTAAAGTTATATTGGGAGACAAGACTAGTACCCAAAGAAAACTGAATAATGGACTTCCACAAGGATTCGTGCTGGCTCCCATGCTTTTCAGCCTCTACATAGCAGACATGCCAGAACCCACATCAAAAAAGTTTGGATACGCAGACGACTGGATGCTTGCCGCAAGTCATAAAGAATTCGAGGTCACTGAACGCATTCTAACAAACGATTTAAATGCCCTAGGGGATTATTTCCGCAATAATACGCAAATGGAGGTTGCAACCCAATCCAACTAAGACAGAAGTGTCCTGCTTCCATTTGAACAACAAGATGGCCAACTATCAACCTCAAATCCATTTTGAGGATAGACTCCTTAACTATAATAAACACCCAAAATACTTAGGTGTTACACTTGACAGAACGCTAAACTTTAAAGAGCATCTTACTAAGACTGCTGCAAAACTCCGAACTCGTAACAAAATCCTGCAAAAGCTCTGCGGCACTACATGGGGCTCCTCAGCACCCACACTTAGATCGACATCATTAGTACTGGTATACCCCGTAGCGGAATCCTGTGCACCAGTATGGATAAACAGTCCACATACTCACCGTGTTAATGTCCAACTCAACCAAGCCATGCGAACTATATCGGGCACAATCAAGGCCACTTACTGGTTACCAGCTTTGAGTCATATAGCTCCTGAGCTCCGCTCCCATGAACTTCCGCCAGAGACATAAATAGGCTCTGTTCAAGACACCCGCCTCTAAAAACAGCAAAAAGGCTAGTAGATCAAAACTTTAATGTAACTGAACGGTGGAGAGAACAATGGGAGAATAACGCTGCACCAGCTAACTGGAACATGCCATGTATTACAAGCAAACCTGAGGGCTTCAACCAACCGAGACGAATTTGGACCACACTCAATAGAATAAGGACGAACTATGGCAGATGTTCCTACTCACTTTTTAGATGGGGAAAAATACAATCACCAAATTGCGACTGCGGCGCCGAAAGGCAAACAGTAAAACACATGGTAGAGGAATGCCCGATTAGATCCTATAACGGCAACCCTTCGGATTTCCTGGCTGCTACAAAAGAGTCAATCGAATATATTTATAATCTAGATGTTTGTTTGTAGAATAATATTTTTGTATTTACTGTTGTTTGTAATTTATATAATTTATATATATGTATATATATGAACCTGTGATGTAACCATACCCTAAATAATAATCAAATATACAAAAAGATGAACATCTGTTTTAAAAAGAATTATTTTTGTGATTCAATTTTTGGCTGGACAAAATTTAGCTTTTAGGGGCAACGGTCAAAAACTATTCGAAAAAGGTAATGCTAATTTTATGCAATTAATTGAGACAATTGCAAAATTTGATAGTGTAATAACTGACCTTATCGGCAGGATTCAAAAAGATAGTATAAAAATGGCACATTATTTGGGCGATAAAATTGAATCCTTAAAAATGTGCAAATATTTTTAAATTATCCTTGATTGCACACCTGACATTAGTCATCACGAACAAATCACAATTGTTGTTGGGTTTGTTTCTGTTGATGAGTTTTATAAAACTATAGAGCTCTAGAACATTTTTTAGGATTCTGCGAAGTTAGCAACACCACTGGTCAAGGTTCAACTGATTTCATATTAAATTTTTTAAAGGAATCTGATATCAATATTGCCGATATGCGAGGCCAGTGTTTTGAGAATGGTGCTAATATGAAAGGTAAACACAATGGCTTACAAAAAAATCTTAGATATCAATCCCAGAGTCTTTTTTGTCCCTTGAAAACTTGCTTGAAATTACCAACTTTTTCAGTATTATTCAGGAACTACATTTTTTTTTTCGGCATCAACATATCGATAGAATATTATTTTAAAAGCAGTGCCTAGGCTAACGCTAAAACCGCTCTTTGATACCCAGTGGGAGAGTCGAATTGATGCCGTAAAGACTCTCCATAAAGGTATGAATTGGAAAAAGTTTATGATGCACTGTTCGCCCTTTATAATGATACATCTAGAGATAATGACACAATAAATACTGTAAGTTCCCTAATTGATAAAGATATAATAGATATAGATAGAATATAACAAACAGTGGGTTAATTTTAAGATTAGACATTATCATCACTGGCTCGACAACCCTTTTTGGGTTTTGGTCTATCCCAGGATTTTTATCCATTCTGATTTAATTCATTATTTTTTCTGAAATTTTTATTTTTAAGGTTGTTATACCAGTTTCTATTTCCTCTATGAATATCAGCTTCGCTCTTACTCTTGTTCTTTTTTGTGTATATTTTGTTGGATTTTTTATTTGCTTAATTCTATTTTCTATTGTGCCTTCGTATTAGTGTTTTTTTGAAAGATTTTTAAAAGTGTTTTTTTGAAAGATTTTTAAAAGTGTTTTTTAAAAGATTTTTCTTTCAAAGATGGCTAATAAATTTTCCCACTTTTATAGAGTTTTCAGGTTTCTGAGCCATACATGAGTCTTGTTTAGGTTTTGTATATTTTACATTTTATTTTTTGCGACGTTATCTGACCTTAGTAAGATAAGTATCGTTAATATACATGCGCCACATAAAGAATAAGAAGAATAACAGGGGAACGAAGTTTTATATAAGGAATCAAATTAAAATGGAGAACAGTTAGGTAATAGAGCTTTGCCACAGAGAACAAAATGAAGATATCTATCACAAAGTTTGAACACAAAGACATTCATAAGGTAACATGGACTTCTCCCGATTGAAAAATAAAAATCAGATAGATCATGGTCTAATTGAAAGCAAACATGATATGGCAATAATCGATTGCAGGAATTATAGAGGGTCAGATACTAACAGTGACCATACACTAATAATAGCAAAACAAGAACTACCAATTACAATTACAATAAATTGCCAATTAGAGCGCCTTCAAGAGAAACAGGTTGTAAACAGACTAGAGGAAGAAATACATAAAAAAAGTTATGTCGGAAGCAGCGGAAAAGTGTACAGGAAGAGAGCATATAAAAAGACGACAAGACTAATTCATTGAAGAATGTAGGAATATTTTGGCAAGAAGAAACATGACAAAACTACAAAGAGATAAAGAAAATGCCAAAAATGCGATCGAAAACTATGTGGCAAGAAGAAGAGAAGTGAAAAGAATTTGCAGAAAAATGAAAAGAAACAGCTAGAAAAGCAATTGAAAAAGATAGAAGAATCCTACAAAGAGGTAAAGAATTTCTACCAAGAAGTTAAGAAATCCAGAGAAACTACAAAGAATAATCCACAGTCTTGCAGAAACAAAGAAGGCTTACTTCTAGGTGAAACAACAGAAAAATTAAACATGTGGGCGGAATATTTCGAAGATATATCAAATATAGACCAACAAGAGGAATTTGGGGAAAATGAGAATTGGCAAGAAAATGAAGAAGGGACGTGCGGGGAACCAACTCTGAATGAAGTCAAAGAAATAATATGAGACCTAAAAAATAACAAAAGTGCAGGAGAAAGTGATATCCCAGTTAAGATTTTTAAGGAAGGTGGCGAAAGATTGAAGGAAAGGATATTTCACTTGATACTAATAATTAGGCAAAAGGAAGAAATGCGGAAACAATGAAATAGTGTTCTTATTTGTCCTATCTATAAAAAAGGAGACAAAATAGAGTGCGAAAACTATAGAGGTATAGCACTATTAGAAGTAGTCTATTTAATACTTGCAAAAATTATTAGGAACAGATTAATAAAATATGATACCAAAGTGATTGGAGAATACTAGGGAGGTTTTAGGTTTTAGATTAGGAGGAACAACTACTGATCAAATAAGTATGTTAAAATTAATACAAAATAATAGCTATTACCAAAACTTAGGATTACATATGCTATTTATCGATTTTAAACAAGCATATGACTCCCTAAATCGAACTATGCTATATGAGGCCATGAGAACATTAGAAATACCAGAAAAGCTTATAAGGCTACTAAGAATGACGCTTAGGAATACGATGAATAGGGTAATAATGAAAGGAAACTGTTCAAGACAGTTAACAGTAAATAAAGGTTTAAAATAAGGGGATCCACTATCAACAAATTTATCTAACCTAGTATTAGAACAAATCGTAAGAAGATCAAATATAAGCACAAACAGGACTTTTAATAGCAGGTAACAGTGTATAGCGTACGCGGATAATGTGTTGATACTAGCGAGAACAAAAAAACATTTAGAAAAAGTTTTCCAGAAATTTTAAGAAGAAGCGAAAAGATACGGATTAATAATAAACCAAACAAAAACGCAATATATGGAAATGAGAGGAGACATAAAAATAATAACAAATATATCAAAATGAAAGGAGCAGAGACTGTCCATAGTTTTGAAAAGTGTCATAATTTGAATTCTTAGGAGTAACCATAACGAACACGGGAAAAGAAGAAAAAGAGAGAGACAAAAGATTAATGAAGGAAAGCACAGCGATAGGGTCACTAAATTTATAACTGAAAGTAAAAAATGTGTCAAGAATAGCTAAACTGCGAGTATACGAGACTATAATCAGACCCAAAGTGATGTACGCCAGTGAAACGTGGATTATGAACCAGCAGGAAAAAAAGAAAGTAGAGATCTGGGAAAGAAAGGTGCTCAGAAAAATCTTCGGAGGAATAAAGACGGCAGAGAATATTTGGAGAAGACGAACGAATAAAGAAATAATAAGGATGTATGGAAAACCAGCAATTACGGCCAAAATACGAGCCAAAAGAGCTAGATGGCTTGGTCACATTATACGAATGCCAGGGAATCGAAATGTTAAAACAATACTGATGGAGGAAGAAATGGGAAAAAAAGAAGAGGACGTCTAAAGAACAAGTGGTTGGAAGCAGTAAAGCAAGACTTGTCAAGGGACCGAAAAAAGTAGAGATAACTAACCAAGTTTTTAGAAAATCAGGGGACTACAAGGCCTCTGTAGTGCTGTCATATATAGCGGTATTATATATATATATATATATATATATATATATATATATATATATATATATATATATATATATATATATCTGACCTTAGTTGTCTAATTTTACTAGCAATGAATATTCGCCTTTTCACTTCATCTGCAACTTTGTTATTAGACGTTATTAGGGAGTCGAATTATGTAAAGTTTTCATAGCTACTGTTTTTCTGGGTTTTTAGTTCTATGCATAATATATTCGGTTTTGATCTGATTGATTTTAAGGCCACTACTTTGGGCACCTCGTTCTATTTGATTGAATATCCCTATTATTTCTCTTCTTGATCTTTTGATTATGTCGACGTCATCTAATAACGTTGGCATTTGCACACTTTTATTAATTATTGTTCCTCGAGTGTTTATTGTGGCCTCTTTTAATATTTTTCACAAAATGCATGATAGGGCATCTCCCTGACGTAGTTTCGTATCTTTTGTCTCCATTAATTCGTTTTGTATACGGATTTTACTACTACTACTGTAACATTTTTTTTGTAATTAAAATATTAAATTATTGTTAATTATTTTACCCCCGTGCTGATACGCTCATGGTCGGTTTAACAGAGGCAAAATTTTTATTAAAACTATCGACTACCTCAAAATACGGAATAACCGACTTATTAAAAACGACGGTTTAGGTAATTCCTTCCGGCTTTAAGGCCGGGTTCCTTTAAGATAAATTCGGTAAATATCTTCGGAGGCACGTTGTAATGTTTTCTTTCTATAATAACGTAATCCAAAGGATTTTAATTTTCTCACGTCCAATTGCTGGTACCGTTGTTTAACTCGAAACTTTCAGAATTTTTACCTTCTTAGAAATACTACAGACTGATCTGTCGTTTTTGAGGAAGAGATATCCTACCTTTCTTTGGTAGTTTGGTAAATTTTTGCAGAAGGGAGACCACTTCTGAGTGGGCACTCGTTGAGAAAAGACTTACTTCTCGTAAGGCGCTTCTCTCATATTATCGTCTCTGTCTTACCTTCTCTGTGCATTTTCTTTCTAAGTGTGTATACACTTGTATATTTTAGTTTTTTGATCTAATATCATATATTAGATTAAATATTGGTATAGAGTACCTTTAATTTTAATTAACTTCAGTGCTGGATACAAGTAAAGTATTATAGTAAAGTAAATTAACTTCAGTGAATCAGTGCAGCAGTCATCAGGAATTACTGTAAGTTACCATATCCACTTATCTGGGCGAATAATATGGTATGGTATCATATTTTTTTCAATCATTTGGGCGAATCTAAGTTCATCCATGTCTTCACCTGTAGTTGAGAGTAACTACTGATTTTTGCATTTAATTTAAAGAACATTCAATATTTTCTTACGAACTTTCCATCAGCTACTAAGAAATTTCAATAAATAATAATTACGAACATTTAGTTCTCAATCATTAAATAACAGTGCGAGATAGATAATCAACTTAAGCAAGTGCGGTTTGGTTAAATTTTTATTTCGGTAATCTTTTTGTATTCTTGTAAATTTAGATTTGATTAATTTTTGTTGTTTGCTATAATTGTTATACATTTTTAACCAGTGTCTCGCGATATGCCCATTCAACAGCAAAGAGAGCTTCTTTAATCAACTTTGGTTGAATTTTTTTCTTACTCACTATCAGGCTCTCTTCGCTGGTAATTGAACCTGTGCATTATTATATCGTTGTATTTGTAAAGGTACTTATTATTCATATTACTACTTATTTTTATGTGTACACCACAATTTCATAATTGATGGTGTATTTTTATTACTTGTATGTACATTCAGCTACCGACATCATTGTGTTGTTGAATATATTGTTTTTGTTTTATGTATGTATTTTATTTGTCGACTCCTAAGAAGTTTCCTGATATAACTGAATATTTGTTTTTTACCTTTAAATATTACTATACCTTTGACCAGTAGAAAGATCAGGCCGATTAAGTTTCGTAGGTAAGTAGATAGACGGAGTCCACCTAATATGTTTATTATTTGTTTATATAGTGTGTTGACCAAATTTATTTAATAATTAACTGTTGGTATCTTTCCTTGGATTTGGTCTCAGAACCAAAATATCTTCCTTTATCTCTTTTCTTTTTTAAGGTTTCTTAATTTCCTCCTTAAACCCCAAAAAAAATTGAGTGGCGCCCTGTTTCTATCTTATTGTATCTTTGGTAATTTTACCCATCTATCTTTTTGTTTATTTCTGTATCTTTTCTAATATCTCTTATCCTATCTTTACTTATTTCGTCCGTTGAACCCATTCCCGGTTCCGAAAGCTAGTTTCGAACCCACGACTCGCTCTCCACCAACCATCTGGCTGCCGTCCTCAGTGTCTCCATTGGTGACCTTTCTAGCACCATCCAAAAAAGGTTTCCGAGGTTACACTACTACTTTTAGATATTTTATCGATACAATTAGTTTTGTCGGCATATTAAATTATTTTATTATTTGTATTAAGAATTTGTCGTAGAATATTTTCTTTGTTGTCTGCTTGGTATAATGGTATATCAAGGTTCGCCTCCCTCAGTTTTAAAGTTTTAAAGTTCCATCTGGTGATATACAATTAGAAGAGGAAATAGGTAATGATCCATTATGTCAAGAACCAGAATGTTTCTCAAAATACCATTTAATTTCACAGACTGAATTTAATTATTTAATCAAGAGTTTTTAAAATAGTGTCCAATTTCTTCACAAGGTCAAAGCTGACAATTAGAAAGATCTTGTCGCTGAATTACTTACTGCCTACAAAGAAATAAGATGTAACATGTCTCTAAAAATTTACCGCCTGAATGCTAAATGGCTTATCCGAATTTCTTTTCGCATAATTTTATCACCAAAATACAGATCCGGCCTTGAAATAAATTAGACTAAAGTTGGATTAGAATTAAATTAAATTAAAGTAATAAATAATAATTAACATCGTACTTTAAAAGTTTTATTAATGGGGAAATGAAAAAAAGTGACAAAGGAACAGAAAGTGAAATACATACAGATGAAGAAACGAAAAGCAAAAGAAGAGACCAGGATGAATATTTTAAAAAGAGTAAAATGACAAATCGAGTACCTTATAAAAGTATCATGGAGAGAAAGAATGACAAGGAGAATTACATGATTAAAATAATGCAACAAATAATGAAAAAAAAGGAGAAATGATGAAAGAAATAAAGCAAATAAGGAAAGAAGAAATAAAAAGTAATAAAGAACTAAACTAGATAAAACAACTTCTAACAAAACAGACTTTAAAAATATGGTTATTTACGATAGAGCACCGAAGGTTCGGATAGAATTCTTAAACGTAATGAACGCCCATGCCGAAAGTCTAATATCTAGTGATTATAAAATCAAATAGTAATATTTTGATTTATTCGCAACCACTTAATTTATGCCTTTAATACTACCTATACAGGCAGAGTCGTCTAGATAAAAGTGACAGTGATCGCTTCTAGCTAACAAATTTGACATAACGTGTATTAAGCTCCTAAAGAAATTATATAACAACTTTTAAGACTACGACACTTTTCCTTTAAGATTTATCGCACAGATAGACAGACAGACAACGACACGACTTGGATCTGTCGAGTGCTTAGTAAAGTACATGTAAGTAGAAAGTAGAAATACCAATTTAAATTAAAATGGAGTACAATCTGACATTCCTTTATTTATTATTTTCATAGCTCTTATATTTTTTATAACATTTACCAGAAACTTTGTGTCCCATATATAAATATATCCTCCAAGAAAAACCAGTAACTTTCTAGAATAATATACCATCTTTACCATATGTAACGACTAACACTCCGTGGAGAGCTATGATCGCCCGTTCGGGTTTCCAGGCTTCAGAATAATACACATGATATGGATGCTGATTCCACCCATACATAACTTCTTAAATCGCTCAGACTTAACCAGATTCCGATCTGGTTATTATATTTTTTACATCTTTCACTACAGTCGACCAGGTTTTCCCTTACTTTATTGAATATGATACATGAATTCACCATTTGACTAGGAAGTTAAATTGGCAGTCAGCTGAGCAAATAGCATCATATGACACCGTTGGAGTCAGCTTAAAACATTTTGTTATATCAGATAGGCCTGATGATTATCTCGTAAGGAAGTACCTACATTTGACTTATGAACGAAGTTATTTTGCTTGTTATCCCTTTCTGGATAAGAACAGAATTAACTTCACTGTTTTCGTTAATATTAGTACAAATAACGTAAATATTGTTTTTAATTCCACAGTTCTCTGGCCCATTTTTATTAAATTTTGGTTCTAAACACTAAAAAACTTAAGGTAATATTTTACTAAACAATATAATTATACAGAAACAATTTTTCAATAAGTCTTGCTCGATATATTCTCGGAACAAATCACTTTGCTGGATATTCAGATATTATAAACATTTTTGTAGAGCGTGCACTTGCCAGGAGTTTCAGTCAAACATGTTTTCAAGTGCAATATAAATAAATCTACCCCATTTTCAAGACTAATTTCCTGTTTGACAATGTAAATCGAGGGGCGATTGACAATTCAGATAAAGAGTGTATGTCCAATTGTGCGCCATTAATATAGGGGAAGCCCGGGGCGTAGATTGTATATTTTTAAGAGGTGAGTTTTTAAAATCCTAAAAAATTACCGTAGAATTAGTAATTAGAGAAAGAATATAATGAAATACAATATACCAAACATTTTAAAATTACGTATTAAAGTAGATAAAAAATACGTTATAAATTCAAAAACTGGAATTATAGCATTTTTCATATAAAAATGCTTGCACGTCACAATTTATATAAAGTGACGTAACTTATATTTAAAATTTCCAGAATGTCAACCTTAGAGTTCAAATTTTCCTAACACAGTAAATAATACGAAACCCATACGGGACTGCTCTATCTTTCATAGGCGTCAATATGGTGTAATGATCAGAAAAATGTAATCATCATTATATTGGAAATTTTAGAATTATATTGATTAAATAACCAAAAACATTTGTTATTATTAATAATATAAATTTTATGAAATAAGTTTTTAAGTCTAATGTTCCACAAAATATTAATTAAATAGATGTTTGTACGCAACTGATACAGGAATACTTCAAATTTTATTGACAGTTCAGCGTGTGGCAAAAGTGTATAAAGTGTTGCTGCTTTTTTAGAGTAAGAATTTTGATTATGTCTTGATTTCTTACACGATTTGATCATAACATAATATATATTAATAAATTGTATTTATAAATACATATTAAATTTAGATAAATAACTTTAAAAACTTGTGTGTATTGTTGTATTGTTGTATTGTTGTGTATTGTGATTGTGCTATACCAAAACAAATAAATAGTCTGTAGAAAGCTGATAAGCTTTCATATAAGATAGATTATTTTGAACAAGAAATAATGGCGGGATGTTTTTACTATTAAAGCCCTAAAAGAGGTAAGTTTAAAATTTAGAATATAAAATTTTGTATTAAAATGTTTTCTAATAGATTTTAGTATGTTGCAGTAGTCTTAAAACTAAGTGTATTTACTGTTAATATAACACTTTGCCAAATAGTTGACATTTTAAAAATTCCTCACTTACCAACTATTCTGATGTTTTGGCAACGCTGTGGGGTTCTGACGTCGTAAATCTTGAATGACGTGCAAGCATTTTTATATGAGAAATGCTATATATCGTACTATCTCACCTATGAACTTTCTCTCACACATTTTCCAATTTTTATAAGTTTTTAAAAATATCTCTTATGTCAATCTTTTATCATATAGTTAAGAAAAACACAGAGTGAAAAACAACAAAATAAGAAAAATTAAAAAAAAATCAAATCATTTTCAGTTAATAGTATATGTGATGAATGAGTGCAGGATAAAAGAGAGATGTTAGAAGAACTAGAATGTTTCGAAGACAAGAAAAAGTTTTAACAAAATAGCCACGAAAGATAAGGCAAAATCTTAACAAACGTGAAATAAATAGAAGTAGGAATAGACTATGGATTAAAATCCTTAAATAACCTATAAAAACACATCTTCGTAAGTACATCTAGTGATCTATTTTAATCTACAATCTAAAAAGGTTCAAGTAAATACATGAAAATAAGCTAAGATAATTTCTTTAGACGAATAATAATTTAATTCATTTATAATAGTATAAAATGTTAGCTTAATTTATACAGTGTGAAAGTTTGGGTTGGAAACCTTGAAACATCTCCAATAGATAGATATTTTAGCCATTTAAACAAAAAACGCAGAGACAGGTTGATTTTTAAAGTTAGTTCTACTTTTAGATCATTTTCTGTCAAAATTAAATCGACAATAGAATTTAAAAAACGACAACATATCTATATGACTATTGCCTAAAGTTAGAAGTTTTTAATATAGGCGTTAAAAAAAAGTTAGACAATTTTAAGAACCTATGTTGAGTTTTTAACATCAGAGGAAGCACTGGTTATTTAAATGAAAAATAGATAAATAAGATACTCAAATAAAGATCTCCTCACTTTTCACGCAGCATGTTTTCAGAGTTTCAGGTCGAATTAATAGATAGTCATTCTTTTAAGCCCCTATTCCAAATCGATTGATTTGGAAGAAGCTTTCTTTGGAATGTTCGGGTTGTTATCATATGAAAATAGTATCACTAATCCTAGTATTATTTACTGTATCATCTTGTTCTTCTTCTTCAAGTGCCATCTCCGCGGCGGAGGTCGGCAATCATCATAGCTATTCGGACTTTTGAGACGGCTGCTCTGAAAAGTTCATTTGATGTACATCCGTACCACTCTCTCAGGTTGCGCAGCCATGCCATTCTACGCCTCCCTATGCTTCTCTTTCCTTGGATCTTTCCCTGCATAATCAGTTGCAGCAAGGTGTATTTCTCTCCACGTGTAATATGTCCGAGATATTCTAATTTTCTTGTTTTTATTGTATTTAAAATTTCCATTTCTTTGTTCATCCTTCCCAGAACCTCTTTGTTTGTGACGTGTTCTGTCCATGATATTTTCAGAATTCTTCTGTACACCCACAGCTCAAATGATTCCAGTTTTTTCGTTGTTGTCGCATTCAAGGTCCAAGATTCTCTTCCATAAAATAAAGTCGAAAAAACATAGCACCGCGCCAACCTACCTCTTAGTTCCAGTTTTAAATCCCTGGTATATAGCACTCTTCTCATTTTGTTGAAATTTGCTCCTTTTGTATTCTTATTTTGATCTGCTAATTGTAATCATTGGTGGAGTTAATCATTGTTTCCAGGTATGCATATTTGTCCACTTGTTCGACGTTGGTCCCGTTTATTAGAAGATTCTCGTTATTTCTTTGAGTTTTCGATATTCTCATAAATTTCGTCTTCTTGACATTCATTGTTAGACCATATTCTTTTCAATACTCTGCTATTCTGGTCACCAGTCTCTGAAGATCTTCAACGTTTTCGGCTAAGATCACAGTGTCGTCTGCATATCTAATGTTGTTAATTGGATACTCCATTTACCTTTATTCCAGCTGTTTCACCCTCAAGAGTTTTTTTCGGGACCTCTTCGGAGTAGGCATTAAAAAGAATTGGCGACAATACGCATTTCTGTCTCACTCCACATCTAATTTCAATTTCTTCTGACAGCTGTTCGTTAACACGTACTTTTGCTCGCTGTTTATAGTATAAATTTACTGTATCAACAAGTCTAAATATTTTGAGTAAGATTTCTGAAGAAGTGTGAGCAGTACTTGTTAAAATGTCGAAAAGGGCAAGATATATATAGTTGGTATAGTGAAACAAAAGATGAGAGAAGATGCAATTAAGCAAACAATCAGTGATCATAAAAACTTTGGAGAGAGTTCTGAAACAAATACTATTTTAAATGAATTAAATCATAATACAGGGGTGATTGAAATTCATGAAAATTTTAATAATAAAAACGAACAACAGTTTATACGAACAGAAATAGAACACGAAATGGATAACGAACAGGCTGATGAACTCTATATGGAGAATGAGCAGACAGCAACTTAATCCTCATCTGATGCCGACAGTATTGAAGATCCCTTTGACAGTGACGATTCATTGTTAGATAAAAGTAATTTTCCTAAATCTTCTTCATCCTCCGATTTAAATTCTTCTATTGATAGTGATGACGAAATTATTACTACACCATATGAGAAAGTTCCATCAGATAATAATGAACGGAGTGCTGAGAATAGTGATAATTGTTGATTTAGAAGAAGATATAGATGGTGTAGATTTTGTAGTAAGAAAGAATACATTAGTTGGTATTGAACCACATGCGGTACAGCAACCAATAGACGTTTTTAGTTATTTCGTAACTGGTGAAATATTGGATATTATTGTTAATGAAACCAACATTTATGCTGTTCAACAATTAAGTATGCAACACTCAAGAAAATCCAAGTTAAATTTATGAACAGCCACCAACAGAACTGAAATAAGAGCTTTCCTAGGGGTAATATTCGCAATGGGTATCACTCAGGTACCACATTTAAATTTATATTGGTCTAAAGATGATATATTTTATAATAAATTTATCGCAAAAGTTTTAACTCGAGACCGCTTTTTGCTTTTATTAAAACTATATATCCATACCACTTATATAATTTAGTGACGAAGTTGATTCAAAATTGTCAAAGAATAATGGAGCTTGGCAACATTTTCGTTATAGATGAATCTATGGTACCTTTCAGAGGGAGACTCCATTTTCGTCAGTACTTCCCCAAGAAGACTCATAAATATGGAGTGAAATTATACAAACTTTGTTCTCCTGAAGGCTATACTTTTAATGTAAGTATTTACACAGAAAAATATGAACAACAACCAGTTAACTTTTAAGCAGTTGTTCTAAAATTACTTCAGTGTATCACAGATAAAACAGGCAAAATATTATTTGCTGATAACTTTTATTCAGGTATACCCCTCGTTAAAAGATTTTTAGCAGAAAATATAATATACTGTAAAACTCTAAGAGGAAACAGAAAAGGAATACCACTTATTTTTACCCAGTCCAAGAAGATGAAGCCAATGAGGTCATTGAAAAAAGAAAAAGAATTTGTACTAAGAATTAATAAGTGGATGGATAAGAGACCTGTGTTAATGATTTCAAGTGTCCCAGCCCATACCAAACAACTGATTCCAACAGGAAAGCAGAATAGGCAAAAGTGGATATTGTGAAACCGAAATGTATAATTGATTACAACTTTGCAAAGAAGGCGTAAACTATTTTGACCAGATGTCATCTTATCATACAGTGTTGTGTCCAAGCTTGAACTGGTGGCGGTAAAAAAAATTAGTTATAATTTTAATATCTGTCCAATATCAAATCTTTAGAATTCATATCCGAAATTGGACAGTATAATTTTATCACCCAGTAGACCGAATGAATCTATTTGTTATTAAATACACACACGTAGTTAATTAGGTTACATACACATTTGGTCAATTATCAATAATATAATTTGGACATCAGTCAAAAGTGCTGACAAAATTAAACAATTTACATAAATTAAATACACATTATGTCACGCGAGGTCCGCGAAAATATTGACCCAATTAAAGTTTATATAAAACTAATATCTCTTGCCTAGAGAGCATTCAATCAATATTCACTCAACGAACTTGATAGTCTTCAACGATCAACTTCATCAGTCTCTACTCAAAGTAATCCCGGGTCAACACCCATAGTGTACGTCTCAACAATAAACTCTGCTACTATTATTTGGTGTTTCCATTACAACTGAACGAACATCTTCACTGAGCCAACGAAGGGGATTTGTTCATGGTCCTATCGAGAAACAGAATACTTCAAGGAAGTTTGAGAGAGCCTATACAGTCCACGCCAGCAACACCCTCAGTAGCAGAGAGAGACCACTAGACCCGGGAGAACGAGAGCAGTACTAGAGCCGAGAGCAGTACCAAAGCCGAGAGCCATACTAGAGCCGAGAGCAGTACCAAAGCCGAGAGCCATACTAGAGCCGAGAGCAGTACCAAAGCCGAGAGCCATACTAGAGCCGAGAGCAGTACCAAAGCCGAGAGCCATATTAGAGCCGAGAGCAGTACCAAAGCCGAGAGCCATACTAGAGCCGCAGATGAGCCAAAGGACAGGACCGATTGCAGAACCCACCAGAAGCGAGGGATCCTCAACGTCTAAGAACACAAAAAACCGTAAGTTTTTGAATAATTACAAAATCTTCCAACTTTTACAATCTTACAATTTAACAAGTTTTTTTTTTTATTACAATTTAACAATTTAGAACAACAATCTCCACTCTATCAATCGTATAATAATGTACTTTAGAATGTATACCATTTAAATAATACAGAGAATTGATAAAACAAAAAATAAACGTCATTCACAACTATAATTTACTAAACAGTAATTTTGTATGACAATTTGAAAAAAGAAACGTTCATACATATAGCTTGCTTTTAATTTCAATTAAATACTTTATTTCGAAAAATAATTTAAAATAATTACGTAGCAAATAATTTCATTTATTTTGATATATATCATTGTGAGAGTGTGTCGTTTACATCTTGACCTACCTCAGTACAAAGAATAGCACAGCAGGCAAGGTCAAACTCATATTTCGCTAAATTGCACATTCCGATAGAAAAGAAAGTGTTATAGTACAGGTATACTTATTTAATAAATAACGTACATTTCGTATTGTCTAATATATTTACCGCTGAATGTAAAAATTTATAAAAATAATCATGGAAAGTATATACGTTAAGCAAGCGGAAATAGGAACAGAAATAACGAAACTCGTTTCAAATACAAAAAAGGATTCCCAATCTCGGAAAAATCAACAATACATCCGGGATAGACAGGAAAAATTAGAAGAATATTGGGCAAAATTTTTAAATAACCACGAAAAGCTGCTAGAAGGGGGTATAACAAAAGAAAAATATTTTGAAACAAAATATTATGATCAGGTATTTAAGATATACATTGAGGGGAAAACCCTGTTGGAAGAATATGGAAGGGTGCTGAAAAGAGGAAAAGCACCGAAAGTAAAGGAGATACAGATAAGAAAACAAAGAATCGAGGAATTATTACGGCCAGAAAATGAACAAGACTTGCAGGAGGATAAAGAATTGCAGTCAGAGTTAAGAGAATACATGGAAAAGGTGAATACACTAATGATTGAAGCAGCAATAAATGAGGAACTAGACGCTACAGATAATGGAGAAGTAGAGAGAATAAATCATCTAAAGAAGAAAGTCAGGGAAGTTTTAAAGAAAATAAGGCCAGGAATGCAACGGCCAGAAAGCACACAGAGGAGGGATGGTGTGACATTACCGCAGGTAAAAATCCCTGTGTATGAAGGCAGATATGAAACGTGGAGAACTTTCCACGATCTGTTTACTAAAGTAATACATGAAAACGACCAGTTATCAAACGCAGAAAAAATGCAGTACCTAAAAACTCAAGTAAGAGGGGAAGCCAACAGAATGATACAACACTTAAACATATCCGAGGCCAACTACGAAGTGGCCTAGAACATGCTAAAAGATAGGTATGAGAACCCAAGGATGATATTGTTTAAATTAATAGACAGGATGCTACTAGCGCAGGAAGTAAAGGAATCTTCTGCTAGAGCATTGAAATCACTATATGACACCTTCCACGAAAGTCTGGAAGCCATAGGAGGGTTAGGAACAGACACGGAAGCGTGGAGCCCATTGATAGCCCGAATTATCATAACGAAATGGGACAATGAAACTAGGAGGCTGTACGAAAACCTCATTGGAGACAGTAGAGAGATACCGACGTACAAATCGACACAAACATTCTTACAGTGAAGATTTCAGACACTGGAATTGCTGGAGTCAGAAAAAAGACAAGAGAAGCTTAGGGGAAGTTTAGGATCTCTTAGGAAACCAAGAACACGTTGCGTGATATGCAACGGAGATCACGGAGTACCGAACTGCAGAGAATTTCAGGAACTCAATGTAAGAGACCGGAACAGGATGATAAAAGAAAAAGGATTGTGTACAAACTGCCTAGCACATAAAAAAGAAAAACAATGTTATTCACAATATAGGTGCAGACACTGTGGCGGAGACCACCACCATATGTTGCATTATGAAAAAAGAAACACAAGCAACAAAAGAAACTCCAATGAAACGAAAGGAGAACAAACACAAGAAAGAAATGGAAGAGATTCGAACAATAGAAGAAACGAGTACCAAGCTGATACAGAGGAGGAAATAATAATCCATACAACGCCAGAGAACAAAATAACGGAAGGCGAGAAAATATACAAGATACCAATGGGCATAGGAATAGCAACGACCAACAAAGAGGGCAGAATTCAGTAAACTGTGCAAGCCATAAGGAAGGTGAAGCATTACTAAAGACAGCTGTGGTACGCATAAGAGATGCGAAAGGAGATTCACACATAATGAGAGCACTAATCGACCAAGGGTCACAATGCGCATTTATAACGGAACAAGCTGCGACGACGCTAGGAACAACAAGGAAGCCCATACAGGCGACCATATCCGGGATAGGCTCGTCAGGAGAAAAAACAGCCAACTGGAGTATGAAACTTTTAATCGAAACTCATTACGAAAGTGACTTCGAGATGGAAATAGAAGCACTAGTACTACCGAAGATAACAAGGAATTTACCGGAACAGGATATAATTCTACCGGACTATAACGAGAAAAATGCAATACTGGCAGATCCAAGATATTACAAGGTAGGGAAGATAGACTTACTACTAGGAGTAAAAGAATACAGTTACATATTGACAGAAGGGATGCACAGAATAAGTAATGGACTCCTGAGTCAAAACACCAAACTAGGATGGATAGTTTCGGGAATGCACGAGAAAGGGAGAATATAAAAGCAGAAGTATGCTGTATGATATCAAGACAAGAAATGGGCGTACAAATAAAGAACTTCTGGGAATTAGAAGAAGTAAATCAGGACACAAGTTTCTCAGTGGAAGAACAAGAATGTGAAGAACTGTATCGACAGACTGTAAAAAGGAATGAAGAAGGGAGATACGAAGTAAAAATTCCGTTTAGGGAAGACGTCGCAAAGTTAGGAGAATCTAAACAGCAAGCATTCGCCAGATTGATGCAACTAGAAAGGAAGTTTGCAAAAGACAAACAGTTAGATGCGAATTACAGACAATTCATGGAAGATTATGAAAACCAAGGTCATATGGTAATAGCAGAAAACCAGGGAGATGGGTACTACTTACCTCATCATCCAGTGAGAAAAGAGGACAGTACTACAACGAAAATAAGAGCCGTGTTTGATGTATCAAGCAAAAGCTCATCGGCAGTAAGCCTGAATGATATTATGCACACAGAGCCGAAATTACAACAAGATTTGACAAATATACTATTACGATGGAGATCCAATAAGGTAGCATACTCAGCGGATCTGGAAAAAATGTTTAGACGAATAATGAAATATCACTTAAAAAGAATCATCGGGGAAACAGTTCTAACATATGAAGAATTGAGTACGGTGCTGGCACAAATAGAAGCATGTATGAACTCGAGACCATTATGTGGGTCATCAGAAGACCCTGAAGGGAAAATAGCCCTGACACCAGCTCACTTCCTTATAGGGAGAGAAATTATATCACCAAATCGGGAAGAAGAGCTTACGACTTATTTGAAGATGCCGACGAGGTGGAGATTATTGGAGAAAATAAAAAGAGACTTCTGGAAAATTTGGAAACAGGAATACCTGCACCAATTACAACAGAGAAATTGATGGCATAAGGCGCACCCTAACATAAAAGAAGAAGAAATAGTTATAATTAAAGAAGAGGATACACCTCCAGGCAGATGGCCATTAGCGAGGGTAACAGAAACACACCCTGGAGCGGAGGGATTAACCAGAGTAGTAACAGTGAGAAAGGCAAACGGGAAACTGACTAAAAGACCCATACATAAGCTAATACGACTAGAAGAAGAGAAACAGGAAAAGCCGAAGAAGGCAGCAGCACTAAGATGGAAGAAAATACTAGTAGCTATAATGTTTTTAACGATGTTAAAACCCATAAAGGCAGAACCGTATAAAATATATAATCCGGTACCAGGATTTTTCACAGAAGACCTTGGAGAGGTCGTCATAGACCGGGGAACATTTCGAATAAAGGTGTTACTCGAAAAAGGAAGAATTCGAATAGAGCACCAACTAATAGGAAATATGATACAAGGCGTACGAGAACTGTGTCATGAGATAAAAATCGTGAATTGTAAGGATATAATAGAGAAGTTAGAGGAAGGACAAAGAAAGGCGGAGTCAGTAAGCGAGGGGTTGACAGTAGAAATAAAAGGAAGGGAAAGAAGAGGAATATTAGGAACAATATTAACCTCAGTATTTGGAGTCAATGACGAAGCCTACAGTAACATTGAAGCATTAGATAATAACCAAAAGGAGCTAATAAAGGGATCACAGCACCAGGCGAAGATAATGTTAGAAACAATAACATCAATCAAACACACAGAGAACAGGATAAACGAGCAAATGAACAAGTTTAACAAAGCACTAATCACAGGTCTACAAGAAATATCTAAAGGACTTAACGAAGTAGAAGACAAAGCACAAAAACTAGAAACCGAATATAGCACGTTACGAATACAAACGATAGCATTACAAGTTATGGACTTCATAAACTAATATACTCAATTTTACGAGGGAATATTAAACCTTCACTATAACCACGGACACTTCATTGATATAGTGAAACCGGGTGAAATAACCAAATTAATAGGGAAAGCAGGGCAGATACTGCCTCAAGGGGTCGAAATACGACGACAACCCATTATAGAAACAGAAGTCAGTCATGACGACAGATATATAACAGTCATCGGCTACTTCATAGTGACAGGGAAAAATAAGTACAGCATGCTCAAAGTCACGGCCATACCACTTAACGTTGAGGGGTCGGTGTTGCGCACATTTGTCGCCCCAAGGAATCTACTGGTCGTAGATTATAACACACTGCACTACTTCGAATTGACCGCGGAAGATAGAGAAAGGTGCTTACTGTTGACAAAGGCGCAGATAGCGTGCTCACTAACGGCTATAAGAAACATGGATACCCAACCAAACTGCATACTTGAAGAAATTTATGAGCGATCTAAGAATAGCACATGTCCAGTGGTAGCCAGGACAATACAGACAGCTCAATGGAGTAAGATGGGTACTCCCAACCTCTGGCTAGTTATCACGCCAGTCACGATACACATATCTATTATTTGCGATGGAAATCGGAGCGAAAGAGTACTGGAACGAGTCACATTCCTGAAGCTTTTACCCAAATGTATCGCCCAAACGAAAAATATTACATTACTCCCCACTAGCAGTGGGGTGGACAGAGCAGTGACGAGTTACCTGAAGTCGCCAATCACTCCCGTGGCCCAACTGGTGGCGAGGACACCCCGCAAGTTTAACACGCCTCTAAACACCTACCTTGACATACCAGGAGGAGAGCTACGTCATGTGTTACTTGAGGAGGAGAGTCTGGAACAAGAAATGACGCATACGCAGTGGCGATCGATTCACGAATCTAATTGGCATTATTTTGTGGCCACCGGGATCATTACTATAATGGTAATAATTGGGATACTCATGTTATGGAAGTACCGTCCTGTTGCACGACTATGTCGTTCAGGGAATCCACAAACTCAGACTAACGAACAGGAAGTGCCTGTATTAGTTAGTAATCGGCACAACAATGTACCGTCGACTTCCCAAGTTGACATCCCACTTTCCACATTTTCATCCAATTGCCCTAATTTTAATCTAGAGATAGAGTCGGACATTGATAGCTAGGGTACGGTTGGAAGATTATTGATTATTCTTAAACTATTTATAATTTATCATGTTTGAATTTTACTATGTTATGTAATACTTATATGTAAACTTTGAGTATTTCCACTTGGGCCAGATTGCCCGATTCCGCAGTATGTCCAATATCAAATCTTTAGAATTCATATCCGAAATTGGACAGTATAATTTTATCACCCAGTAGGCCGAATGAATCTATTTGTTATTAAATACACACACGTAGTTAATTAGGTTACATACACATTTGGTCAATTATCAATAATATAATTTGGACGTCAGTCAAAAGTGCTGACAAAGTTAAACAATTTACATAAATTAAATACACATGTCACGCGAGGTCCGCGAAAATATTGACCCAATTAAAGTTTATATAAAACTAATATCTCTTGCCTAGAGAGCATTCAATCAATATTCACTCAACGAACTTGATGTCTTCAACGATCAACTTCATCAGTCTCTACTCAAAGTAATCCCGGGTCAACACCCATAGTGTACGTCTCTACAATAAACTCTGCTACTATTATTTGGTGTTTCCATTACAACTGAACGAACATCTTCACTGAGCCAACGAAGGGGATTTGTTCAATATCTCTTTCTTATTTTTTTAGGAAAGTAGTATTTGAGATGATACTCGGAACAGCTATTGTTAATAGTTTAATTATATTCAATATATGCTCTGAAACAAAAATGAGCATTACAGAATTTAGACGTCAGTTAGCTTATAATTTAATACATTCATCTGAAGAAAAACCACTTCCAAAAAAAAAAAGAGTGCATACTTTTACCAAACCTGAAGGAGCTGGAAGGAAACGACGAAAGCCATGTAGAGGCTGTCGTCAAGTATTAAAATCTTCAGGTTTAAGTTACCGTGAAGTGGATAAACAAGTTCGTAGGATTATAACTTTTTGCTCCGGTTACCCTGGTCAACCTAAATACTGTTTGGCTTGTTTTAATAAGGCATATAATTAATAAGAAGAATCAGAAATTACCAATCAATTTTAAAATGCGTTTGTTCCGTTTATTTTAATATAAAGTATTTTGTTTTTATAAACACCTTTAATTTTATCCAATTAACTCCAAGAGAAAATTTGTTTAGCTGTCTGTGCTACATCGGATTTTGGCGGCATGTTCTGTTTGGGAGGAAAGTAGATTAATACTTCTATAATAATTTTCTGTATGTAATATATGCAAAAGGTATACTTCTGGGTACTAGAGTGCATGGAGTACTTACATATATACACATGCCATAGGGAGCATGTGACGCAAGAACTAGTATATTAAGTATTTAACCACCGTCGTCAAGGTGTTAATTTTGACAGAAAATGATAGGCTTTTATTTACAGAACCAATGGATGACGTCATCACGAGTCATGGTCACGTAATCATAGTTATAGTTATCCAAACTGAAAGCAGAACTAACTTTAAAAATCAACCTGTCTCTGCGTTTTTTGTTTTTGTTTAAATGGCTAAAATATCTATCAGAGATATTTTGAGGTTTCCAACCCAACCTTTCACACTGTATAAATTAAGCTCACATTTTATACTATATTAAATGAATTAAATTATATTATTCGTCTAAAGAAATTATCTTAGCTCATTTTCATGTATTTACTTTAACCTTTTTAGACTGTAAAATTATTAGATTAAAATATGTAGATCACTAGATGTGCTTACGAAGATGTGTTTCCAAGATTTTGCCTTATCTTTCGTGGCTATTTTACTAGAACTTTTTCTTGCCTTCGAAACATTCTAGTTCTTCTAACATCTCTCTTTTATCCTGCACTCACTCATCACATATGATTAACTGAATATGATTTTTTTAACTTTTTCTGATTTTGTTGTTTTTTACTCTGTGTGTTTCTTAAATGTATGATAAAAGATTGGCATAAGAGATATTTTTACGAACTGATAAAAATTGGAAAATGTATGAGAGAAAGTTGATACCTAGGTGAGATAGTAGAATATAATTCCAGTTTTTGAATTTATACCTGAAAAAAAAATTTGAATTTATACCTGAATTTATACATGAAAAAAAAAAAAAAAAAACTACACATAAAATACCTAAACACCAAAAAACAGGAAGACTTAGACCTATATAGAGCGAAAAACAGAGAGGTAAAGAAAAGAGTAACAAATGAAAAGAACGAATGATGGGAACAAGCATGCACAGAGATAGAACGACATATCGGAGGAACGAGAAATTCAGAATCATGGCGAATATTAAAAGCACTTCAACGAAATAAGACAGAGAAAACCCAGATCGGCAAAATTAGTGAAAACGAGTGGCAAGAATACTACGTAGAACTACTTACAGAAAACCGTCCCCAATTTCAGGAAGAGAATATAGAACATGCAGGAAATGGGGCATACGACCAGATAGAAATAAGCCTGGCAGAAGTTAAGAGAGCAATCAAGACATTGAAGAACAAAAAAGCCAAAGGACCCGGAGGAATACCAAACGAACTAATTAAAAACGGAACGGAAAAGTCATTCCGCATGCTACATAGAATGTTCGAAAGAGGACTAAATGGAGAAGGAATACCTGCGGAATGGACACAAGCATACATCACATCCATACATAAGAAAGGAAACAGGAAAAAATGTGAAAACTATAGAGGAATTAGTATAATATCGTCGGTAGGTAGACTTTACGGGAAAATTATTAAAGAAAAACTAGAAACTGAAATAATAGGAAAAATTGGAGAAGACCAAGCAGGGTTCACAGTAGGAAAATCATGCCTAGATCATACGTACACATTAGAACAACTGATAGAGAAGAAAATGGCAAAAGGTAGATCGGTCCATCTGGCCTTTGTTGATCTAAAGAAAGCATATGACTCAATACCTAGAGTCAAATTATGGGAAGCAATGAATGATCTCGGAATCCGACAAACACTAATAAAAGCAGTTAAAGCACTATACAAAGAAAACAAAGTAGCTATTAAATGTGGAAATAAAGCCTACAATCCATTTAAGACGACAAAAGGACTTCTACAAGGCTGTGCTACGTCCCCTACTCTGTTTAAAATATTCTTGGAAAAGACACTCAAACCATGGAGGAGAAAGTGCGAAGGAATGGGCATACCAGTAAGAGACGAATACCTATACACCTTAAGTTTTGCCGACGATCAAGTAGTCATCGCACAAGATGAAGAAGATCTCAGCTTTATGCTCAGAAAACTAGAAGAAGAATATAACAACAACGGAATGGAAATAAACTTAGAGAAAACCGAATACCTAACAACAGAAAACAAGGATATGAGAAACCTAGAGATAGACGAGGGAAGACAAATAAATGGAACAGATAAATTCAAGTATTTAGGAACCATAATATCGAACCAGGGAACAACAGAAGAAGATATAAACAACAGACTGAGACAAACAAGAAACTGTATAAGACAACTAAACTCAGTGTTGTGGGATAAGAACATTACGATAAAGACAAAAAAGAGAATATATAACACCCTGACAAGAAGTATCCTGACATATGGGTCCGAAAACTGGACAATAAACAAGAGAAATAGAGGTAGAATAAGAGCAGTAGAAATGGAGTTCCTGAGGAGAAGCTGTAGACTTACAAAAAGAGACAGAATTGAAAACGCAGAGATTAAGCGGAGAATGGGAGTGCAATCAGACATAATCGACTATATAGAGGAGAAGAGACTATCCTGGTACGGCCACGTCAGAAGAGCGGACAGAGGACGCTGGATAAACAAAATCACAGAATGGAGCCCGATTGGAAGAAGAAAGAGAGGAAGACCCCGAAGGTCATTCAGAGATGAAATCGACGAGGCTATGGAGAAAAGAACCCTGCGAGATGGAGACTGGAATGACAGGGAAAATTGGAGAAAACGGTTGAGTGAAGGAAGACAGTGAAAACTGTGGAAATCCTTAGTAGTAGTAGTAGTGAATTTATACCGTATTGGTTATCTACTTTAATACGTAATTTTAAAATGTGTGGTATATTCTATTTAATTCAGTTCAATTCAATTTAACTTCCTAGTCAAATGGTGAATCCATGTTTTATAATCAATAAAGTACACGAAAACCTAGTAGACTGTGGTAAAAGTTATAAAAAACTGCGGAATCTGGTTAATTCTGAACGATTTAAGAAGTTATGTATGGGTGGAATCAGCATCCATATCATGTAATATTCTGAAGCCTAGAAACCCGAACGGGCGATCATAGCTCCCCACAGTGTTAGTCGTCATATATGATGAAAATGGTATATTATTCTAGAAACTTTCTGATTTTTCTTGTATGATATAATAATATATGGGACACAAAGTTTCTGGTAAACGTTATAGAAAATATAATCTATGAAAATATTAAATAACGGAATATCAGATTGTACTCCATTTTAATTAAAATTGGTATTTCGACTTACATGTACTTTACTAAGCACTCGACAGATCCAAGTCGCGTCTGTCTGTGCGATAAATCTTAAAGGAAAAGTCTGAGAACCTTAAAAGTTGTTACATAATTTCTTTAGGAGTTAAATACACGGTATGTCGAATTTGTTATCTAGAAGCTATCACTGCCACTTTTATCTAGACCACTCTGCCTGTATAATTAGTATTAAAAGCATAAGTTAAGTGGTTGCGAATAAATCAAAATATTAATATTTGATTTTATAATCACGAGATATTAGACTTTCGGCATGGGCGTTCATTATGTTTAAGAATTCCATCCGAACCTTCGGTGCTCAGTTGAGTCGGTTTATTTTATAACCATCTCAAATCTGTGTTTTTAGCAAGTCATATTTAACATGAATCGAATGGAATAATCCAAACATTGGAAAAAGTTTGGTTATGAAAATCTCTAATCAGTAAAGTATTATGTAGACTCTTTGTAACATTTATAACTATTTTTCAATCGTCACAGCACGTTTAAAACAAAATATTAGTTTATAATGATATTTCTAAGAATTTCAGTTTACGTTTAGTAAAATATTCTCTTTGAGAATATTTTACTTAAAATATACAGGGTGATTACTATTTAAATAGGAATAAGCTACCATTAAAGGTTAAAGTACGTTTATTGATGTTTTAATTTCCACTTTAAAAATCGGAAGTCTGTTTTGTTAAAAGGTTCAATGTAACATTTGTTGATAAACACAATTTTAATTCTGTTTTGTAGAAGGTCCAATTCAATGTAAGGTTTGTTGATAAATTTGGATATTTTTATTTGTAATAACTGTTTATGTGAAATAAAAATAAATATGTAATGCTTCTCTTTAAACCAGGAGTTTAAAATGGTTTCTTTTAAAAAGACATTTACCCTTGAAATTTTTTAGGGGAGAAAAACCTTTCTTTCTTTCGAAGTACCAAGAGGATTCTTTCAAACGGCGTCCTATTTTAAATAGTTCAGAAATCTTCTTGTTTAGTGTTGCCCAGGACGATTGCCTACAGATGAAGTATTTCTTGTTTGAGTCCATGATTTAATTTTCACAATTCAAATGGTTTTTCTAGATTGAAGTATTCTCTGAATACGGTAACTGTAGCTTCATTTATTTGATTTGGAACCCAAGGAGGTGCTGGACTGCTCTCGGTATTTGTAGCAATGTACTTTCTTCTAGACGTCGCTGATTGGAAGGTGGAAGTTAAGACTTTCGCAGTAATTTATCCAACTTTGGTTCTTTTTCTCTTTTTAAAAATTTTTCTTTGCTAACGCATCAAATTTTTTGTATTCAATTAGATTATGAACGTTGGGATTTTTTATAACGTCTATATGCTGTTTTGCAATTATTTGCAGCTGATTTGCAGTTATTATCTCAACGTGGTTTTGGTATCTTGTGTGTAGGATATTTGTTATTGGATACTTTTGGAATTGTAATGGGTGTGCATCGGTTTATTTCGTTAACTAATACCTCATAAACCTGTAGTTGTTTTTCCGAAGAAAAGTTGATTGAGTACAATTTTTAATTTGCTTTATGTAGATTACAATTTTTGTGTGTCATTTGACCAGGTTGTATTGCTTGTTTGGAGTCTTCCAAGCCAATGGTTAAGGGTAGATGATAAGAACCATGTGGATCTTGAATAACAGTCCAAGTTAACTTAGATACAATGGCCTGGGTACACATTGTTATGTCGATTGCTGTTAGACTGGAACTTAATACAAGAGTTATTAGGATACCTGTATCTTAATAACTTCAAAACTTTACATATGTTTAGCAAAACTTTTATTAAAAAATTGAATGATGAATCGCCTACCTACAAATATCACACTTAATCTAACCTAATCTAAATAACTTCGGATAAACGAGTACAGAAAGAAGGAGAGTGCCATGGTTGAAAAAATTAAGCGACTGATTTAGGTGCAATTCAATAGAACTCTTCATAGCAGCGGTACATACAGTAAAGATTGTAATGAAGATAAACTCCGATTGGGAGACGGCACTTGTAGAAGAAGGATGTGAGACAACTTTTACAAAATTAGACTTACTAATTAGAAATTACTAATTACCATTAGTAAAAATGGTAAGAAAAAGAGACCTTAAAACGAAAATATTCAATCAATGTATATTTTATGTACTATAGCATTGCTTATGGTTTACAAGTGTAGACATTTACAAAAGTAAATAAATTCAAAAATCCCAAAAAAAAATGGGCGGAAATTCAAATAGAGCATATAAAACTAGTTATAGAATGGTCAAAAATTAGAACCGGTAAAGAGCAAAATAAAAACTTAATTGGACACATTCCGGTCATATCTTTCTACAAAATATTGGGAAAACTAAGCTGATAATATATTAATGACTATGAAAATACAAAATAGAATAATAAAAGCTCCTGATGATAAAAATTAATGGAAAAGAGATAGAAGGATTTATATTCAAAATATGAGTAAAATATATTTCGTTATATAGACAAAACCAAAAGATTGGATAGAGTTATTTATTTCCTTAAAAATATATTCCTTTTTATCTAGTGTTTTTAATTTTTTTTAAATCCAAATGAACTACCTAAGCTCTGACGTCACAATGGGTGGGGGTTTTAAAAACCTTTCCAAACAAATCTGTTTTACGTGTATTTCTCCCATAAGAAGTTGGGAATGTTGACGTTTTAAATATTTTAAAGAATAAATAAGGACTTTTGGTTCTGAACATTTATTTTGTGCGATTAATTTTATTTGTTGGTCGTGAATTTGTAAGGTAAGAATACCAAAGTATTAGGATATTTACTGTCAAAGTTCATATTTTAAGGTTATTTGTAGCATTTGCATTTTCCTTGAAATATATTTTGAAATCCGCTCGTATATGTAATAAATTGAAATCCCTCATACATGTATTAAAATAACGAAGAATGATTTCCATGTTTTTCTGTTTCTATCGTACGGGTTAAAACCCAAATAGTATTTCGTTCTTTTTACGTCCCCGAAGTTAATGTAAACCATTTTAAAGTTTGTTTATATAACGGATTTTTCTTTGATCGAAACCGCTAAATGTTCTACGTTTCAAATAAACATCCATTTAGATCGCTGAGAAGTTTTTGCCGGAAATATAATTGTTGACTCTCAGTAAGGTCGGCCGCTGTTAAAGGCGTGTTTAGTTTTATTGGAGTCCGAATTTATTTTCAAATTCGTAATCTTTTCGTTTTCCTTTTCTTGTCATGGAAATAGAGTATAAAGTAGCAGTAGCAGTTAAATGTGTAGTATTGAGCAGTTTTACAACAGTTTTTGAAAATAAGCTCATGTTGCCATTGTGCTGTACCTGTTCCAGTCTTTAAAGGAGACCAGTTTTCAAGGTCCAGCCAGTGCTAGCTTTCACTCTCGTCTTCTTATCACTGGTCATCATTCCAGATCTACTTCCAGAAATTTTAATAGATACACTTTCCGACCTTAGAAAATATGTTAAGTAAAGGAATTTAGTGCAACCAAAGTAACTTTTTTGTTTTAAACTTCCCAAAAAATAAATAAACTTTAAAATAATAATTGCTTTGCTAATTTAAATAATAAATAGTAAAAATAAAATGTTTTAATAATTAACATTGTAAATCTTACGGTGTGGCTATGCTGTCATTTTAATTGTTCTCTGTTATAAAATTCAATGTTGACATATGACAGCTAGATTCATGTTTTTGTGATATTAGCTTGTTTTGGTTTTAGAAAAGGCTGATCTTTATGAATAGCTTTATTTAAAAAGATAATTCTTTACTTGTAATAATTTTTTATTTGCCACAGTTTATAGCCCAGTAACATTTGTAAGTGTTTGTAGCATCTCCCGAATTTGTAAAAGAATAATTTTCTTTATTATTTAGCTATAAGTCTCTGTAACTATTAATATAGTATTTTTTGTGCCACCTGTGTCCCCTTGCTTCCTACTAACCATCTCAGACGGTATTTTTTATGCCACGGATTAGTAGGAGATAGAGTAGTGTGAAAGAGAAGTAGTCAGTTCCCTGAGTCCCCTGTTGTTTTTCTAATTATTCCATCTTGGACGGTGTTTTTTATGCCACGGGTTAGTTGGAGATTGTGTTCCCCTGTGTCTCCCTTTGTTTCTGAACGAGAAGTAGAGATTGTTTTTTTGTGTTCACTTTCTTGTATCTGAATGACCACAAGTGTATACTCGTGATCGGAGGTGCTGTTTAGATTTGTCTAGGAGCAGTCTCATTTAGTAGTCAAAACAAGAATTGTCTATTTTGTATTATTTTGTACAGCTCACTCAAAAGTCAAGTTTTCAATATTATTAGTATTTTTATCTCCTCCTGTATGCGCAGTTTATTAAGTCTGTTGTTTTGTCTCCCCCTGTACGTGTAGTTCATTGAGTCTGTTTTGAAAAAAAAAATTTAGTTAAATTGTGTATTTGCTTTCGCCCAATTTTCGTTAAATTAAGTCTACCCCAAGTTTAACTGCTACTGATTTCCATTTTATTTCCCAAGTTCTAATTTTCAATTTTTCTTTCATGTCATATTTTTAATTTTAAGAATCAAATAAATACGTATTTGATTTGGAATGATATATAATCATTCACTGCTTACATGCGAATTTTTATGGTCGTATTTCGATTGTGAGCGATATTAATTTGTGTATTCCCAGTTCGTCTATAAACGCTGACTTTCTTTGAAGTGTTTATAAGTCATTTATTTCGTCTTCATTTTAAGTGTAGATAATTGTTGCGTTTTTAAATCAGCTGAGATATTTTGAGACCCAGTTTTGTACGAAAATATAGGTCAAATATTTTCGTGAAAATTCATAGCCCAGGTAATGTAATGAAATTTTTTTATCCCCGAAAAAGAAAATGTTTTCTATATTACAGTCCCATCTCATCCCATGGACTGCCAGGGTCACCAATGAGGAAGTGCTGAGAAGGATGGGTCGAGACAAAAAATTGTTGAGAACGATAAAAGTACGCAAGACTGCATACCTTGGACACATACTAAGAAATAATAAATATAGTCTTCTGCAGGTCATCATGCAGGGTAGTATCGATGGCAAAAAGGGAATAGGTAGAAAGAGGAAGTCATGGATGCGAAATATTCGAGACTGGACAAACATGACTGTAGACGAATTATTCCACGTTGCAAAAGACGTGTTTCCATGTTGTATTTTGTGTTATAAGTAGGAGGAAATAATGATACGACTTCGTTTTGTCCATGGCTAAGGCCGATTTGTTAGTGACAAAGCGAAAGTATTGTTATGTTTCTTCTGTCAGTAAGTTTTGTGTCTTTCTTTTCGTATCTTTGTGTGGTCATATATTGTAGTAGAGGTGTGATGATGATACTAGAATGTATTAGTTTGTGGTTTGCTTATTGTGATTTTTAAAATATAATTTAGGACGTACAGGCACGTGACCTGGATCTGTGTATCTTTGGATATTTCTGTTGTTGAGTAAGATTGCGACAGCAGCATTCCTTTCCGTGAGTTGATATTGTTGTGGTCTTCTAATATAGTTTATTAGACCAAATAGAAGGGATAAGCCTTTCTATGTGTTGATGTTAGACTATTGACTGAGTCTCAATAGCATTCCTTTGTGTTATGGTGTTTGTGATGTATTGTTCATGATTTGGCAGAAGCGGAGGTACAAACACTTGCATTGTCCATTGTGACGCTTTGATATGCTGCGGTGAAAGTACCTGGCCGCCGCTTATCATGAAAATATTTTGTATGTCGACTGTGAGACCACGTTCGTAAAACATCTGAAGTAGTTCTAGTACTGTTGTAAATGACCCACTATGAATTTCCAAGTCTTAGGTTGTGACCCTGTTCGAGTTTTGCTGAAGAATAGTAAACGTTTCTTTGTGATTTGTATGGAGAATATTTTGGATTCAATTATCATCTGTATGATACGGTTTATTTCATGATTGTACCCTTTTATTCCCTTCCCAAACTATGTCTTTGACTTTATTAGTTGTCACGAGAGGAACGGCTAGGGCGATGAGTTTTGGATTCGTCCGCCAGGTGACCTGTTGAGCTTGTAAAGAAGATAAGCATTAGTTTTTTGCCTTGTGTATATATACTCTTCTTCTTTTTTTTTCTTGCCATTGAGTTTAAAATTTGTGTACGCAGTTAAAAGTTTGATTAGTGATGATGGACTGTAATATTTTTTTGTCCCTTTGGAAGATTGTAGTGATGTTTTTGTTCTTTTGAAGTGTTGTCGTAACTTTTTTCTTTGGAAGACTGTTACGATTTTTTTGTGTTCTTTTGGAAATATTAGTTTGAGACTGAACTATTTGTGTATCGATTATGGCTTGTATGCCATGTGCCCCTTTCTTCTTCTTTTTCAAGATTGTGTATTAACATTTTGAATTTATGTTCTTGTTTTGTCCTTTTGGGAGTTTCCTGGCTTGGAAATTTTTTGCTTTGATCGATCCCAGAGAACATTTTTATGGAACTATTGGCTATCCTGTTTTCTTCTGTTTGTGTTAGTTTGATTATCAAACAGTAGTTGAAAAGTCATTGTTTGTTGTTATCGTTTGATGCTATTTTGGTTATCTACCTAGTGCATAACCATAGCGAAGCTTGTTTAAGCTGTTTTGTTGGCCATCCGCCCTTGTTGAGCTTGAACCACCCCTCTTTTCGCTCCCAGAAACTTCAACATTGGTCTGTTCCACGTTTTTGGTTAGGCCAGAGCCATGTTTATAGAAGTCTGCCATTGGTCGTTGTGCCTAAGAGTCAACGAACTGTACCTGGTGCCGATTCATCAAGTCGAGCATCCAGTTTTATCTCTTATATATATATATTTAGGGATTCTACAGTATTCACTGCCTTCCCTCGCTCAACCGTTTCCATCTCTCTCTGTTGTTCCATTCTCCATCGTTTAGTCCTCTCTTACGCATGGCGTCGTCTACTTCGTTCCTCCAGGATTTTCGGGGTCGTCCTCTTTTCCTCCTTCCTATGGGGCTCCATTCGGTTATTCTTTTTATCCATCTGCTGTCGCTAGCTCTTCTTACATGTCCATACCACTTTAGTCTTTTTTGTTCTATATATGTTAGTATGTCTGTTTCTATTGATGTTCTTTGCTTTATTTCGTCATTACTTCTCCTATCCATTCTTGTTACTCTGCAGCATCTTCGCAGGTATTCCATGTCTGTTGCTATTATCTTACTGCTGTTTTTTTTGTTGATGATCTAATTTTCGACCCCATATGTCATAATACTTCGCACTAATGTTTTATAAATCTGCGTTTTTGTCTTCATGTTTAGGTGTCTATCCCACCATACTGAGTTAAGTTGTCGGATTGCTGTTCTTGTTTGTCCTAATCTTTGTGTAATTTCTTCCTCTGTTGTTGCCTTTTTCGTGATTATAAACCCCAGGTATTTGAATTTATCCTTTCCTTTGATTGTTACGTTGTCATCAATCTGTAGATCTTCTATGTCTTCTTCACTTGTAGATAGGTACTCTGTTTTCGCGAGGTTAATATCTAGGCCAGCCTTGGTATATTCTTCTTGTAGTTTCTTCATCATGTAGCTGAGATCGTCTTGGTCTTGTGCAATCACTACTTGATCGTCTGCAAAGTTTGCAGACGATCTCTGCAGTTTTATCTCTTCTAACATAAAATAATATGATTGTCACTTATTCCAAATTGTCTTCAAACCACGGATATAATTTTAAAATGTACCTTTGAAGTTAATTGTGACAAGTTCATTTTTCAATCAGGAATTTATTGTTCTAAATCTTAATAAGTAATAAGTATCTTTTATAAAAGGTTTAACGCTCTAAATCCACATCTAATGGAGCTCATCTATAAAGCTACTGCAGTTGCTTCTTGTGTAGAGAATATAATTACATGGTTTACAACAATAATTATTTATTTAAATTTTTGGTATATTTAATTTATTTTTTAAATTCATCCTGTGTTTTTTTCACAACGTAAACCCTTGTATATACTTAATAAAACACTATTTACTTTTTGAAAAGTTTATTAATATTATAAAATTTATATATAAAAGTAAATTTATTTTCTGACAATTTATCAATAAAAGTCAAAATAAGCAACAAAAGAAATAATGTTACAGCAGTAATGTCCACACAACTATACATTTATTGTTAATAAAAAAATGTGAAATACAATGGACCAGCCAGTTGATTCTGTTGATCAAAATTTACATTTAATAATATACAGAAAATAATAAAGTTTTGCTATTTAAATTTATCTTAATAATAAATAGAAAATGTAACAAAACAAAAATATACAAAAGTCTTGTGACAATGAGACCTTACTTAACGCTATTTATTTATTTGTCAACGAACAATCGCCCAATCTAAATTCAATATTATAATACTAAAATATACAATTTTAAAACCGAAATTTATCACATGTCATAAAATTTACAAATAACATAGATGATAAAAAGAAATAAACAAAAAAAAATTAAAATCGATTAAACTAAATTACACAGCTAGTAGCATCAAAGAATCATGTGCAACATATTAATTGCACTTGAATTTGGTATGTTAAATTATTTTTTAAACACTCACTATGGCAATTTGATAGAAAGGTTTCCACAGAATGTTATATTATAATTAAAAGTCCTTATTCACTACTTAAACTATGAGAAAACGAACATCTTTAGTCTTTTACATGATAAAATCACTGACACCTAAAAAGAATAAAACATTGATTTAAATATTTTTCAATTTCAGAAATAAATTTAATGATTTATTTATTTACAATAAAATAACCCTGATAAAAACAACAACAAAATACCTTAAAATAAAGAAAAAAATAATTAAAGTTTTAATTAAACATAATATAACCTTAAAATATGAACTTTGACAGTAAATATCTTAATACTTTGATATTCTTACCTCACAAATTAACGAACAACAAATAAAACTATAAATGTAAAGGACAAAAAGACCAAAAAATCAACATTTCCAACTTCTTATGGGAGAAATATAGATAAAACAGATTTGTTTGATAGGTCTTCTAAGCCCCGCCCATTGTGACGTCAGACTTAGGTAGTCCATTCTCTAGGCTCACAATCTATATTTTGTTTAGATTCTATTACATGTTTTATTATAAAAATGTGGATTTGAAACATCAATTAGAACTGAAACTATAAAAATACCTTCATTGTAGCTATTCTGTTCTGTTAGTATACATTAATCCATTATAATAACTTATTTATGGTTATAAACTGTTTATAACCAGGTCAGGCATTTCTTGGCGTCAATATGATTTCAGATAATGTTTTGAAAAATCAATTCCGCAAATAAAAATTTCATTTATTTATTTCCTCTAATGGGAAAAGTTACTCATCTCAGATACCTATGGTATTAAAAAGATTGATCTTTGGGGGATTATTTTGCTGTTGTCGAGTTCTAAGTGACTTGTGCGTAGTAGTATCTCCAAAAAATTTTTTTACACATCTAGATTTTAACTTTCAACGTAGTCTCATATAGATATTCACTAAGAACCAGCTAATTTATGTTCTCTACGAGGTTCTCCAAAATAGAATGATAGGTATCGTTTGTGGAATTTCCATTCTGTATTGTATTTTATTTGTATCTCAAGATCCCTATACTTGGCGATGTTCTCGTTGTAGTTAATACGCAGTAGACCATCGTAATTAATATATTAATATTTATATATATATATATATATATATAAATAAATATATATATATATATATATATATATATATATATATATATATATATATATATGTATATATATATATATATATATATATATATATATATATATATATATATATATATATATAGTGTGGGTGTTATAACGAAAATTTGAAACAAGAGTTTCTGAGTAACAGTTCTGAAGTAACAGTAATCCTCACACAAACACCTCAGAAATTAAATGTATGGGTTGGCAATTCGGGGAATAGCGTTATTGGACCATTATTTCTTGAAGTAAATCTCAACGGAACAACTTATTTAAATTTGTTAAAAGACGTTATTGATCCGCGTATCACTGACACATTGGAATCTGATAATAATCGTGTATGTTTGCGTTGATTCTATAGAGATCTAAGCCTTTATTGGAGTATTGGTTCTACTTGGATCTTTTCATAGATCGAAAGAGGCGATCGATATGCTTTGGTGTGACGATATTGCTTACTGCCATCCTATAATACCAGCCGCTATGTCTAGAGATAGCTTCAAACAAATAACTTCATGTATACGTTTTGACAATTTTGAAAACAGAATCAGTAGATAAACTGGCCCAATAAGAGATGTATGTGATATTTTTATTTCTAATTGTAAGAAATCACTTAATCCAGGCGACCATCTGTGTGTAGATGGGCAGCTCGTGCCTTTTAGAGGTAAAGCACCATTCAGAGTTTATATGAAGAGCAAACCTGACAAGTACGGATTAAAGATATGGGCCCTTCTGGACTGCATTCTTTCTTTTATTGTAAACATGCAAATTTATTTGGTTAAGTTTTTGAATTGCCAATAAGAAAACAAGCAAATTTTTAAATCTATTAATTTTAAGAAAACAAGGTCCTAGGCAGAAAAAGCTCAAGGCCAAAGAGTTGTCCTAGACTTGATAAACCCTATTCATTCTACAAATGCCCAATCGTCAACATAACCACGTGTAAGCCAAACAGGGTCGTACTGATGTACGACCTATGTATCATATGATTTTTAAAAATATTTAATTTTGAAACTGTTAGTGTAAGAATTTCTTGAAATTTAATCATTATATCACAATTAAACTAAACTCTAAAAAATAACACGACCAGTAAATAACTTAACAATAACTATAACATAAATATAACACAATATAATTAACTTAAAAATCAACACGATACAATTTGAATTTAAAATGATGGCAAATTAGGATCTGTAACATGAGAATATGTCTCGCTTACGGTAATAAATTAATTTTTATAGCCTCTTGACGAATGAGACGGCGAATATCAACACGTGCTCATGTTTACTGATGGGAATTTGGTAAACGAATAAACTTTAGACCATTTGTAAGGAGGGTTTGGAATAACAACTGACAATTTTTTACGAGTTTACAACTTGCGGATAAGTTATGGGAAAAGAATATAACTCTATGTGGAACGCTTCGAAAAATAAAACGTTTATTCCAATGGAGCTTCTACCAGCATCATATAAAACAGATTATTCAAGTATGTTTGCTTTTAGAAAACATCTAACGTTAGTCTCTTATGTTTCAAAACCAAAGAACTGCAGTCATCTTACTTTCAAGTGAGCATGTTGACGACAAAGTGGCTGGTAAAGAACACTCCTATAAACCTGAAATTATCAACATTACAACAAAACGAAAGGAGCCGTCGATACAACCGATAAATAAGCTAAAGAATATATGTCGCAGGTATTAATTCCTATAAATTGTGGCTACTAAAATATCCAGATTGGAAAAAGCACAATATGAGTAAGCGTAAAATGTATATTTTGGCACTGGCAAGGAACTTATAAAGGAATATGTTTTCAGACGTTATAACAATAAGGACATCGAAAAGAATAAAAAGCGTCATATGGCAGATGTATTCCCAGAACTTTTGAATATTACTGAGCCCAGAGTAGAACAAACAAAAAATATGTACAAGGGGGCGGTGCCATGTATTACTGGTACAGTTTTTTTTCGTATAAGCATAGTTCACCGATTTAAGAATGGGGTCCGTTCAGACCCCGGCATGTCTTTTGTGTAATATTTAGAGGACCGTCCGATGAAGGTTAAATATATCTTAGAAATTACCTTTAATTAACAAATATTACTGCCTTAAATTTTTGGTAATTTAATTTGCTTGATACTAATACAGTATAGTATAGTAAGTTTAAAGTCAGTGCCAGTTTAAGTATGTAGGTCCACAAAAGAACTGTAATTAATTAGTTTACATTCATATTATCTCAAAAAGATTGCTGAGTCTTTGATTAATTTACGAATCTTGTTCACATGTCTTTAAAAGTAATTCAAGCTGCTACCGGATTACTTCGAGAGTCATCTCTAGTTATACATCAATTTCATTCAATAACAACATTCAATCTTCAATAAGAACATTTAACATTTAAGAACATTTAGTAAGAACATTTAATTTCACTAAAAACACTACGAACCTTAATTCTAAATGCAAAGTGCAGTTCATTTTTTTGCATAACAAAGATTTTGGTTTTTTTTTTTAATTTCTTTGAATTTTTTACCGAATATATTTTGTATTTATTGATACAGTGTGTTGACAATGTGATTAAAATAGATTCTTAATTTTGTCAAAACAAAAACCATGCCAGACCTGTTTCATTTGTCGGTAGTCCATTTCTCTTTTAATTTTATCACTTTCGTCTATTTTCCAAGATATCATTAACAAGATACAATGTGTAACAATTGCCTATTCCCAATGCAGCTTTAATAAATGTTCTGACGTAGTTTTCTGCTTTCTGGCCCCAATAGAATTCTTGGAAGTGTTCACCGTAAATTCATTTCCAACGTGATATACGATCGTTAGCTTTAAAGAGAAACAGGACAGGGGTGTATACTGATCGTTATATCACGCATAGTTTGACATTGACATTCTGAGCTGATTAAAATCCTTACTGGATTCACTGGATTTTTTTTAGGTTCGTAACTTTAAAATGCAAATGTGTGGATACACATTTTTAAATTCTCCGCATTTTAAAGTTTATTTCGTTGGATTTAAAGCAATTCCGCGTAATTTAAAACTAATTTTATTCACCTAGTTTTTTTTTTAAATTGTAGTGTTTAATAAAAACATAATCGCGTAGTGCTTAAAAATTTGTAACTTTCCCCTATGGGGACTGGCATTGACTCGAGGACACTTTTAAGAGCCTCTAATAATAATATTTTTCGGTCATCTGAAGTAATGGAGCCTGAAGAAAACGTGGTAGTGTTAAAAAATAGAGGATTTAACATAAATTCAGATAAGTATAATCTTGAAAATATTTTTGTGTACATTGAAAGAATAGATAACACCGATCTTGGTCGCTTACATCCAATTACAATAGGTCATATTTTGTACAAAAAACTAGGAATTTCTAATATCCTTCAAGTAAGTATATTAAAATAAATAACATATTTTCTATATTTAGTGCTGAAGCTATTGCAAGCCTTGACATTTTTAACACGGTCTACAATTGATTCTGCAATAATTTTATCGGATTCCCTGTCTGGTTTAAATTCCTTAGTTTTGGCGAAGTACCCAAGTTACTCGAAGTACCGAAGTACTCTTCCAATTATCAATCATATGTGCAATTAAAAAACGGATTTTAGAACTGCAAAAAGTTAACAAAAACATTAATTTTGTATGGGCTAAAGCACATAGGTATCGGTCTCGAACATAACGCGTATGTGGATATGCTGGCCAAAAAAAGTGTAAAAAATGGTTTGACCAATAAACTACCTGTAAGTTTTTGTGATGCAGTCGTTTATATTAAAATAAAATATCCCAATATTTGGAACGAATGTTGGTCACAACATACTTATACCAACCATTTTGATACTGTAGTATACCAAATCAAATACCGAATAGAAGGTGGTTTCAGTCATATAATTATTCAAGAAAATATATCACAACTGTAAAACGTCTTAGATTTGCCTATGGCTACGCCTGTTATCCCACACATCTACATAAAATTCATGTTCTCGAAAATGATCTTGAGTGATTTAAAAAAAGGTGATTTAAATCATATTTTTTTCGAATGTCAAAAATATGATAAACAGATCACTTTATTCAACAATTACATGATCTTAATATACAGGCCCTGTTTAACATCGTTAGTCTCTTAGCTAATGGAAATGAGAGAATTTATAATGCATTAGTAAAGTTTCTGTCAAGTACCAAGATAGTCTTGTAGTGTCAACTTAAAAAAATATATATGTATATGCAAAATTGTGGTGAGCAGCTTGGATAGTCCATATCAAAGAAACTGTCGGATTAAGTAGATAGCTGCTTAAGTGGTGTTAGTTGTGGAACTCTGAGAACCCCATCCCTTTGTTTGTATATAAATATAGATAAAAACGAGATAATACAAAAAAAGTATTTTAAATTATATTATGTGTACCGTTTTTTTAACACACTGATGATGTTAAAAAGAAGCTGTATTTAACTTGTATCTTATTTTAATTTTAGTACTTAAAGCATATTATTCAGCTCTTCGTTATTGATATTTTATGGACTTTACGGTCATTAAATTTTTGTGCTTAAGGTATTATGGTTTGTTTTTTAACCAGGAGGAGTAATTCAAATTTACCGCGCCGTAATGCTTGTTTGTAATTGGTTCAACCGCAGGTAAGTTTACTTCACTAAATTATGACATTTTGACACTAATGACACTTATGAAATTTTAAAATTTATATCGACGACTTTTTTTATTTTCTGCGTTATTTCTTTAATTTTTAGATTTTTCTTTTGCATTTATATAAAAAAGAGTTCTTTTCAGAATTATTTAGCGACGTATTAGTGTTATTAAGATAACAATATGGATTCAATGCCAAGTACTAGTGGTAATTATTTTTCTCCACCTAAAACGCCGAGTAGATTTGGGCCATTTATCATCAAATGAAAAACAATGCATTATAAACATGTCATCATCATCATTGGTGCTACAGCCCTATAAAAGAGGAGCGGCTAAATGTAGCATACGAATCCAACGTTGCCAAGTTGGTTAGAAAAAGAATAGCGCGAATTTTAAAATTTAGGATTGAAGTTTCTGATATTAGTGTTAAACCAATAAACTTACTCGCATATTTAGCGAATAAGTTGCTTATAATTAAGATATTTTTAATCGTCTGATGCTAATTATTTGTTAATATAGGAGACAACATTCACACAGTAAGTACTTACATATTTTTTTAAGAAATAAATGAGAAGTTAAATCTGATTATTTTAATTAAATGTTGAAATTTTGAATGTTGTTTGTAAAGATAAAATATTATAATAAGGAACAATTTGTGTTTCGCGTTCTAAATATGACAAAAACAAGTGAATTATTTTAGTAAGTTATCAATCACTCTGTATTAGGAATTAAAAGAAAACAATGGTCAAAAATAAGTTTATTTATATCTACATACAGTATACCACAAAATATATCGATCGTGAAATTGCAAAAGTTCGTGTTAATTTAATATATTGCAAAAAAAAAGAAAGATTTGTATTTCACTATTTTTAAAATATTCGACCTAAAGTAGGTATAACGTCGATGTAAACTTAAAAATAATTATGATAATTTTCAGTACTTCGTGAAATAAATTGAGATTGTCCAAGTATACATTCTTTTATATTTACAATTTCTTTTACAGTGGGTTTGCTTATATGTTTAGAATTCATAACTTGTTTCTTTTTTTTTTCGTATAATAAAATGTTAGCTGCTTTTTAATTTTTTTATTATGAGGCTCTACATTAATTGTTGTAGGTGAAAACTTTTTGATTGTATTTAGGTTACATTCAACCATAGTATTTTCATTTTTTAATGTTTTTACAACATGTTTTAAATTGTCTGCATTTTCAATTAATTCTATATTGTGTTGTAGTTTAGAAACTTCTATTGTAGCATGTTTTCTCAACTGTTGAATATTGTCAGTAATATTATCATTATTTTGTGACAGCGTTTTTAAATGGTCTACAATTTCTACACTATCATCATTGTAAATAATACCTAAATTTATATTTACATATTGTATGTTTTATAGAAAAATCTATACAATTACAACTAAACGAATGAATACATACATGACATTCAGAGCATGTTAGGTGACAGCATGGTTCTCCATTTTTTGCCACTTCATAACTTTTTATACTGGAAGTAGTACTGCCTAATTCTGATACATACCACATAATACTACTATTTATATTTTCAATTATTTTAATTTGATTAATTTCTTTTATTGCAGTTCTATGTCTTTTGTTTATAAGCTGTATATGTGATGAATTTTTTCCTTTTACCTTTTTTAAGATTCGCTCAACAACTTTATCTCTAATGAATTTATTAAGTGCATCAAGTCCTTTGTCTAACCTTTTTACCTTTTTACCATCTAAATACACATATTTTATAATTTTATGCATGCTCTCTAATCTCATGTTTGTATTAATTCCTGCATTTTGACGGTATCAATAAGCCCATAGTTGAAAATTTCTAGCATAAGTATTCAAGAAATATTCACCAAAATTTATTGTTTCTCCATCTTCAAACGTTTGCTCGATAAAATTTGATAACAGTTTCTGAAATTCTTCTTTATCTGTTACAGTATGTAAAATTTTTAAAGACTGGTATACTATTTTTCTTTTTTTTAAATTACTAATTTTGGACATATTCAATTGCCAAGCTCTGTCTACGTGCCATGCACAATACAATTGCATATTAACTTCACCCATAATTGACCTCCAAGCATTATAGAAAATATGCGTTATATCTGTCATAAATACATTTGGTGTTAAGACTCCTATTTTATTTTTAATTGTCTGAAAAAATAATTCAAATATAAGAGTGTCTTTTCTATTTGTTAATAAACATGCACCAGGAAACCCTTCACCCCACTCATCGACAACTACAAGAGTTGTTAATTCGAAATCGTAAGCATTTAAACCGTGTGTACTATCAATAGCCACTATATTATTGCTGAACTGCAATAACATTTTTTGTTGTGATACATTCATAAGTATAATGCAGAAATCATCTTTTTTTAAGCAAGAGTTTTCATCCACTTCACCTTGTGCTTTATATAATAGAACTGGATTATCCTCTAAATTCATGCATTCTTGTACATACATATCAACACTAACCGCATCTGTAACAAACGAATATATTTTTAGTTAATGTCAGCAGAATAATTAAATTTCATAAAAACTTCTAAATATAAAGTACCTTGAACATGTCTAACTCCATTATGAATTTGTATATTAAATGCGTTTTTAATATTGTGTATATCTTTTTTGGTAAGCAAATCTATACGCTTTAGTTTTTCATCATTAAAATTATTTCTGTTATTGTAAAGAATTCTAAAAAATAATAAGTGTATGCAATTAACTTCACATACATAATAATTTAATCAAATAGTTTACCTTGTTACACTTACACCACTATTTAACTTTTGTGCGATGTTGGCTCTTTCTACCTTTGGTATTGACAAATGTTGAATATTAACGCTATGACCATAATGTGTCTTATCAAAGATTGCCTTTACTCTAGAATTAGTTTCATTCTTTATAAGTTTGATCTGACTAGTACAAGCAACATTAATTTTCTTAGATCCTTGACACTTCTTCGTTCTTTTCCGAATGTGGGAAACTTCACGACTTTTTCCTGCAAAATTAAAAATAAACAAACAAAAAATATTATTTTGTTTACAAGAGTACCTGATCTACTACAATCATAATATACATCTTTAACGGAAACTGAAGAAACTAAACCACGAGGACAAATGTATTCTGCGTTGGAAACACTTTGAAAGTTTTTTAACCAAATCTGAAAGTCTAGAAAAAAATAATGTAACTACCTAATGATATTTAGAAAGTAAATGGATTCATACTGACCTTCAATTGTAGAGAATTCGTACATCTCTCGTTCCATTTTAAAATTATGACAATTCTCTAGGTGCCCTACTAATTCTAGTCGTAGCCTAAAAGAAATATTGCATCTCTCTAAACACTTAAACGATCTCATATTTTTATCATAAGATATTATTTGTGCATTTAAGCCATGAATTTCCTTTAAATGTCTATTCAGGTTACTCTGGCTTGAATAAACTTTTGAACATTCTTTGCACATTACAACCATAATTATCTTCAACCGAAAAAAAAACCAAAAAAATAAAGAATTGATGAATTGATATACTTTGTAATCGAAAATCGAAAGCGCGGTAAGATCTTTTCTATACTATATCTATGGTTATGCTATTCTCTGTGACTAGCCAACTTGGCAACGTTGGATTCGTATGCTACATTTAGCCGCTCCTTATAAAAGACTTTCCCAAGTCTATTACGCCAGTCAGTTCTATCCATTGCCAACTGTTGCCAGTTTGCTGCGCCTATTTGTCTACCATCCTCATCTACACCATCCCTCCATCTGAGTTTTGGCCTACCCCTACTTCTACTTCCCACAGGTTGTGACATAAGGATTCTTCTAGGAGGATTGTTCTGCTGTGATCTGGCCAGATGTCCTGTCCATCTTAGTCTTCCTATTTTTATAAAGAATACTACGTCTTTACCAACAAATATATGTTTATATCTGTATTATATCTCGTAGTTGTACCTTTTTCTCCAAACACCATTTTCACATGTTTTATAAACATGTACACGCAAATAAAAATTGATAATCCTGCAATGAAAATAACAGCTATGGTAGCAAAAATAAAATAGGCAACAGGTTAGTTTCGCAGAATAGTTATTGTTAAAATCAAGACTTACTAAAGAAATGTGCTAATGTTAATGCTAGTGCTAATGTGTTGCGAATTCAACTATTTAACTAAATATGACCTAAAAATATTGGTGGTTTACCTTCTATCCTTGCAACATACGATGAAAGAGTTAAAACTGGTTATATTCTTGTAAAGTAGCATACAATATTTGTTGTTTAAGTTAATGCGCTGATGAAATATTGTAAAATTCCATTGGATTTTAGTTATAATTTTATCTCGAATATATTGCTTTCGTATACTTTCCGGACGATTTTCTTCTACAATGTGATAAATAAACTAAAAATTCTTCAACTTCTTCATAACAATCCAATATTTTTATTGTAATTAGAAAAACAAAAAAATATATATTGGAAATGAATTGGAAAAAATTATTATTCAAATATAAACAAACACAGTTAGGTTAGAATCGACGTGTGAGGTTGTCCGATACTGATTACTGGATTACCGCAAGGCCCAGATAATTAACCAAAAAAGAAGATGTATTTGGTGACTTTTCTACTAACTTTTTTGAGTTTGAATCTGTCTTTCTAGTTTACTCCTCCTGGTAAAAAAACAAATCATAGTCATGTTGTAACTGGCTGATTGACAACTAGTCTATGTCAAAAAAAACTTTAAAATGAATTAAAACCCAGATTAGTGGATTAGTTAGTGGGAACTGGTTAAGGATTAACTTCAATTTCGATGTGACAGCATTGCTTTTTGACGTAGCGATTAAGTGAAAATAAACTTCATGCCTGAATTAATGAATGTCCGCCACGAATAAGGTTGTAACCCTCAATATTTGTAAATCGGTGTTATTAGCGGAATAAGGCTGTAACCATAATTTCTGTTAACCCGATAAGCAATTGGTCGCAGAAAATCACCTGATTTCATTTTTATGTGAGAATTCAAGTAGAGCCGCTGCGAATAAGGTTGTAACATCATTAGAAATATTAGACATGGCTGATGTAGCATGTGTTACGTGAGTCTGGTCATAGGAAAGCAATTAAATAAATCGCGAAAAAGAAAAATTAGGCTTAGTAAGTGGAAGGACAATAGAAGAAAAACCCTACGAGACACTGGGAAGCAATATGTTTCCAGAAATGATACTGATGTTTCTAAAAAAAAGTACCTCCAGTAAACGTAAGTTCAGAAACTTGTATTTATTTCCTGATTGTTAATGAACTAAATAGCTCTATATAAATTAGGTTAACAAGGTTAATAAAGGTCATAAACTGAAATTTTGTTTGTAACTGTGTTTGCTTCAACGCGTTCAAGGCTAGAACTTGTCACTGTCAGTATGGGTGTGACAAAATTAACTTGGATATACAAGAATTTAGTAGATGTGAAAAGACGATATGTTCCTGAAGGCGAATCGCGACTAAACTATTACACAATTTATAGGAACACAAATATACGTATATGTCAAAAAACTCTATGTTGAGATTTGGCACACTTGCGCGCGATGCAATAGGTTTTATGTTGAGTCTGTATGTGCCAAATCTGAAGCCGAGGCCAGTTACTCCACGCAAAAGCAGAACAAGCATATGCTACCTCAAATAAGGATATAGAATTTGCTAAAAATAATCTCAATATTGTTCTATGTACAGATCTACAGAAAAAACTGTTTTTCCAATGCTAAAACATTCTAAAATATTCTACCAACGTCAAAAAGAGGTTCAGCTAAAACAATATCCTATCTACTGAAATTATATCACCACTAACTTTGAGCCCATAGAAAAAACAGAAAATTAATTGTTTGGCCAGACTGATATATAGAACAAAATAATAACTGGCGTAGTATTACATTATACTAGAACCTGGTCACTATGAGATATTTTACACCTGTGGAGCAAGAGTTTTTAATCAGTGGACGCGGCTTCTTGTTGTCTTATTGAGCGTAAGAAAAAAACATCAGTATATCATCCAAAAGATTGGATTGAAGTTATCACCAATGCAAGACCCTCCAAGCCATTTATTGTGTTTTCTTGAGAGGTCCGATTTTAAAGACGTAACTATAGTTGAGTGAGCTTTATTGAAAAGCAAGACTAAAATAACTAAAGCGGTTTGGGACAAAATTACCAGTGATGATCCTACAAATCTATTATGTCGAGAAAGCCACAATGTATTGCGACCTTGGACTTCTCATCTCTTGGCTAAAATAGAAGAGGAGTTAGAAATCGTTTTTTTGTCACCAGATGCCATTCCAATTGAAAGTCTTCCTGTGTTGTATAAGAATCCTTTGCCAGTAAAGAAAGAGAGAAAAAACTTATCGGATATGTGTTCTTATATTCCTAATACAGAATATAGGGAATTTTATTTAAATTTGCCTTCAAGTGAAAACTAAAAATCATTTTTTTATCTTTTGGTAATAATATAGGTTAGGTTAGGTAATATAAATAAATATAATATGTATAGGTGCTTCTTGAAAAATAAATATTATTTTTTTAACAAGCAGTCGTATTTATCTTATTCCCTTACGTTTCTACAGAAAATGTTAAAAGGTTGTAACCAACGGATTTTGATGAATATCGGTGATGTTACAAGCTTGTTCCACTAAATTAATTTCCTATCATAGTTTATAGTCTTAATTTTTGATATATAAAAGTTTATTGTATATTATCCGCTCAAAAATCTTTTGTTTTCCTCATCCAACAATAAAAAGTACATTTTTGATCTTAAATTTGATAACAAGCGAAAAAAACGTTTCCGCCAAAACATGTCTTTGTGGGTTACAACCTTATTCGGGGCGGCCATTCAAATGTGGAAACGGGATCAACACCAATCTCGTTTTTGATCCATTCCCTGAATGTGCACCATACTCGGAGGTTACCAGCATTTAATTATTGCACGAGTTGGATTATGTAAGCTCAAAATCTTTCAGCAAACTCTTCGATAAAGTGAATGGATGCTTATCCAAATGTACGCGATGACAGATGGATACGTTCGGTCGATCCGCTCGATGCAACGCCTTACAGCTCTTCGTTCTATGTTCTTCCACGATGGGTCGGAGGATGCGTATTACCATTAACGTGATGGAATAATTCTTCATCATCATTCAGATTAATTGCTATACAATTTATATCGACCATAAAATGAATGTAGTGCGTGAGTTACATGAACGGAACCTAAAGTTAGTCTGACAATGTGGTGACGGAGTATCTGTCCGAGAGAAGGATTATGGTGGAAAAGGGCACGATCGTGGACTTGACGGCCGGTGTTCCCCAGGGATCTGTCTTGGGTCCGACGCTATGGAACCTGGCATATGACGGGGTTATGAACTGTGAATACGGAGAGGGTACAAGCCCCTTCGCATTGCGGATGACCTCGCTGTACTAGTAGCGGCCCGGGATGAGCCGGATCTCAAATACCGGGTTCGGAACGCAAGCCGCGTCATAAAGAAATGGATGACGCAGCACGGACTGAAAGTTGCGGCAGAAAAAACCGAAGCTATCATTCTGAAGGGTAAAAGGAACAAAGTGTTGAATTACAATGTGCGGGAGCATGTCTAACACCCAAGAAACATTTAAGTACCTAGGAGTGACATTGCACCAGAATGGAAAATGGAGGCAGCACGTGCGGGAGGTGGCCCAGAAGGCTGCGAATAGTGCGGCTGCATTGAGGAGGGTGATGCCCAACATTGGCGGACTCAAATCCGAAAGGAGAAGGGTCTTACATGGTGTTGTACAGTCGATCGTCCCCTACGCGGCACCAGTCTGGAGCCGGGCGGTAGAGATAACGGCCTATAGGAGGCTCGTGACACAAGTGGACAGAATAAGGCTGTTGCGAGTGGCATGCGCCTATAGGACTATGTCTGCCGCAGCCTTGTGGACCATCACTGGATGTGTTTCGTTGCATGTTTTGGCGGTGGAAAAAAAGAGCTTTATGAGAGAAGAGGCCCAAACCTTACTATGGCCGAGAAAAGACAGGAAAGGGAAAGGTCAATTGAAAGGCGGGAAGAAGAAAGGGAGAACACGGAGGAGGTGGCACAGTGAACGAAAATGCTGATCCCGAAGATAAGAGATTGGTGGACTGTGGCCACAGGCGACTGGATTATTTCCTGATGCAGGTGCTCACAGGACACAAGTGTTTTAGGGCCTACCTCTATAGATTCGGAAAGGCTGACATAGATGAATGCCTATACTGTGGCCAATCGGACACTGAGACACATAGGATGTTAGAGTGCAACAAATGAATAGTAGAAACGAACAGAATGGAGAGAGGGACAGGTGTGAATTTTGTTACAGTGAGAGAAATTATTGAGATAATGATTGAAAATAAAGCAGGTTGGACTAGCGTACACAACTATATCCGTGCAGTTATAATAATGTTGGATGATCATATAATAAAATAGTGGAACTCTATGGGTAGTTTACCCCCTGCATGGGGTTGATTAACTCGAACTCACTGGATACAATAATAAAGAGAGTACCCAGTTGATGGGTGACAACACTAGCTTCGGCTGTTCACTCTTAATTCTTAATAATCTACTCCCGTTATTTTCCGGGTATTTAACTCACGTGCGTTTGTTTATGCATTCATGTTTTTTTAATATACATATTACATTATTACATTACAAATATTACATTATTAAATAAGCTTTTAATTACATTGCAAATTTCACTAGGTCAGCGCGTGATCTAGTTACAAAGATATTTTCAATGTCATAAACAAACAATCGCATTTAGCACTAAGCAATGAATAATATTATTAAAATGATTTTAAATTGTTAAGCTGAATTGGGTTACTTAGATCTGATTTCTGGATGCTTAATTAAATCCCGTTACACAGTGATCAAGTAAAAAGAAGAGGAAGAAAGACAGCTGGATCAACGGTAAAGGTAAGAGGGGAAGATGCTGGAAGTTGAAGCTAGAAAAGTGGGTCAAACTGCGTAAGTCAGACTGTGGGGAAGGAGGAAATGTCCGTCTGTGAGTATTGCCGTACTAGGAGTGATGAGGATCTTTTACGCGCTACCTGGACAGAGAGTCTCCTTTCTAATGAATTGAGTGTGGATGTGGATAAATGGAGAATGAATACAGCGGCAATTCCGCTTCCAGATCGCTGGATGACAGAGTGGTTTAGCAGGTAGGTGTTCGGCATAGACTCGGCGACGAGAGTGCATTTTAAAGTACCTCGCGAAATATCGCCGGGAGTACGAAGAACGAATCCTGCACTAAGGTCAGTCAGGCGACGTCATGGCAAATATAAATCAGATCTCCAAGGGAACACCAAATCGACTAAAGAATTCTTTAACCAGTAGCAGCTTCTTGATTTGGTATCGCATAGGCCTCAGTCCATTTCATAAAATAATCCATGGCTACCAGGATATATTTATTTCCATCATTCGTCTCTGGCAGTGGTCCTGCAATGTCGATTGCTACTCTTTCCATAGGACTACCAACATTGTACTGTTTCATGGGTGCCCTCTTTTTACCAACTGGACCATTATTGGTTGCACACAGTTCACATTTCCGGCACCATCTTCTTACATCATCTTTACAGTTCACCCAATAGAACCGTTCTCGAACCTTTTGCAGAGTCTTCGTAATACCAAAGTGTCCACCTGATGCACAGTCATGCAACTGAGGCAATACTTCTGACATTTTACTTTTAGGTACAATCAACTGAAGCTTAGTTTCTGTACCACCATCGTTCTCAAAAGTTCTATACAGAAGATCATCTTTCAGCACTAGGCAATTCCATTGGCTCCAGTAACACTTGACTGCGGGACTACATGCACTAATGTCTTGCCACGGAGGTCTTTCACTTCGACGCATCCAATCCAATACTCTTTTTATACATGGATCATCTGCTTGAGCGTCTTGTAGCTGTTAAGGCTACCATTGATCATTAATGACGGTGGTTCGTCCCACAGCGCAAAGTCGTTCTTCTAATTTAAGACAGTGATTACAATTTGCACTGCACGGCCGTCTCGAAAGGGCATCAGCATTTAAATGAACTCTTCCAGCCCTGTGTTCGATCTCGTAATCATATTCTTGTAATCGTTCTAACCATCTTGCCATCTGACCCTCTGGATTACGGAATTGTAGGAGCCATTTTAGAGCAGCGTGATCCGTGCGACGAAGAAACTTTCTGCCATACAAGTATTTATGGAAATGCTCGCAAGCCTTTACTACGCCTAGCAATTCTCTCCTGGTAACGCAATAGTTTCTTTCTGGTTTCGACAAGACTTTGCTAAAGTAAGCGATGACTTTCTCCTGCCCATCTTGGATTTGGGAGAGAACAGCTCTTATTGCACTGTTGCTTGCATCGGTGTCCAACACAAATTTTCCTGCTTGTCTAGGGTAGCTTAAAATCGGTGCGCTGATCAGAGCCATTTGTAAGTGTTCGAAAGCTCTTTGACACTCTTCGCTCCATGTATATTCTTTGCATTCTTCTGTCAACTTTGTTAATGGCTTGGAGATGTTGGCAAATCCTTTGACAAAACGTCAGTAATATGTACATAGGCCAAGAAAACTTCTAATTTCGTGTTTATCTCTTGGTCTTGGCCAATCCTTAATTGCTGCAAATTTTTCAGGATCAGCTGTTACACCATTACTTGCTACAATATGTCCCAAGTACTTTACTTCTCGTCGAAACAAGTGACGTTGAATCGTTCATCGAAGGATCTTCCAACTACAATTACATCATTCAAATAAACCAGGCATGTTTTCCATGTTGGACCTCTTAAAACTGCCTCCATTAATCTTTCAAATGTGGCCGGGACATTACATAAGCCAAAAGGCATAACTGTGAACTGCCAAAGCCCTGATCCTATCGAGAATGCGGTTTTTTCACAATCAGCTGGCTCCATGTCTACTTGCTAATATCCACTTTTCAGATCGAGTGTGAAGAACCAACGAGAACCAGAAAGTGTATCCAAAGTATCGTCTATTCTGGGCAAACGATAACTATCTTTTTTAGTTACCGCATTGAGCTGTCGGTAGTCAATACAAAAACGTGTTGAACCATCTTTCTTCTTTACTAGCACTACTGGTGATGTCCATGGACTGTTTAATGGTTCAATTACTCTTGTTTGTTCATATCTTTGATGATGTCTTCGGCTTCATCTCTTTTTGCAAATGGAAGTCGTCTAGGTTATTGTCTGATTGGCTGAATGTCTCCAGTATTAATTTTATGCTTTACTATGCTTGTTTTGCCATTATCCTTCTTATCAATGGCAAAAACATCTTGAAATTCTATCAGCATAGACTTCACTTTTTTAGTTCGTTCATCAAGATCTTGGCACGTTTTAATCATCGTTTTAACAAGCTCCTTTGGATACTTAGATTTCGACGGTTTCTCATTGAAGCCACGAGAACACACTGTCCTTTCAAAGTTCTTTTACTTAACTTAGTAGCAGTTCCCTTTAAATTCATAACTCTTACAGGAACGACATCTCGAATTCTCACCAATGCTTTTGCTGTTAGGAATTCGGCATTGTTCACATCTTCGACCATCCTTAAACTTCCCTCTCGGCAGTAACCATCAGGTCTGGTCATCAAAATTTTCTCACTATTACCGGTTATTGTTACGTCACAAGTAGTTATTAAGCTGATAACATCTTCTTTGTCTTCACGAAACGGCAACTCTTCACCACTGATCTCAAGAACTGCATCTTTGACATTTAATACAGCCCCAACTTTCCTTAGTAAATCCATCCCCAATATGAACTCGTCGGAGATCTCTGCAATTAATACTCTATGTTTCACTGTGGTCTGGCCAATGGATACTGACATATTAGCCTCGCCATATGTATTATTTATCTCACCAGTTGCTGTTCTAAGCTTTACTGTTGCAGGCGATAATTTAAGATGGTCTCGTACTACTTCTGGCCGTGAAAAAGTTCTTGTTGCACCTGTATCTACCAAAAACGTTCTACATTTATTATTGGTATGACCCTTGATGTACAAGCTATGAATTCCACTGGAGGACGTAATGTTCACAGTTACTATGGGGGGTGTGTTTCTCGAGGTCGGCAGTTGCCCCTTGGTGTCGACCCGTTCTAGTTTTCCGACTGTTGTCGAAAACTGTTGTTGTATTATTTTCTTGTAATTTACGGCGAATGTGACCTACGTCGCCATCATTCGAACATCTGGTTTCGTGTCTCTTCGGCATCATATTACGAACTACTTTCCGTACAATTTCCTCTAGACGTTTATCGTTTTGTTCGTCGCTCTTTTCGGAAGTTCGTACTCGATAGCTCCTTGAAGCTTGACTAGCTGTTTCATGTTCCAAGGCAATAACGAGCGCTTCATCTAAAACTTTCGGTCTTGCTAGTCGTAAAGCTTTCTGTAGTTCACTGTCTCTTAACTCATTGGCGAAGGCATCTACAGCAATTTCTTCCAAAATATTGTCTGGTGCCTCTGGATAGGCCAACAGCGCTATACGAGCAATATCTGCTTCAAATTCTTGCAAACTCTCACTTATTCGTTGGATTCTATTTCTTATTTGTACTTTGTAGACTTGTTGTAGATGGGCATCTCTGCAACGTTTATCTAGTCCAGTAAAAAAGGTCTAGTAACATTTTTCTTGGCCCTTAAGAATCGATCTTAGGATATCCGCAGCATCACCTCGTAAAGCAGCAGTAAAGAAAACAGCTTTTTTTGTTCTGTCCAATGATTGGCTGTCGCAATAGCTTCAAATTGTCTAAGGTATATGGACCAAAAAGACTTTCCATCAAATGGTGGCAATTTGAATCTTATATGATGTGTCGTTTCGTCTCTAGATGATTCTTCTTTCACTACCGGATCTAAGGCTACTGTATTAACTGGTGGTAGCACTTTCATGTTAGTTATCATGGTTTCTAATTGTTTGATCTTCTCTTCTACGTTGTTTACATTTTTCTGTATCTGATTGAATGTTTTAGAGACTTCTTCAAATTTCTCATTGTTCTGAATATATACTTCTTTAATTATTTGAGAAATCTCGTCGAATCTTCTAGACACATTTTCGAATTTTTTGTCGTTTTGTCTAGCTGCTTCTTTAATAATTTGAGATATATTATCAAATCTTTTGGAAACGTTCTCTAATTTATCATCATTTTTTTTAGAAGTTTCTTCAATCATTTGAGAGACCTTATCAAATTTTCCATCAATTATTTTCGTTAAAACTGCATCTTCTGCTGATTGAAACTGGAATGTCTCTGGGTCGTCTCCATTCTTGTTGAGAACAGTCTTCAGTCGTTCTTGAAGGATCTTCTTGGACCCGCTGCAGTCTTCATCGCATTCTTCTAGTTGCTCACGCAACTGTTTTACTGAAAGTTCTACTAGCAGCATCTTTAATCAGGCACACACGTAATTTTTTTAAATATTCTTTCGTACAAAGATCACTGCCGAACTACGCGGATGTTCCCGACGAACAATACTTTCCAAAAGTTCAAAAGTCTGTTTTTTATTTAGCAATCACTGCTGAATTTATTTCTAAATCTCACACCGGACACCAACTGTAGCGTGTTTCAATAAAACGAGCGGTTCGAATTTATATAAATATATTTATTTATAAGTTTACAGTTCGGTATTCTCTTATCAACTAAACTCAAGTCATAACATCGTTACACACACACACACATATATATATATATATATATATATATATATATATATATATATATATATATATATATATATATTTGAAAAAAGAAGTACTTGTGAGTCGTTTGGAACAAATATATAACTGTTTTGGATGGGTTGGAGTCAATAATAGGGCTATTGGTTATATATTTTTTTATTCTCGAGCTTTCAATTGTGTTTACAATTATTATCAAGAGCTAAAAAAGACAAAATACTTACAAGGTTGATCTGAAAAGAAAAAACAATTTTTGTTAACTTACCAAATAAAAATTAGTTTGGTAAGTAAAAATCACTGCTTACATCTTCAAAATATTTAATAAAAAAATGTTTTAATCTAATAAATGTTTCTCCGAAAATTTTTTAATTTTGAAAACATTTTTTTAATATAAAAATAATTGAATTTATAAATAAGTTCAAATAGCAACCAATTACAAATAGCCTCAATGTCATAAATGCCAACATAAAATTTTTATTTTTGACAATTATATTGCCAAAAGTAAAATTTCGTTTAAGAAAGTCATAATCAACATATACAATTTACAGTTGAGGAAGAGGTAGATAATTCTCTACGATTCCTTGACATGAGAATTGTAAGAAATACAGACAATATGTTGAAAACCAGATGGTTCAGAAAACCCATATGTAGTAATAGATTTATAAGCTATTACTCTCACCATCCAAATAAGATGAAAATGAACCTTATAACAGGATTAAAAGAACGTGTTTTAAAACTTTCTCATCCAGATTATCTACAGGAAGATCTTCAATTATTAAAAAATATTCTAATTGAAAACTCTTATCCTCCAGATATGCTACATAGGATGCTTTTTTCTAGTATTGGTAATATAAATAATTTAACACCATTTTTTGCCCAATCTCAAAACATTGTATCTAACAATCAAAACATCTATTATCATTCACTACCTTTTATACCATCATTAACACCTAAATTAATACAAACACTAAAGGTTATTGACAATATAAAAATAGCAACAAAGAACATCAAAACTATTTCATCTTTATATTCTAAAACTAAATATCCTATAGACAAATTTGAAAAAACGAATTTAGTGTACAGCATTAGTTGTACTCAGTGTGAGGCTGAATATGTTGGTGAGACCGGAAGAAATCTTTCAAATCGCATTATTTCTCACAAAAGTGATTGCAGAATTAAAAAACCATCTTGTGCTTTGGCAGAACATGTAATCGATAAAGACCATATTATGGATTTTGATAACATTAAAATTTTATGTAGTGAAAGTAATAAATTTAAAAGGACTTTTTTGGAAATGGTTTGTATTAGCAAAAATGATAATAGTTTAAACAAAAGATCTGAAATTCAAAATTTAAGCAAAATTTATAATTATATTCTTTCTTTATGATTTATATATAAAACTTGTAAAATGTCATATTTAATTCTCCATATATCTGTCACATTCTTTCAGACATTTGTCAACGGTGAATAAATCTTCTTCTTTTTGTTACTAAACAAAAAAGAATGTTTAAACGAAATTTTACTTTTGGCAATATAATTGTCAAAAATAAAAATTTTATGTTGGCATTTATGACATTGAGGCTATTTGTAATTGGTTGCTATTTGAACTTATTTATAAATTCAATTATTTTTATATTAAAAAAATGTTTTCAAAATTAAAAAATTTTCGGAGAAACATTTATTAGATTAAAACATTTTTTTATTAAATATTTTGAAGATGTAAGCAGTGATTTTTACTTACCAAACTAATTTTTATTTGGTAAGTTAACAAAAATTGTTTTTTCTTTTTAGTTCAACCTTGTAAGTATTTTGTCTTTTTTAGCTCTTGATAATAATTGTAAACACAATTGAAAGCTCGAGAATAAAAAAATAGTTAACCAGTAGCCCTATTATTGACTTCAACCCATCCAAAACAGTTATATATATATATATATATATATATATATATATATATATATATATATATATATATATATATATATATATATATATATATATACCAAAGTTACTATGTTCTAGAACATTCCCACCTCTAATTCGCCTACGTGACGGGTTGTATTCTGAATGTGATTAGACTGATATAATTAGGGTAAAATTATTGAATAATAAACAATGGTATTAATATAAAACTAACAATGGTTTGAAAAAAATGATTTACTTTAATTAAAATGAAACTCTCTCAACGCAACAATATTCCACAGATTTAAACTAAAGCATTATTTGCCAAAAACTTCAAATAATCATTAAACAAACACGCCTTCTTCAACTTAAATTTTCCTCCAAATAAACTTAAAAATTTTCCTAAATCAAGAACCGCGTGGCGTTGGTCGCTGGAGAATACCTCGTTCCACTTCAGAGGTTGAATATAAAGTGCCTCCACAGCACACTACCACCTAGCATTGAAACTTCCGTGTTAACGAATAAAACAATGGTTGGCACATCACCTAGTGACCGGGAGCGGAACTATATATACATGGCACTAAATTCAAAAGCTTAGTAATATTGCCTAGGATTGTGAACTCATTCTAAAGTAAAAGAAAATCGATATAATCCTAAAATAACAAGAAAAATCCTTATCATATACGATAATAAATATTTTTCGTATACTTTTTGGGTTTTCTTGTTATGTTGAGACTATATTTATTTTCCATTACATTAAAATGTCAAAGTGATTAAAAAAATTAAAGAATAAAATATAGAATAAAACCTTTATTTATAAAAATGTTACAAGAAATGTTAAATGTGTTACAAGAAATATAAATAATACAAGCCAAGTGTAGTATAATTTAGTTTTCTTAATGTTGTGAAAACAACTGGTCAGTATTTAAATAATTGTTTTGTCATTCTTATGTCAAGTTTTATGTGAATAAAAGCCTAATTCTGCAAAAGGCAATTTTAGTCGCATAAATTTACAATTTACGGCTCTTAACAGAACTCGCCCATTTATCAGACATATCCATATAATTTCGTGGACTTGGAAAACGCTAATGCTTGCTAGTAGTATCCATGCAATCAGGAATACAACATCTTCTTCTTTGTTCATTTCTTCGTTTTTCCATTGGTATTCCATATATTGTGTTCGATGCCATAATAAAAAATCGTCTAAAATTGTACCATTTTGCACTACTTATATAAAAGAATTTAAATTATAAAAAATAAAACAAATACAAATATGGCGCCGTATTTGTCTAAACTCAACTTTGAATTGACCACAGCACACTCCCTCCGCGCAGGAACGAGACTAGCAGCGCCACCAAACGAATGGAAGCGAAATCCGAACGTGATTTGACCTTGGCTATCCCTGTTACCAATCTAGGTGTAATTTTATCTATGAGTGCCTCTTAGCAGGTTGACTTGTCAGTTCAGGTCAGAAACGACAGGTAAGCAGTTTGACCAATTGATAACATACCTTTTACCCAAAGATACATAAATAATTTAATACAAGTCCATGTATAGTTGGTTGCATACTTTACAGGCAGAATTAAGTTATTTTATATCTCTAAGTAACAATAAAGTAATCTTATCGTTACAGTCCCCCTTTACTTGGAGAAAAAAAAATGACCTAAGAACGATTTTTTTTCTCTGTGTAACAAAAGATATTCAAGACAAATCAATAACTAATCACACACTGTGGGATCCAGAACAGGCGTGAATAAAATAGCCAAACTAGCCAATAATATAGTGTATTATGATAATATAGTGTAATATATTAACTGCACAGAATCTTCCATCTGCGACTGACATTCTAAAAAACCAAAATTGTGTTCAAGTTGATTTAGTAGATTTAAATAAAACCCCAAATTATAGTCAACAAGAACACTATACCAATAATATATATGAATACAAAAACTTACTAATATATAACCAAATATACCAAATAACTTCCACACATTTACATTTAACTCCACCGATTATACTTAACCACAGATTATGAGTCATGTAAAAGGGGTAGTTTTAATATACAATATACTAAATATGGCATAAGCAGTCATGCCCACAAGTAATAATAGGTTTATTAAAACCTTATACTAAATAATTAATACAAATACAAATCTTCAAAATAATTGACGAATGGGATGAATAGTACAAAATTGATCCAACCATGGACAACAGATTTATATTACAGCATATCCAAGGTGAAGCAATCAGTAGATTTCGTAACCAATTCTCAATAAACCAAAATATAGTCATCATCATCATCATCACTGGCTCGACAACCCTTTTTGGGTCTTGGCCTGTTCTAGGATTCTTCTCCATTCCGATCTGTTTCGTGCTTTTTTTCTCCAGTTTTTTATTTTTAAGGTTGTTATATCATTTTCTATTTGTTCTAATTATCTCAGTTTCGGTCTTCCTCTTGTTCTTTTTCCTACTGGCATCTGTTTGAATATTTTGTTTGCTTTTTCGCCTACTTCCATTCTTTCTACATGTCCTATCCAACGCAGCCGTCCTATTTCCAGGTTTCTGAGCCATATGTGAGTACCGGTCTTATTAGGGTTTTATATATTTGGCATTTTGTCTTTTTTGCGACGTTATCTGATCTTAGGTGTCTAATTAAGCCATGGTAACATTTATTTGCAATAAATATTCGCCTCTTCACTTCCTCCGTAACGTTATTATCAGACGTGACTAGGGATCCCAAGTATATAAAGTTTTTTACCTCCTCTATGTTGTATTCTCCTATTGTTATATTTTGTGGCTGCCTTATTTCTGCGTTTTTTCTTACCTGCATATATTTTGTTTTGGTCTGATTGATTTTAAGACCACTATTTTGTGCAGCTCGTTCTATTTGGTCGTATGCCTCTATCATTTCTCTTCTTGATCTTGCGATTATGTCAACATCATCTGCAAATGCTAGTATTTGCACGCTTTTATTAATGATTGTTCCTCGTGTATTGACTGTTGTGTCCCTCAGTATTTTCTCGAGCACGATGTTGAACAAGATGCATGATAGAGCGTCTCCCTGGCGTAGTCCCTTTTTCACATCTATTGTTTCCGTTAATTTATTTTGTATCCGGATTCTACTTTCTACTTTTAGAGATTCTTTTATCAGTTCTATTAGTTGTGTTGGTATTATCAATTCTTAAGAACCAAAATATAGTACTTTATATAAAACCATATATATATATATATATATATATATATATATATATATATATATATATATATATAAATAGATATAAGAGTTACTGACAAAAAATGATTGTAGCAAGCATTTTATCCTAAATTGATCCGACAATGGACAACAGATTTATATTGGCATATCCAATATGGAACAATCAGGCAAATTCATTGGCCATCACCACAACCTAATAATTAATATACTCAATAAATGCTAAATATTTGGTACCATGAAACTGAACCATTCATTGGAACGGAATACCAGACTAAGTGTCTGCAACATATGTGAAGTATTAACTGTTTCCATTCATGGGTAAATAGGTATAATAATGGATACTTAGTCAGTATACAACATAATCAAGAATCTACTAACGACTCAACCTGACTAGGCCGAACATCCGGAAGAATCCCAGATCATCTTCCTCGGATTCCCCTTCGTGTCATTGAAGGTTACCAAATTTCAGACCACATTGTATCCCTATCAAGTTCCACAACCTACGATTGATTACCACCCAAACTAAGCTCATGATCCGTTATGCATCGGATTTAAAATAAGAGCTACAAGAATGACAAACTTATTGGAGTAAGGTATTCTAACATAAATATTAATATTATATGAACTAATAGATGATCAGTTGAGTTTCACATATACAAGTAATCCAACAGGAAGAAAGTGTACCAAATTGAAGAGCTGGCATAACAAAAGGGAGTTAACTTATTCTCAAATTCTCTAACTATAGCTGTAGCTACAACAGATTTATAAGAATACCCAGAAAAAGCCAACCAAATATTTCGAAATCATCACTAATAAAATATCTCAAGACATAAATAGATAACTCTTATAAATATTCAACCAAAGAAGTACTAGAGAACAAGGAAGTCAATTTCTTAAGAAACTGCAGTATAAGAGTATGTTCCCTAGTTACTCGTATATAACAAAACATTGATCCTGACTTCAAATTACATATAAATAAACAAAAATAAGTTCCCAGGAAAGCTGATGCTCAAACACAATATTGAATTGTTGAATACAAAAGATATATTCTAATAAGGCTGAGATCTAAGAGGTTACCATTTGTATCAGCACAACTAAATAATAAAGCTAAAAAGGAGTAGACAATAAATGTATAATAGAAGTGCGAATAAAATTAAGACTATGTTTCAACAGAATACTAGTTCTGAAATGGAATACTAGAATGTTTAGTACATCCTTCAATAATGATGATGATTAAACATTATATCATAAAGATTCAGCATTTAAATTGATTAAGGTCTAACCTATAACCAGGCAATTGTGAGCCATGAAATCTGCTTCCTATCAGGTGCACTCTGTTGATAGTAACACAAGTTTCGAACCCACGTATTTGCATAGCCATGCGAGGCAAACCACTTCCCTAAGAAAGGTTAAATACAAAAAATAACGAAATGTTACATAGTAATTCATCATAAATTTTATCTCAACTAAATTCATTGGATACTTTATGAATATATTATACATCGAATGAAGTATACCTTAGGAATCACACTGTATACTAAAATTGTATTTCCCAAAACAAATTACACGATAACTTCTTTACACCAAATGAAAACTAATGTATCAAAGAATGATACTAAGTATTTTAATAATTTTCCTGTAGATACTACAAAAACCACCTCAGGATCAAATAAACCAAAACTAAACATATACAAGTATGTAATATGTATACCAATATAATATAGCAATGATACATATAAACAGAATACGGTACGAAGAGTTGACAGTTCCATACCAGTTTGATTTACCAAAGAAAATTAGCGGTACCTACTTCAATATTATAACTAATAACAACAAAGCTGAATTTAGTATAGGAAGCTAAAACTATTATGTAATAGATAAACCATATTGTCTATATGGTGACTAAAATTAAAATCCAATCTTTTACCTATTCATTAACAAATCAAGTATTACCACAATTTAGAAAGATGAATTAACCTAATCAATCCTGTTAGGTTAATCTTCTTCTGACGATGAAGAGTCATTGACAGTATTATATGGTAATAAGTCCTTTATATGAAATTGACCAAGACGTTTGTTCGACGAACTATCTTTCAATTCATATATTAAAGGAGAGATTACTTTACTGATAATACATGGGACGTATTTTTGACAAAATTTGACAGACATAGCATCACCTTTACTAGAATTAACAAAATTACGTTTTAATACTCGATCCTAATAATAATAATAATACTTCCTGATGTCTGCAAATATTGGAGGTAGAGTCTGGAGAACATCTAAACGATGAAGTTTATCTGATATTTGAGGGAGATGTGTGGAATTGCCTGAAACTAATCCAAAATAATCACCAGATAAGGCAACATTTCGACCAAAATTTAAATAAGCTGGGGAACACTGCGTAACCTCATGGACAGAAGTTCTAATGCTTGAGGTTTGGAGTGGATATATTGACCCCAAGCTCTGTGGTCTCTGTGGTATGTATATGATCTTGAGGCTGTAACAATAGTGCGGTTTACACGCTCACTATGATTAGCTTGCGGATGGTACGCAGCATTATAAAAGGTCTTCCGAACTTTGTATTTACTTAAAAGGTCTTTAAAAGCCTTAGATACAAATTGAGGACCATTGTCACAAGAGACAATGTGGGGAACACCAAATAACAAAAGGACTTGCTCCTCCAAATATTTCACAATCGCAGGGACCGTGGCATTACGAAGAGGAAAAACTAATGGAAATTTAGTGAAGTAATCCACGACCACCAAACAATAGGTGTTGCCCTTATAACTACGAGGGTATGGTCCAATCAAATCCATAGATACCATCTGCCATGGGAAGTCAATGTTCCTAAAAAAACCCATTAAACCAGCTTGCGGCTTATTATTTGGCTTGCAAGTAGCGCAAACTTTGCATCTAGAAATATATTTCGTAATACAGTTGCGCATACCAGGCCAATAATATAGCTCCGCTATCCTACTAAATGTTTTAAAGGAACCAAAGTCACCAGATGTCACATTATCATGAAAAGTACGAAGAATTTCATCCCTATTTGCGGTTGGGAAGACAATTTTCCAATCCGACATATTAGACAAGGCTTCGATTGAACTAACAACATGTTTATAAAGGATATTGTGTTCCACTTTAAAATCAAGGTACTGACCAGTTTCTTGAGTAACCTTCTCCAACATTTTCTGGTACCGCGCATCCGGAACTAAAGTGAATAATTCAAGAAGATTGACATCAAATGTTCGAGACATGGCATCAGCTACTACAACACCATTTGCCTTACGGTGGACAATGTTATAGTCAAACGCTGATAACTTAAAAATCCAGCGGGACAACCGTTGGGATGGGTTACGCATAGAATGCATCCACAACAACGAACTATGGTCAGTGATCAAAGTGCACTTACGACCTTCTAAATAATACCTGAAAGCCTCCAAGCCATTAAATAGCAAGTAGTTCCCACTCAGTAGTGGAGTCATTTTTCTGGGCCTTATTGAGCTTCTTACTAGTGTACGCTATGGGGTGTTCAGAACCATCTTTCATCTGAAAGAGTACACCACCTGAAGCAGTATTAGAACAATCTGTCATGAGGTAAAAGTGTTCACTGAAATCAGGAGAGGTCATGACAGGAGCACTGGTAAGAGCTTCTTTAATACGCATGAAAAGCATCATCAGCCTCTGGAGTCCAGATAATAGTCTGGCCCTTTTTCCTATTCTTAAGAAGGTCAGTAAGAGGTGATAATAAAGTGGAATAAGAACGTACAAACCGTCGATAGTACCCACACATACCCAAGATCCTACGTAACTGAGTAGTGGTTTTAGGTATGGGGAAGTCCTTGATAGCGGTTACTTTGTCAGGATCTGTCCTCAAACCTTGACTATCAACAACATATCCGAGGAATTTGAGATTAGGACGACAAAAATTACATTTATCTAAGTTAACAGTGAGATTAGCCTCTTTAAGGCGTAAAAATAACTTCTCTAATATTTCAATATGCAAAGTAAAATCAAAAGTAACAACTAAAATATCATATCCATTAAACGACACATCGTCTGAGGAGCTGAAACTAGACCGAAAGGCATCGTGACAAATTGAAATAGTCCTTTACCACTAACAGCGAAAGCAGTATATTTCTTACTCTCTTCACTCAAAGGAATTTGTAAGAAAGCCTTGGATAAGTCGATGGAAGAGATGTATTTGGCATTCTGAAGTTTGCTTAAAATAACATCTATTCGAGGGATAGGGTAAGCGGCCCTATTCGACGTGATACGGTTTAGTTTACGACCATCAAAACAAACCCTGAATGATCCATCCTTCTTCTTTGTAAGCCACAGAGGACTACAATATGAAGAGGTAGAAGATTCGATAATGTTTAAAGAGAGCATTGAATCGATTTCTTTACCTAAATCTGCTTGCCATGCTTGAGGTATGGGATACTGATACTATCTGAAAGGAGTTAAAGTTTTCACTTCAATAGTGTGAGACATTGCGTACGGCCTAATTTATCTTTAGACGAAATAGATGAAAATTTAGAGATAATATCTTATAACTGTTTTGTTCCATTCCAGACAAACTAGAAAACTCACGAATAGCACTTACGGTTGATAACTTAAAGGAAGATATAGAGAACGAAAAGTCCGAACAATTTAATGTACTATTAAATGCATTTAAAAAATCCATGCCAAGAATTATCGAATTTTGCACAAAAGGTATAATATAAAAGGTAATAGTTTTGCGAATATTTTTCAACTAATATTTCAGTTTCAAATTTACCTGTAATCGACTGAATGGTACCATCTGCAGTTGATACTTGCAGAGAAGAAATAGGCATAATATTAATATTAGTGTTTTCTAACAACCGTAATGAATAGGAACCTATTAAAGAAATGTTAGAGACACTATCTCATAGAGCCAAACAAGGATGTCCTAATATCTCAATTTCAAGATAAGGTCGGTTATCATTATGTTTTCTGACTAATAAAGAATTAATATCAAAATCTAAAATCTCAGATTGGTCATCCAAATTATAAAATGGTACTAACTTTGGTCGGTGAGTGTTTTCCCTTTCTTGAGTGGGTGATTTCGAAGTTCTGGGGAGTATTGGATCTGTGGCTTCGTTTGCCGTTGTGGTTGTATTCCCTGATGGGTTTGTAGACTGAGGAACGCTCAGGGGACGAGTCTCTGTTCGCTCGTTTTCCGAACACTTAAAACAGTTACGTTTAAGTGTATTGTCTCTACCACAACCATGACAGAAAACATGTGTACGAGGTGTCATGCACTCATAAAAGGCACGACAATTCCACTTCCAGTCGAAGTGGCTGCCGGATTTACTCGAGAATCGAGTTCACCTTCTAAACTAAGAATTCTAATGGAAATAGAGCGCTTGAAAATTTGTTGCTCCTCATCTGAGCAAGATAGTAAATGGGCACGACCAGAGATATGAGCAAGACGTGAAATTAACCTGGAATACATGCTATTATGAACAGTCCCTCTAAAATCGGATATCATTTGAACCAGGTCCTCCATCGTCTGGTTTATCTCCTGTTGTTGTTCCAGAAAAGGAATATCTACAGAAGAGATTTGTCGAAAGCTCCTATTTCCTTGCTCTTGTTTCAGAGCACCGCGCAACAATTGCTGTTTTTTCTCAACCTTGGTAGATTCTTCAAAGGGAATTGCCCTTATCCTCAGTTCATAATCCACTTTCTTGACCAATAAATGCTGAGCCTTAAAGGTACACATGATGAAAGAGAGGAAAAAAAGAAAAATATCACCAACAAACCAAAATCAACAATGTGCTAAACCAAATGTAACTTAATAAAGGTATACCTATATTTTTAAATATAAATATATTTAAAATAATTTAAAGTTGGTTTTAGAGATCAAATGACAATAAGTAAATTGAACTTATTTTTATATATTATAGTATGCAATAATTGAGCAAAAAAAATATATTATATAATGTGATCGCACCTAAACAAAACCACTATTGGCTAATAGCAATGTAAATAGTAATAAAATAAATTATTCAATATTTCTCAAAACAAATGTACAGACAGGTATCACTAACCCGATCAAAACAACAATGTCAAACCAATGTAATTATCCAAAATATTATACTAAATGAAGGTTTACAATTAATTATGAATTTAAAGTTAACAAAACCACCAACACAGCAATATAAGACACTATTAAGTATTTCTCAGATACTGTAGCAAAGAAAACTGGATCTATATAACTACAAAATATGCAAAAATAAACAAACAAACTAGAAACAGTTTAAAAAGTGACAAATGAATTAAGGAATACTATCTTACTGAAAATCTGGGCCCCACGTTGGGCGCCACTGTAACGAATTTCTCACTTAATAGTGTGTTTTCAAAGCTGGTGTCACAGAGATCTATTGGGACAAGTTCCCTGATGTGATAAAGATCTGTAGAGTAGTGGTGAAGATAAGTTTCAAACTAAAGTAAAAATAGAAGTTGAAACTGAATGCAGTTCGGCTAGCTGGATATGCTTGAGACTGGCCAGTTGATACTCAAGGTAGGATAAGGCTTATTTGCATGCTCTGAAAAAACAGTAAAGAAAAGTAAACCTAGATATTAACTAAAACAATGTAAGAATAAGGATAAATAAAAAACTAAGAGTACTGACAACGGGAACGTACCTAAGAAGAATGGTTAGGGCGCCAGGGAAAATATTTACTGGACTCTTCGTCTAATAAACACTTCCCCCAGTGACTTTATTGCTGTTGATAATTATGATTTACTATAACTATATATATAAAAGAAGGTGGTTTAATAAAAATAGATTATTACTTTCAACCCAATTTAATGATAATAAAGTAGAAACCCTGTAAACAATGTAATATACAATTTAATTTAAATACGCTACGTGAAAATCCTCTTAACAATGTTATATACAATATAATTTAAATATCCTTATATGAAAATCCTATTAACCCCTTTTACATACAATATATTTTACATTCCCTAATATGCTAGAAAAGGACAAACTTCTGGTTACACTTCGAATTGAATGCTTTTTTTAACCTTCGATAAAGTTGTATTCATTATTTAAAGCAACGTATCAGTTTGACAATTTCTGATCTAATTCAAATCAGATAACCTGTAAATTTACTTAAATTGGTCTGTTCGGAAAGGAACAGATACAAGATGAACCAATGATGATACCAGTAGGGCTGTAAAAATACCGAATGGACCTTTGTGCACAAATTACCTTACACAATTATATTGCAATACACCCCTACCCTGTTATAACTAATATGTATAACTAATATATTGAATATATTAATGATATTAAGAAAAATTGAAAGGTAATGATATGCACATTTGAATTATGAAAATTGGCGGTAATTATTATTAAGGTTGATTCGTTCAGCTCACTAAAAGTTTATACAAAATTTAAGTAAATTATTTTTAAAATAGTACGAGAACAAGTAAAAAAAAACCTGACTCTTTTCAAGCCAAGAAGATTCTTCTCCCGGAAGCCTTAACGCCACTGGGACTGGTCCGGGTAAAAGCTAGAAGCCTCACTCTCCTTGCACCAAAACTTAACAGTTACTCCAAAGTCCAGGAAAAAACCAAAAAAAACTCCAACTAAAACAAACTCCATCCAGCATCCAAATCCAAAATAATATCAATTGACTGTTATAATCTTTCTTCTTTCTCCAGCGACTAAAAATGAAATCAAAGAAAGCTCCTATTAGCTTGATTCTGATTTTATAAAAAAACAAGGCGGTTAGGACAAGAAAAACTAGACCGAATGTTGATAATTAGTGAAAGGTTTCGTACACTTTGTATGAGCTTGGAAAAATTAACCGAAAGCTACATATTTATAAAAAGAATATTGGGATTTTACTATGAATATTTCAAGGAAGAAATAAAGTTTAACTTATCTTGATGAATATATTATATGCAAATAGTAATGAAAGATCTCCTCACATTACCGAATTGATTGGGTATTGATATGAGAAAATGTACTTAGCAGGACTTCTAATAGAAATAATTCTGAATGTGATTAGACTGATATAATTAGGGTAAAATTATTGAATAATAAACAATGGTATTAATATGAAACTAACAATGGTTTAAAAAAATGATTTACTTTAATTAAAATGAAACTCGCCCAACGCAACAATATTCCACAGATTTAAACTAAAGCTTTCTTTTCCAAAAACTTCAAATAATCATCAAACAAACACGCCTTCTTTAACTTAAATTTTCCTCCGAATAAACTTAAAAATTTTCCTAACTCAAGAACCACGTGGCGTTAGTCGCTGGAGAATACCTCGTTCCCCTTCAGAGGTTGAATATAAAGTGCCTCTTAGCTGGTTGACTTGTCAGTTCCAAGCTAAGCGGAAACGACAGGTAAGCAGTTTGACCAATTGATATCATACCTTTTACCCAAAGATACATAGATAATTTAATACAAGTCCATGTATAGTTGGTTGTATGCTTTACAGGCAGAAATAAGTTACTTTATATCTCTAAGTAACGATAAAGTAATCTTGTCGTTACAAACAGTTCCAATCTGGGTATGGAAATCTTCTTAAAAGGAGCCACTTAAAGAAGACTCTTAGCTGCTACAAGGAAAATTGAGACAACATCATTCTGAACCACTCTTAAAAATACTACAGCCGCATAAGCTTTCTTACTTGCATCTGAAAATGTGTGCAAGCTCCAATGATCAGCTTCCATGGGTCCAGCCCAAAATCCAGCGTGGAATCTCAATACTCGACAGTTCAGGAGGATAACCCAATTACAAAATTCTTCAGCCATATCATTCTCGACTGGAGCATCCCATCCCTGGCGCTTCTCCCAACGTTACTGTGTCAACAGTTTGAAGAATAAAGATACTGGACAGGTAAAACCAACAGGGTCAAATATACTCTGAGCTATGAAAAGCATCAGTCTCTTAGTTATGGGACGTTTCAATTCCATTCCTTGACAAGTTTCACTATTGATTCTTAGAATGTCTCTTAAAGAGTCCCAGAGAAGACCAAGAAGAGGGACAACTGTTTTTGTATTACCAGAGACCTCCCACTCTCTTAAGTCCACACAATTATCCACATAAAACCCAGTCATAAGCTTCTCAATTGTGTTTTTAGAATACGGATTATCATTACAACATTTCTCCAGTGCCTTTGTTAGATGGAACTCTATAGTATTGCTGCAAAAAATCTGAAAAAATTCATGAAAGCGTATTTTAATAATACAAAACTGCCTGATTTTTTTCAGATTTTTAGCTTGAAAATTGAACCCAGGAAAAATATTTGAAATTTTCAGTAATATTTTAGGTTATGTCGGAAATTTTTGGCCAACTTTAAAACAATGTTTTTTTATGGGTTTTTTCCCGTTCTTTCGAATGGCATAGGTATTTTTATCATTTTTAACGTGGAAAATGCCTAGAAATCGAAAAAACTGCTTTTTTGGCATTTTTCTGAAGTTTTTGACTCATAACCTCAACAACATACACATAAATTAATGATAATTCATATTTTTATATGTATCCTTATATATCTTTACAATCGAAATAAGCTATTAAAACTATTATTTTTTCCTACAGCATGCTCCAAAAACCGAAAAACCCCGTTTTCTCCATGTTTTTACTACATAACCTCAAAAGATTCCGAAAAATGAATCGTGAATTAGAACGCACTTGTACACTCAAAAGTTGTGGAATTTTAAGCTAGCCAATATATCTATATACGTGATATTATATCACAATATACATACATTTATACACAGACGCATATCTATATATTTCCATGACTTTTGAGATCCTTGTTATATACATTCATAAGCTCGTACCACACTCGTCCATGCCTTACTCTTCCGCTTAGATACAAGAGCGTTATACCCATGCTTATCACATTCTTCTTTTATTTTATATTTACTTAACTGTTTTGGCGTTCATGTCTTAGCCTTACATCCCATCCCGTATATCCAGGGAGCCTGATTGTAACAGAAAACATGGCGTTTGTAGTTGCGCCGCACGGTAGTTGACATTACGCGGCACAACTACCAACGCCATGTATATCTGTTATAATCGGGCTTTCATTCTATATCGCTCTTAGTGCGTTTGCGTGTGTAGGGTCATATCCTCTTTATCGCTCTTAGTCAGTTTGCGTGTTAGGGCCTTTATCTTTTCGGCAGGACTTTTCCTTAAATGTTCAATGGCTCTCTGTTTTTGTGTTTATTTTGAATTGATTTTGAATTTGACAGCAAAATTGTGTCGTGTCTAAAATAACAGGCAACAATAACCAGTATTATTGTTAAATTAAGAACTCGATCATCAAATAATTTTATTTCATCAGTTTTCGGGATAGATAATGAGATCAAAGTATCTGATTTTTGCGAGTCTGTAATCAATTCATTCGAGAGAGATGTATTGCCACAATATTTTGGAGTAAAAAGTCTCGTGAGAGACGACTTAATCCGTAACCATACTTCTGTTTATGCCATAATGCTATTTAATTTGACGGATGATCAGCTCACATTAATTTTCGATGGAGCTTATTTAGCTCACCAAAAAAGTAGAAATAATTGGTATCAAAGAAAATCATATTCGGGACAGAAGATAAAACCGTTGTGCAAGCCGTTTACCATCTGCACAACAGACGGGTTTGTTGTATATCTACCCGGTCCATTCTTAGCTACAGAAAATGATGCAAGCATCATGAAGAAGGTTCTGGAAGATCCAAATGGAATAAGGTCACTTATGAAAAAATGTGATGTTTGTATTGTATATAGGGGCTTTCGAGACGTCGTATCCTATTTAGAAGATCTTGGCTTCAAGGTTCTCCACAGCTGAAGCTAATGAATTTCGTTATGTTACGAAACTAAGATGGGTAGTAGAAGCTGCCCACGGCATTCTTGGAAAAAAATATAAGCTGCTCCCCAACAATTGGATAATAAATTGTTGCCAAAAGCTGGAGCATATTGCAGAATTGCATGTTTTCTTAATAACCGTTATGGAAAAAGATTATATAGCGATGAAGAAGGAGACCTGACGAAAGTAAACTACCAAGAGGAAGACCACAGATGAAATGGGTTGATGGCATTAAAAGAATAGCCGGAACAAATTGGAAATATGTTGCTCAGGATAGAGACCGATGGAAGAAGTTGGGAGAGGCCTATATCCAAACATGGACGACAGAAGGCTAAGAAGAAGAAGAGCGATAAAGAAGAAGATGAAGAATTATAAAAATTAATAATACAGAGAATGTTGAATTAGAGTAAAGTGGATAACACATTGGCTAAAGAAGCTGAAACGGCAAGGTGGTCTAGACGAAGTACGACGACAACCAAGATAACATCGCGAGAAATTCTTGATTTTCCAGAGATGACCGAGAGAGATCTCAAAATATTCTTTTCGGGTACGTACCAGTTAGGTCAAGTTGTATGTTACCTAGCTACGTTATTGTTATTGTTGAGTTATTGAACGATAGAAACGAAATTAACTAAGAATGCATGCGAATGAAACCGAATATTATCAAGGTTTTGATACAATCCAGGCATACCAAAAAAAAAATTTATAAATGTTACATTGAGTATAAGCCAGAATCTATTGGCTACAATGCAATTTTACTCGTGCGATTGTGCTAATGGATTGAGAACTGTTGGATCCTGCTCACATGTTGCCGCTATTATATATTATTTAAGCAATGCTAGGTACAAATCGGATATTATTAGACCAGCTAAATTTCTTTCAGAAATATTCGGTGAAACGGAGATTGATCCGGTAATCGACAAGGATAGTGAGGAAGATTAATAAAATGTAATTATTCTGTCATCCAATGTATCTAGATTAAATAGAATATTGTAAATATTCTTTTGAGTCTTTTGAGGTTATGTAGTAAAGACATTGAGAAAATGGGGTTTTTCGGTTTTTGAGAATGTTGTGAGATTAAACTAATGCTTTGAATAGCTGATTATGATTGTAGAGGGAAAGATGTATGTCAAAATGTAAATTATCATTCATTTAGACACTGAATTTAGAGGTTATATAGCGAAAGCTTAAAAACAACGCCGAAAAAACGGGGTTTTTCGGTTTTTAGAGCATGCTGTAGGAAAAAAATAATAGTTTTAATAGCTTATTTCGATTATAAAGATAAGAATACATATAAAAATATGAATTATCAATAATTTATGTGTATGTTTTTAAGGTTATGAGTCAAAAACTTCAGAAAAATGACAAAGTTTGATAGTTTTTTTGATTTTTAGGCATTTTCTACATTGAAAATAATAATAATACCTATGCCATTCGAAAGAACGGGAAAAAACCCATAAAAAAACATTGTTTTAAAGTTGGCCAAAAATTTCCGACATAACCTAAAATATTACTGAAAATTTCAAATATTTTTCCTGGGCTCAATTTTCAAGATAAAAATCTGAAAAAAATCAGGCAGTTTTGTATTATTAAAATACGCTTTCATGAATTTTTTTAGATTTTTTGCAGCAATACAGCGTCTAAAAAAAAATATTTTTTTTAAATACGTTTTTTCCCATAGCGAACCCACAGAGGCACTTAGGAACTTGAAAATTTAGCTGAGTGAGTTTTTAATTATGTCCTTTCGAATGACCAGACCCAAAACTGAATCGAGCAGTGTGCAATTTTGACCATCTTATCCCGCTATAGCCTTTGAAGAAAAGCCTTTCGAATATCCGATACAACTCCTACCTTTTGTTGTCTGAATCGTCATAGAACCAAAGGAATAAGTTCAATAAGATGACTCCAAATACTGATTTTAAAGAAGGACGGCCCTGTTCATGAGATGATGCGTCAAAGATTGGCCTAATTTTTGTGGTTTCACTATTATTTTTAATAACGGGCCTGTTATTGCGTTATGCCTTGTGAGGTAAATAATACAAACAATTATTCTCTTCGAGATTATTCACTATTTCAGTCACACCCTCGTTAAATCACTCATTAAATTATACGATTCAAACAAATTAGACCTTTTTAACTTATTTTAAGTATTATCTAACCTTCTCCTAGCGACAACTAAATTATCTGAAATTAAAAGATGGTCATTTAATCAAGATAACATAACCTCATACCTGCCTTCGCTGTCGCATCGTACAGTCTCATATAAAAAACTCTTAGCCTCTTTGGCCGCCACCTCTCTTGTCAATTCTTCTACAGGGTCGGTTATCTCAATGACATTAAGCTCCCAGAGTTTCGCTACAGAAGAATTATCAACAAACAATGAAAATGTAATCATACTTGTACTAAAATTAGATGCAACTGCCCATAAGAGTCCAAACTAACAAAGTTTCAACTGCTACAAGACCACACTGTAACTGATATTTTCTCCCTGTATACAATTTGCCTACAATATCAGCTCCAAACAAAATCTCAATTGGTGCTGTCTTTTCGATATCGCTGAGTGAAATATTCATGTCACTGAGTTCCTCAATCCAAGGGCCGTCATAAATAGAAGAGATATCTGCACAAATTTTTGGTTGATCTAAGGCACCAAATGAACAAGCGTAGGTTCCTTCACACGCAGTTACCTCGTACAATTATTGTCGTTGTTCAGAAGTGTTTCTAGAGCCAAATAATGCATGTACAATAGTTTCCGTCTCCTAGCAGAAAAACCCATTTCTTACGCGGTACTCTGTAAAATATATGTTCTCTGCGATCCAGTGTCAATAAGTGCCCTTACTTGTTTAGTACCATGTGCACTTTTTATGTTGATTCGCAGAGTTTGTAAAAAACCTGTGTATTATTTAAATTTGTTCTTCCGAACGGGTACTACTTGAGGTCGATGTATCAATTTTATTGATAGGCAAAATAGCATGTGATTTACAACATACTATACAGTTCAAACGTCCTCTACACTTCTTAGAAGAATGTCCTACTTTCAGACATCGAAAACAGGCTTTCTGTTCTGACAATGTTTGACGTTTCTGTTCTATATTAAATTTTTGTGCTTTGAAACAATTTGTACTGTCATGCTGCCCTTCACCAAATATACACCTTTAAACCTCATGACCTGTAACCGATAGCAGCGGTCGCTAAGGGCTGGTCAGTTCCTGGCTTATGTATTTTAGATTTTTCTTAGCAAGGAGGCTATTGAATTTATATTTATTTTCAGTCGGTAAATCAAAACCTTCCGTTTCTAAATCAATTTTTTGTTCATTTTGAACTTCACTCTGTAAAAAGCCCATTAGCCCACTCAATCTTGTTTCTAAAGTTGTAATTTCTGCAGTTTCTCTGATATTTTCTATGGACACGGAAACATAAGGCCTTAAAAACTGTAAAGATCTATGTCATAGTCGAATTCTGGCAAACATGACTCAAGTGACTGAAGTTGACTTTCAATCATATCATAAAGAGCAGAAATATTACAAGGTTTACTAGAAACTCGACTCAAAATCAACTTAGGGAGCTCTCTAATGTAAACTTCAACCTAGAAATTCTCTCTACCAAACCCAGACTGCAAACTCTAAATAATTTTTAGGTAATTGTCGACTACTGCAGGAAAACTCTCCACTAATCGTCTACCCTTACTAGGCTCTACAGTGGCTTGTCTCAAATAAGCTATCTTATCAGTCAAATCAATTCATGGATCATCATGCACTATTTTGAACTGTGACCAAAAAGGAAGCCAACCTTTTTTTAAGTTTCTAAATGTTTTAGTTTGCACTAAAATAAGCAAAAATAAATAACTTTTAAGCACATACGTATATAAGTCCTGTTACGGTCGCCAAATGTTACGTTAGGAATCTCTTGCGAAAAGTAACCGTGGGACATTCCTAACGTAACGAAGGTATTTGTTCAGATTTATTGGCCTCTCTTCTTAATTTATCATCCCTGTTCTTGTTATCATGTTCCTTTGATAGAGTAATACGTAGTTTGATAAATGGTAGAATTTTCTATTGCTAATCTTCAGCGCAAAAGTCCTTAACGATTAACTTACATTCAAACTTGTTTTTTGATATTGGTATGTTTAGTTTTTTCACGTATGCTATAAATGGTTATAAATATCATTTGTAAGTCGTCCTCTGAATCTGCGTTAAATATAGCGTCACGGCTGTAGACCTGCGTTGTATTTTTGTTAAGATTTTTTATGACCTTTGCGTATTCATTTTATGTATGATTTTTTCCCAACATCTTTTTATTACATTCTTCTGTTTCAGCCTATCGAAGGCCGTTGTTAGACACACTAAGCAAATATTTGTAGAACTATAGTACCGAGGAGATTTTTTAATTATTTGCCTTATTATAAATAAGGCATCGATAGTGAGTCGGTTTTATCGAAAGTCTTGTTACTTGCTGATTAAAACTATTGACATTATTTTGTCAGTAAGGATGTTTGTAACCCCTTGTTGTAATGTATTTAAAAAGTTTATCCTACAATAGTTAGCAGGATAGTTTTGTTTCCTTTTTTAAAGATAGATACAACTGTGAGTATTGTATGATTTTTTTATTTAATTATTACACTTGATATTATATCTTCATTTAGGATTTTTCTTATTTTTAAGCTTTCTTGTAGTAGTCTGTAGTAGTAACTTAAGTAGTCTTGATGACTACTTGTTCTTTCCTGATTACTACAATTCTGCTAAAGTGACATTGCTAGTGATTTCTATTGATTCTTTTTAATTTTCTGAGTTTGTACAGATAAATTTCTATATCTGTAATTGTTTTTAGTTGTAGAGTTTCGTTCGTACTCCATTATTAAAGCCTGAACTACTTTTTTTGGAAATTGTCGACTTTTTTGCTTAAGTTAATACCCAAGTTAAACCCGAGTTAAACTAAACCAAAATATTTATTAGTTTCAAAATAAGTTTTGTAGTTTTTCTCAAAAATGCATGTTGCCATATGGTAACGATAGGTCTTTATGAGATCGCACAGACTCTTTCAGAAAATTACTACAAATGCATGTTAAAAACATTTATTCAGGTTTGTTACTCATTGTTGATGAAATACAAAATTATATTTCAAACATAACCCGACATTATATTTTTTACACATTGTACGAATACTTAACGTGCATCTCTTAAGATATATACACCTGCACATCTCTTGTTTTTTCTTGTTATTGAGTGAGTATGAGTATCAAAATATGATCTCTTCCAGCATACCTCAAATCATCACTAATTATGTTCAAGGAAATATTATTTCTTGATTTAGCTGGTCTTCTATCCAATTGAGGCGCAATTCCATATAGAGATAGATATAAAATAAATATTCCTAGCATCGCTCTGAATGACTTGATTAAGCTTGGGTATACAGTTTACTTGAATCGCTATCGACATTCACTTCATATTCAGGTCGCTAAAGGTCGCTAAAAGCATACTCTGGTAATTATTTTGCTATAATTGCCATGCTAGCCGGTGCGTTTTGATTTGGTTTCAATCTTCTTACAAGTCTCTCTGATGACGGGTAGACCCAGAAACAAGTGTAAGAGAATGGTAAGAGACTCGAGTTAAATCCAAACGACGCACCTGTCTATATATATTTAGTTATGTAGTTATATATTTGCAATTTCATGTCTGAAGTCCATTTATGACATTTTTGTACCCAAAGATGGTCGATGAATAATCCAAGCATTTACAATCGATACATCAACCAACCATGTAAATATCATCCACCACCATTTTTTCGAACGTATTACAATCCTATATCGACTGACATCTTCGTCCCTTAGGATAGTTTCATCCTCTCCACTATTATACTGACTAATGGCAAAAGGTACTTGAATACTTGGTACTTGAATGTGTTTGTGTTCGGCTTTAGAATATTTTTTTTTATTGAGACAAAGGCGTCATACTATAGGCATTAGAAGCAATTGTTACTGTATTATTGTCTAACCACCTTATGAATATAATGCCAATATTTCTTTCAATCGAAGAAAAATAATCTCCTTTGCGTCCCGTTTTACGTAAAACTAAACTTTTGAAACATCAGAGATTGGACCCACACAAAAGGAAATGAATTAATTCATCAAGCCCAGAATAAAGAGAAATTTGCCATATTGATCGCCAACCTCAACAGAGAAGGCACTTAGGAGGAGGAAACTTTTAAAGATGTAAGACTATTCTTTTTGATAGTTTCGGTAATTCTGTATCCTTTTAATCTTAAGTATTTTAGTAAACTCATGCTGATAAATAGGTTATCAAAGAAATTAAATTGAAAGTTGTTTTTTTTTCAATTTCATTTAGCATAGAGATAAAAGATGCAGTGTACTTTCCAAAAATTTCTTTGTTTTTCAGCATTTATACACTAAACGGTTTACCTCGAATAAACTGCTTACGTTCATGGCGACTGTAATACTTCACCATGGACTCGTCATAATTTAGGTTCTCTTCTGGACTAAAGCAGTTTAAAACATTTGCTTCCAGTAGATTCATTAGAGGTCTTAGTTTATAAACTTTATCCGTTATATTAAAAACCATTGTTTCAAAAACCGGTTTCTTCTAATTGATTGAATAATAGCCTGATTATTCAGATCGAGACATAAATCCCAATAAAATATTTTACCTGGATGTGGATTGTAGCCAGACAACAGTAAGATACTCAAGAAACATTTTATTTCATCCTTGGTTACAGCAAAATCAGGTGCATTTTTAGTAGAAGCATACCTTAATGATTTCTCTACCAACAAATTGATCTTATTCTCATCAAAGAAAAGTTCAAAGACTTTAGTTGGACTTATATTTTTGTACAGTTCATGTTTACTCTCAGGAGTCATTATTTTACTATGGTATTTAGAGAGCTTTCCCTTAAGTCAAACCCTGTGTGAAAATATAAATATAGAAATAATTAAATAGTAGCGTTGCCATATGGCAACACTCAGATCATGGTCACTATGACTGCTCCTCAAATAATTTTATGTATTTTACAACATTATTACTAAAGTTTCATCTGTTTGAACTTATCACGTCTCTGGCCAACGTGTATATTCACAATAAACAACTAGATCAGAAAATACATGTTCCGACAATGATACTGAAGCGACCTATAGCGCCATCTGTGTTACAAAACACACATTTTATATACTAAGAATATTTGTATAAACAGCCGATTTGCGTTGCAGTAAGGCAACTCTGGGCTAAAATGGGTTAAGTTTGATTACTAAATTTCTGTATTTTTTGTCCATTCTTTTATACGAGTTTATCTATATTTTGGTTTTCTGGACTAAAATTTTTCGTATTTCTAATATATTTGTTTTTATCCGTTATGATGTTTTTTATTTCTTTTGTAAACTAGGCAATTATTAAACTAGTTTATGGTTCACATTGTGATACTGAACGAGTTCCTGGGGTTTCTATAGCACTTTTATATATTAGCTATTTTAATTTTAATCATGCTTTGCATTTAGTGTCACGCTGCATTATTGGATTTATAGTGATACCATTTTTATAATGGATTATATGAAGTTACTTGGTGCTTTCGTTGTTTAGCAGCAGTATATTGTTTTTTTAAAGTAATTTTCTTCTTTTAATTTTATCTTTCATAGGGTTGTCATCCATACTTTCTAATCTACAGTTTTACTACTTCAAATTTGAAATGAATTTTAAACTCCTTCAGAAGATAGTCTTCTTCTTCTTCTTTTTATATAGACATGACTCTGTTTTTCATAGTGCCAGTAAGTTGTCGTTCCATCGTTTTCATGGTCTTCCTATTGGGGAACCGTCTCTTGCCGTCTTTACTAATAATAATAATAATGATATACGTTTATTCAAATCAATAGTTATTACATTAATTTGCAATTTCAGTTTACTTACAATAAAATAAACGTAAAAAAAAGTCTTAAAGCATAAACATGCTTGTTGACTTAATCAGCCTAATATTGACAGGTTTATGTTTATTGTTTTTTTTATCAATCATTATTTTATTTTTACAGTTTCTAATCTAATTTCTATATATTTTTTTGTCTGGTATAATTTAAATTTATTAAATTGTTACACAACTCCCTTTTTTGTTTTACCCAAGCAGTAACTAATTTTTTATACAAATAAAAATTTTGGATATTTTTATAATTTATGGGCAATTGACTGTATATTCTTGAAGCAAAATAGGTAATTGAACGTTGCGTGATTGTTTTTAAAGTGTGAAGACATTTGACATTCAATTTTCTTCTTGTTTCATAATTTGACACTTTTACTTTAAGAGGAATTTTGTCTTTATGAATATTTTTCAGTAGCTCTAAGCAGTACAATTGCTGAACATCAAGAACCTGAGTTTCATGATAAAGTTGGTCTAGTATTAGTTTAAGAAACCATTTCTGAGTATTTTGAAGGGTCACCAGATGGCAATCAGCTACTTCACCCCATTCTAAACTTTACCAGTAGGAGGATAATACGAGGACTGCTTTACCAGTAAAGCAGTCCTCGTATTTTTCTTATATTTTTTATTTGTAAGTCCCATTTAAGGTGCCCGTCAATTATAATTTCTAAATATTTTATGTACTCTGCTTTAAATATTTGTTGTTTTTTATTTACTTTTAATGAATTAAAAATTTGTAAAGAATTTTTATATATTGCAAAAGGTATATAAATATTTAGTTTTTTCATAGTTTAATGTGAGTTTGTTTATTTGCAACCATGTTTTTATAATTTGAAGTCTTGTTCTGCTATACTTCACCCCATTCTAAAATCCCACATACAAGATGAGATTGTACTAGAGATAGGTAAAGCATTTACCTAAGTAAAGTTTTACTTAGAAAAATACGAGGACTGCTTTACCAGTAAAGCAGTCCTCGTATTTTTCTTATAATATTTTTTATTTGTAAGTCCCATTTAAGGTGCCCGTCAATTATAATTTCTAAATATTTTATGTACTCTGCTTTAAATATTTGTTGTTTTTTATTTACTTTTAATGAATTAAAAATTTGTAAAGAATTTTTATATATTGCAAAAGGTATATAAATATTTAGTTTTTTCATAGTTTAATGTGAGTTTGTTTATTTGCAACCATGTTTTTATAATTTGAAGTCTTGTTCTGCTATACTTCACCCCATTCTAAAATCCCACATACAAGATGAGATTGTACTAGAGATAGGTAAAGCATTTACCTAAGTAAAGTTTTACTTAGAAAAATACGAGGACTGCTTTACCAGTAAAGCAGTCCTCGTATTTTTCTTATAATATTTTTTATTTGTAAGTCCCATTTAAGGTGCCCGTCAATTATAATTTCTAAATATTTTATGTACTCTGCTTTAAATATTTGTTGTTTTTTATTTACTTCTAATGAATTAAAAATTTGTAAAGAATTTTTATATATTGCAAAAGGTATATAAATATTTAGTTTTTTCATAGTTTAATGTGAGTTTGTTTATTTGCAACCATGTTTTTATAATTTGAAGTCTTGTTCTGCTATACTTTTATTCTACTGTACATCAATTGTTTTCTGTCAGTCTGCTCACAGTCTGTAGATAATCACGTGTTCTTTATTTCCCGTTTTAAACAGAGGTTTGATTTTGCCTATTCAGACATTCTGGAAAACAAGCATCCTGAAAACATGCATTAATGAGAAAAGTTAAAGGAGTAATAATTTCTTCCTTAATTTGTTTGATGGTTTCTGTCTTGATAGTATCCCAGCCAGGAAATTTTTTGTGTTTTAAAGATTGTATTGCATTTACCACTTCTTTTTGATCAACGACATACAAGTACATGCTGCTTTCTATCCTATCTATTTCCTCAATCTGGTCATTACAAATAGGTATTTTTTGTGCATACCTTTGTCCTAATGTACTGTAATGTGTACTATAGGTATATACTATACTATTATAATATATACTATATAAAAATATATAAAATAAATTATACTCTAATACTACTATTTGTTGTCATTCGGCTTATATGATCGTTCCAGTCTACTCTTCTATTTCTTACCCAGTTCTTGATGTTCTCCACCTTGCATCTACGTCGTATATCTGTACTTCTAGCTCTGTGCCGTAGTGTCTTACCATCAATTTTTTTAAGTGTTTTATCTCTGCTGTTTCTAACATCCTTTTCGTCCTCTGTGTGTCAGGTCTTGTTTCTGCCGCCTATGTCATTATTGTTCTGATGACTGTTTTGTAAATGCTGCCTGACTGTAAATTTCTTTCCTGATATTTTTATTTCTCCATATTGTTTCATTCAGGCAGCCTGCTGCTCTGTTTACTCTATTCACTTGATCCTCCACTTCAGTTTCGAGCTTTACGTAGCTAGATAATGTGATGCCTAGATATTTAAACTCCATCACTTGTTCTATTATCTGACCTTTTAGCTCCAATTTACATCTTAGTAAACGTGCTGTTGTATTAAATTAACATGTTAAATTTTCTGGCGGTTATATTAAATTGGTGCAGCATACGTTGTAGATCGTCTTCACTTTGAGAGAGTAGTATGTAGTATTGCATCGTCTGCATAGCAAATTATTTTAAGTTGTTTTTCTTCCATTTGGTATACTTTTTTAGTTCTTACCTTTTTTTTATTATTTCATCCATAATCAGGTTGAGCAATAGAGGACTCAGGGAATCCCCCTGTCTTATCCCATTGCCAGCTTCGATAGGGTCGGTTAGTTTTTCTTCTACTTTTACTTTTATTGTGTTATTTCGATAGATATTTTCGTTCGTTCTGATTATTCTTAGAGGTATCTCTCTTGCGTACAATAAGTGGATAACGTCTTTTAATTTGACCCAGTCAAATGCCTTCTTAAGGTCCACGAAACATAGATATGCCGGTTTGTTGTATTCTAATAATTTATCTTTCATTTGCCTTATTATAAATATATGCATGATCTTCTCGACATAAAACCTTGTTGTTCTTCTGCTAGTGTTATAATTTCATTTAGTTTATTTGTTATCACTTTGGTTGATAATTTTAGTGTTGTGTTTAATAAATTAATTCCTCTGTAATTTTTGGGTTCAGATTTGTCTCCTTTTTTTAAAAGAGGTATTAGGATGCTTGATGTCCATTCATGGGGAATTCTGTTTTGTTCTATTATTTTTTGGATTAGCTTTAATAGTTGTTTGGTCAGATCTGGTCCTCCGTACTTTAGGAGTTTGTTCGGTATTCTGTCCTTTCCTGGTGATTTTCTATTTTTTAATTTCCTTAATGCTTCCTTTACCTCTTCCTCCTCACTATTTATTTCTTCATTTGTCGTAACCTCTGGTATTGGTGGTTCATTATCGTTACCTTTAGCAAATAGGGATAGCAAATAGGGATCGAAAGTAGTCTACCCATGTATTCTTCTGAATGTGTTTCGTTTTTATTAGTCCGTTCATCTCTTTTCTTTGTCCTCTGATCATTCTCCATATTTCTTTTTATGTTCCGTAGAAGTCGTGTTCCATCTGATTTGAGAAGCTCTGCGAGTGTTTCATTTTTATTTATCTAACTAAAGTATTCGTTTCATTTCTGATTCGTGTATAATGGTTGTATGTTGTGTTTGTTGTGTTCTGTATTGTAAAAGGGCTTTTTTCTTTTCTTCACATTTTGTCTTCACTTCCTCCCTAAACCATGGTGTTTTCTTTTGTAATATGTTAGTGTTCGTTACTTTCCTCTCTCCAAGTGATTCTGTTGCTGCGTTAATTATGTTATTTTTGAGTTTTCCCAGCTTTCCTCGATGTTAACGTTTTCTAATATTTCATTCACTTCTCTGATATTCTTTTCCTGTATAAATATTCACTGGATTTTGTATTTAGTCCTTCGACTTTGATTTTTGTTTGTGTTGGCGCCGCTGTCTTGGGTGGGAAGTATTTCAGGATGATTCTTATTTTACATGATACTAGGATATGGTCGCTACCTACATCTGCTGAGTTGAGGCACTTTACGTCGATTATTTTCGATGGATGTATATCTCTGTTGGTTATAACATATTCTATCATAGATCTTTGTCCACGAGTGTTATTAAATGTATATTTGTGTTGGTCTTTGGGATAAAAAAATGTATTGTTTATTCTTAGTTCGTTATTCATGCAAAAGTTTATCATCAGTTCTTTATTTTCGTTTTTGACATCTTCGTTATGTTTTTGCTTAATTCTGGGTATTACTTGATTGCCTATTGGAACATTAAAATTCCCCAATATTATCATCTTTCCTCTGACTTGATCTACTACTTGTTGTAATCGGCCATAAAACGCTTCCCTTGTTGTTTGAGGATTGTTATTTTCTGGGCCGTATACTACGATGATGTTTAGATCTTCCTTCACCATTCTTATCTTTGCTGTTGCTATTCTTTCTGATATGTATTGACACTATTTGATGTGATTTTGGTACCTTTGGTGTATTAGTAAGGCTACACCTTCTTTGGCCCTGTTTTCGTTTGCTACTCCACTGTAGATTAGTATGTATTCAACTAATTTGGATTGTCCTTTTCCTTTTTTTTTGTTTGATGTAGAGCACAACTGTCTATTTCTTTCTCTTTCAGCACTTGGGATATTTCTTGGTCCCTTGAGTTGAGCGATCTGATATTCCAAGTAGTAATTCTCATCTGGGTTTTGGATGTTTTTCGCTTGTCCTTATTTCTTGCCGTAGTCGTCTTCATAGTATCAATCCGGTTTCGAGGCTGTACATTGTTTCTTTGAGCAGTATTTGTTTTTACTTGCCAATCACTCTCCACATTTTATCCGGGCTTGGGACCGGCTGTGGTAACCGCAGAGCTACTCAATCCGCCCCTCAATCACCCCAGGCAGTGTTTTCAAATATAGAATATACAAAAATTTCGAAAACTCTTGGTAAGAGTCTAATAACATAACATAAATTTAGGACTTGATCAAGAGTTAAAGAAAGAAGTAACGGAAAGAAGTCCACTAAATACATACATAATAATAATTAAACTTTGGAATAAGAAGACTGCATAGACGAATAAATATTATTACATACATTATTTTATTTTTTTCCGTAATCCCATTACTGATTTTTTATTTAAAATCCCCCTGATATATTTAAATTTCTTTCGTTGGCCAGTAACAGTTTACCTCCTACCCTTTCACAATTTTCTGCCAATAATCTACGATCAATTTTAGGCAATCAATTGTCCCTGTGAGATGTATATCATTATTGGGTAATTTAAAAAGCAGAAACCCCATTCTGTCCCCTTTTCGAACTAACGCAGTCGGCACTATCGCACCTGTTCCGATTCCCACCTGACTAACCCATACTTCTGTTACCACTTTATTATTACGTAGTCCAATGCGCCAACTGGTTTTATATTCTATTATACAGTATATTTGTATATGAGGGTATTACGAATCATATGCTTAATAAAATGGAATAATATAAAAAATCTTTTTGGCACAAGTATTTAAAAAAAATCAAAATATGTTTATGTAAATCATTGGAAATATACGTTCTCATATATAAAAAGTGTATTTTATATACTTCCAAAAGCAATGGAAAATATAAAAGCTTTACAAATTCAAAGAAGTCTCGGCTCTAGTAGTACCTACTAGATTTTACACCAAAAATAAATTTTTATTAATTAGTTTAAGTTTTGTGTACGAATGAAAGCCATTTTTGTATTAATTTGGTATTGATAGAAGAAAAAAGAAACAACGAAAAAAGAGAAGCTAGAAAAAGAAAACAGTTTTTATTTATATTGCTCGTATTTCTTTAGTAAAATGTTCCATTATAGCCTTGATTGAAATATTATAGTGAGAGTAGAATATGTTTATGGGTACGTAGAAACTGAGTTATGATTCATGACGTAACTGTACCCTTGGATTGTTATACGATGTTATAAATGTTTCGCAAGATAATGTTCAGCTTCTTCTTCAAGTGCCATCTTCGTTCCGAAGGTTGGCGATCATCAGGGCTATACGTATTTTCGAAACTGCTGACCGAAACAATTCGTTACTGCTACAGCTATACCATTCCCGTAGATTCTTTAGCCAGGAGTTTCGTCTTCTTCCTATGGACCTTTTTCCTGCTATTTTCCCTTGCATAATTATTCGAAGCAGTTCATATCTTTCGCCTCTTGTAATGTGTCCCAAGTATTGCAGTTTTCGTTTTTTGATCGTAAATATGACTTTCTTTTCTTTATTCATTCTTCTCAAGACCTCGACATTTGTGACTCTCTCGGTCCATGATATTCTCAGGATTCTGCAATACATCCACAGTTCAAATGCCTCTAATTTTTTGGTATCAATCTTTTTCAACGTCCATGACTCCATTCCGTAGAACAGCACAGAAAGTACGTAACATCTCATCAGGCGAAGTTTCATTTCAAGGCTTAAATCTCTTCCTTAAATCTCAAATGTTCAGCTACATGTGACGTAATATGTAAATGCCTTTATATACCAACAAGTGATAGCAAAGACCTGGTCTCCATGTTGACCAGATTTTACCTGATATAACATTAGAAATGCACCTTCCCATATATAAATTAGTGTTTGTTGATCTGCAATATCTGTGGGAAATATAAAATCTTTATGGGTTTGAAGATGCCTTGTCCTTAGTCCGACTGGACGTTTTACGAGAACACCAAAAGTATAATAATGATCGGTTCTCAGTTTTGTACACAAATGAAACCTGATTTGTGTCTACCGGGTATTGACAGGATAACAAACGAAACAAACAAATAAAAAAAAGAAACAGAAACAAGAAAGAGAATACGGTTAATAAATGTTATTCTTAACTCCGCCTCCAGTAAGTGCTGGGCGGATTGAGTAGCTCAGTAAATGCCGGTGCCGGTCCCAAGTCCGAATAAAGGAGGAAGGTTGAGGCGATGGGCTTGCAATTCATCTCTTGTCAAAAGAAATAAATGCTAAAAATTTCGACCAAAAGCCTCGGAATACAAAGAATGCGTCAAAACAAAGACGACTAATGCAACAGAAAAGGAAAATGATATTGGCTACTAAGCAGAAGTATTAAAAGAATTAGCGGAAAGAAATATATATATATATATATATATATATATATATATATATATATATATATATATATATATAAAAAGCTTTTGGGGTATAAAGACAAACATGAAACAAAAAATCAAGAATGGTGGTCCGAGAATATGCAAACGTTAGTAAACAAGAAGAAAACTGCTTATCAGATATGAATGTTAACGAGAAAGGAGGAAAATTACAAGATATATAAAAAATAAATCGAGATGTAAAAAGAGAAGTAATGAAAAGTAAAAATGAGATATGGGAACACACACAAATAATTGAGATAATAACCGGAGAGTTAAGCGATGCCCTCAAAAGACCGAAAAACGGTAAAACAGCAAGACCTGGAGACATCCCAATTGAGTTGGTAAAATATGAACCAAAAATATTACATAAGATGTTGGTTCAACTATGTGTCGTTAAAGAAGGAAGCTTATCTGAATCATTTCCAATAACAAAGAGGCTTAAACAAGGATGTAGTCTATCTCCGACCTTATTTAAAATATATATTCAATCATCGCTAGAGCAGTGGAGGAAACAAGTATCCGGAATGGGATTAGACATAGGCAGTGGTAAATGTCTAACAACTTAATTTTTCGCAAATCATCCGGTAGTCGTAGCGAATGATGAGGAAGACATGTTTGAAGACATGTTGGAAGACAACTACATGTTTAGAAAACTAAAGAAAGAATATGAAAAATGTGGCATCAGTATAAATATGTCAAAGATAGAGTATCTTAAAATAGAAGATAATGAGGAGGATCCAGAATTAGAAATTAGAAACACAAAAACATGCAATGAATATAAACATCTCGGATCTATAATATCTAAAGAACGCACTGCCAAAACAGACATCGAAAACAGAACGCAGCAGGGAAAAAAGCGGTAAATATTCTAAACTCTCTAATATGGTCTAAAGATATAAGACAAGAAACGAAATTGACAATCTATCGAACCTTGGTAGAGCCTATTATGACTTTTGGGGCAGAAGTTTGGCCGATCACGAAAAAAGATAGAAAAAGAATAGAAGTAGTAGAAATGGATTTTCTAAGGAGAGCGCGTGGTGTATCCAAAAAAGATCATATTAGGAATGAAGATATTAGAAGGAGGACAAATACTATATATTCCAGTGTAGACAGAATTGAAACGAGAAAATTTCGGTTAAATATTGTCCTGTTAATGCGATGTAACTATCAGATGTTCAGAGGTCAGTAGTAATACAGATATTTTCTACTTCTTTAACAACCTGTGATCTAATAATTTGCTCAGTTTTGATATAACATTACTGAAGTAATGAACCGGACAAAGTTTTTCTTGTTGGCGGTTTATATCCAGGAATCCCTGCAAACTCTTTAACAGCTCATTCTTCAAAGTTCTAGGTTTAGTAAATTGATATATATTTAAAAGGTAAAAGAAATAATAAATTAGACTTACTCACAATCAATTTAATTTAACTATCAGACGACCGGTTTCATCATCATCATTTTTAAAAACCACAGACATGTAATATTGGCATAATTACTGTAATTTGTATAATTTATATCACCTATCTTTGTTTTACCTTTATTAGAAAACACCCTAATATGGGTTTATTATTTTCAGCATTTATTTAACTTTGTATCGTGACCTGAAGATGCTTTGCATATTGTAGAAAGCGAAACCGGTCGTCTGATAGTTAAATTAAATTGATTGTGAGTAAGTCTAATTTATTATTTCTTTTACCTTTTGAAATGGACTCACACAAGCAACACATTCATGATTTGATATATATTTGTTTTTTTTTTTGTTCTAAACTAATATTTTTATTAATGGAACTATCCATCACCTTAGAAAATGCAGATCAATCGTAAATCGAAACTCATTCATTAATCAGAATACGTAGTTATTTTATTTTCAATGTCAACCGATAGCCCGACTGTTCACTGTCCCGAAAGAGTCGCATGTTATTTTTAGTTTTGTAGTAGTCTCTCAGATCAACGAATCGTCCTCGTCGACGTAAAGTGTTCGTTGCTCCTCTGTTTACGTCTACACAAAACGTAGTTTTTTTTTTAAATCAACCATCACCTAGTCGGCTTACCAGTGAGAAACCGTAGATTCGTAAATGATAAATAATGATTTAAAATGCAAGGATTTTCTGATAAAAATGAAGGTAAAATAAAACAAAAGAAAGAAAAGCCGCGAAGACAATGGGACTGCAGGTCAACGTATCCAAAACAAAATATATGAAGGTCACGAACAGCACACAAATAGCGGCACCACAAGATCTGGTGACAGAAGCACACACATTCGAAGGGGTCTCGGAGTTTATATATCCTGGAACACAATTAACTAACAGCAACCTAGTAAGCGTAGAAATTAAGAGAAGAATATACCTGGCGAACAGAGCTTACTTTGGACTAAAGCAGCTCTTAATATTACACATAATTAGCAAAAAAACCAAGATACCAATACATGAAACTCTTATTAAACCTGTCCTGACATACGCGTCAGAGACACGGACTGGTAAAAAGCGACGAAGAACTGTTGGGCCGCTTTGAAAGAAGAATACTTAGACACATATACGGAGGAGTACAAGAAAACGGGATATGGCGTAGGCGCTACAATTTTGAGTGGTATCAATGCTATGAAAAATGCAACATCGTCCAGTCTATTAAAATTAATAGACTAATGTGGCTAGTACACCTTGAAAGAATGGAAAGAACCAGGAAGAGAGGCAGGCCAAGATCTAGATTTCAAACTTAAGTCAAAGATGACTTGAGGAATCTAGGAGTCAGAAATTGGAAAGCCAGGGCGAAAGGAGACTAATTCTTGAACAGGCCAAGACCCACACAGGATTGTAGAGCCAATGATGATGATGATGATATATATATATATATATATATATATATATATATATATATATATATATATATATATATATATATATATATATATATATATATATATATATATATATATTGAATTTAAAATTTCCGCGGGAGCTATATGTGATTTCAGTTGTTTTCCGGGTTTGACTCCGCGTTAAATATTTTTGGTTTTTAGAAAAACCATTGTCTTGGCGACGTTTCGGCAAGGTCACACTTGCCATTGTCAAGTCAGATTAGTTCTGCTTCTCGGTCGCTGCACGTTGAATTTAAATATCTTGTTGCGCTTCTTGTCATTGGTTCTGTGCGCAGAGTGGGCGTGGTCTTCTTCGCTATTTTAATTTCTACGTTTTTCTGCAGAATTGTTTTCCACGTATTTGGGAGTCTTTGGGCATCATTACTCTTAATGCTGGTATTTCTTTAGTAATGCCTTCATTATAGTGGAGGTGGCATATACTTATGAGCACGCCGAAAGTTGATGATGATTGATGGGGTAACTTTATCCTCGAATTGGTATACTATATTTGTTCTAGAAGATAATGTTCAGCCACATATGACACAATATGTAAATTTATATTTATAAACCAATAAGTGATACCAAATAGATAGCATGCATGCTATCCAGATTTTAACGTGTTTCAAACATGCTAAGACAATTAGGGTCAAGAGGTCCAACTATGTATGTGAAAAATTGAAGAGTTAAAAAGTTAATTATATATTGGAAACATTTGAGAAATGCATCAGGTAATGATCGACAATAACATCAGGTAATGGTCGACAAAAAAATAGTAATAGTGCAATAGTAGTACATTTAAATAGGAATTAGATCATAATATTGAACAAAAGAATGGGTGAGAGAAACATGTAATATATATGTGACCAAAAGCATAAAAGAGAGAAAAGGAAATTCATTTTCTGTATCTGATATACGAAAGGTTGCAAACATACGAATTCTTAGAAGATATAGATACACATGTTAATAAAAACAAATACCTGTAGTTTTCTGAAACACATTAGACTGTTGGTTCTTTACAATAACATAATTTCCTTTTTTTCAAATTTAGATAGTTTCAATACAACACACCGCAAAAAAACACACGATTTTTTTATTTAATTTTCGAATGTTATGTTTGTAGTTAATACAAGGTATCTTATTAGACACAGAAACTAATAAATTAGTTATAAGCTTCACCCCTTACTCAGAGAGAGTAATAATGGTTCAGCTGAAGACATATAGGTACACAACAAGTTAACTTAATTCAAGTATACGCACCAACAACGCATAAGGATAAAGAGGAGATAGAACATTTTTACATGGAGTTAGACACAATTTTAAGATCTATTAAAAAAGAAAACATTACAATAGTAATGGGGGACTTTAATGTTAAAGTCGGAAGAGGAAAAGTTTACGAATATGGTGGGGAATTTTGACAAGGCGAAAGAACCGAAAGAGGGTATAGACTTGTAAATTCTTGTCAAAATAAACATTTTGCAATAATGAACACAATGTTCCAACTACCCGACAGAAGATTATACACTTGAAGATCTCCTACAGACAACAAAGACCGCATAGTCAGAAATCAAAGACTATATATTAGTCAAAAATAGATATAATCACTCAATTAAAGCAGTAAAAGCATACCCCGTAGCAGATGTCAACTCAGACCATAACTCGCTGATAGCTAGAATGCACGTGAAACTCAAAAAGATTGTACTACCTAAAAACAAACCAACGTTTGATTATAAAAAATTAAGAAAAAGAGAAATACATCAAAAACTGATTCAACAAGTCAACTCAAATCTAACAGAAGTAGGAGAAGAAATCTTAACATCACAAGATGTCAATGAAAAGTTGAGCAATATTCAGAAGGTATTACTAAAGGCTGCAGAAGAAAATTTAAAGCCTGAAAAGGCAAATAAAAAACAGACTTAAAAAATTCTAGCATTAATAAGAGAGGACAAAAGCCAAAGGGAGAAATGAGCCAAAATATCAAGAACTACAAAGTAGAATTAAAGTAGAGATAAAAAGGCCAAGGCAAAGTGGTTAACAGATCAATGCATAGAAATAGAAAAGTATGACAGAAAATACGACAGCTTTATTATGCATAAAAAAAATAAAAAACTAACAAATACCAAAAAGCTAGCACACTATGGGATACTTTTAGATCTGTTCAACAAAGTATATACAACAGGAGTAATACCCAAATATTGGTTGCTGTCCACGTTTGTAACACTACCAAAGTCAGTACATGCGACAGAATGCTCCCAGTACAGAACAGTTTCCTTAATAAGCTACACACTTAAGATATTTCTCAAAATAATACATAGAAGAATGTAAAAATGTTAAAAGAAAAGAATGTGGATAGTCGAGATATACGGGTTATTGTCAGTCTGTACTGGAATCAAAAAGCAAAGGTTAGAATCGAAAATGTCGATAAAGAAACTATAGAAATCAAAAGAGGTGTTAGACAGGGTTGCGTGCTATCCCCATTGTTACTCAATCTGTACAGCGAAGTTACTTTTAAGGAAGCAATATCAGAGGAACAACAGGGTATATCAATAAACGGAAAAATCTTGAACAATATAAGATTCGCAGACAATACCGCTGTTTTTGCAGACAGTCTAGAAGCACTGCAACGCTTAGTAAATAGATTACATCAAGTCAGTATAAAATATGGACTACAAATGAACGTTAAGAAAACGAAGAGGATTATTTCTATGCAACATACAGTAAAAAGGCTAGATATCAAGGGAAAACAAGTAAAAAGAGTGAATAACTACAAGTATCTGGAAACCTGGGTAAATGAAAACAATGACAAAGGTAGAGAAATAAGAACACGCATTGAAATTGTACGACAAGCATTTATAAAAATGAAAACAATGTTTGTTAATCGAGACCTTCCTCTGGAGCTTCGGATAAGAGCCTTAAGATGCTACGTGTTCTCGAATTTGTTGTATGGAATGGAAAGCTGGACACTAAAAGTGGATAATATATAGAATTTGAAATCATTTGAGATGTGGTGCTATAGAAGGATTTTGAAAATATCATGGACCCAACGAAATACAAATGCAGAAGTGATAAGAAGGGGTTACAAAAGGATTGCGAAGTCATCAAAAAACAGCACATCAAGCACGATAAAGCACATCAGAACAAGAAAGCTGGAATATTTAGACCACATTACCAGAAGTGCGAAATATGAGATATTAAGGCTTATAATGCAAGGTAAAATCAAGGGTAAAAGATCCATAGGAAGACGAAGAATTTCCTGGCTAAGAAACCTAAGGGAGTAGTATACTTGCAGCTCAGTAAATCTTTTCAGAGCAGCCGCCAATAAAGTACCCATAGCTGTGATAATAGCCAACCTCCGATAGGAGAAAGAACTACAGGAAGAAGACAAGGTATAAAGAAATAAAAAAAATATAAAATAACCTTTCATTTAAATTTGTGAATAAAATATGATTTGTAAATTTGTGTATGACAATGTGATAATATGAATTAATATAAATAAATATAATAATATAAAGTTTTTATTTATTTATAATTTTTTACATAAATATAAATCAGGAGCACCTACCTTACTTTCAATTTCCTCAAAACGTTTTTAAACACTACCCACTACCAGCTTTTAAATAGTCACGGTTGAATATACTAAATTTTAGACTTACTAAATTTTAGACAATTAACGTAATTAAATCTTAATAAGAATAATTTTTTAAATACTAGAGTCCCGTTTTGTACAAAAACCGTCAGTATAAACCCGGTAGTGCCTGAAAGCGCTTTCGAACCGAACTGAAACACCTGAAAAGCTCCAAGCTTGCCACCACCATCGTTATGTTCAACAAACTGCGACAATCGGTGTCATGAACCAATTTAATAATTCTGTCCGAAGAAACTCAATTCGGACGATTATTGAAAAGAATACTTTTGAAATTCCTAAATTACGTAGCGGCAAAAATCAATGAAGTTTGAAAGAGAACAAAAAAGTGTATTTGTCTAAAGAATCACGATAGCGTCATTTCTATATTATTATTTGTATAAAAATTTTTAAATAGACAAAGATAGGTGCATTATAAAAAATGTACTCATAACGTGTTTTTCTAGTGTCAATAAATGTCTCTCACAACTATATATGTTCTTTTAAATCACTGAGTTAAATTTACCAGAATAAATGACGAGTAAGGAGTACTATTTCAGTAAGTTGTTTTAACCTCAAATTGTTTATACTTATATAGAGTGTGAACAGCCTGCATAAAATCTAGTATTTAGTTGGTTTAAAAGCTTCACGTCAGTTTTTTCTTTCTTTGAGTATATAGGTCACTTTCTAGTTTATTTTAGTAAGTATGTTTTACATTTTGTCGATAACATACTTCTTCTTCTTCTTTGCGTACCTTATCAAGTCCCTTTGACTTAATTAGGGAATAATTGGCGAATAACATGGGAAAATAGTATTGTTTTGCTCTCCATATTCCGCTCCATTCTCTAATATTTTATAACCAAAAGGTGATTGCTTCCCACCAATTCACCGTTGTCATTTAAATTTTTTCCATCATAATCTCATAATCAGTTGCAATATATATATATATATATATATATATATATATATATATATATATATATATATTTATATATAAATATATATATATATTTATATATATATATATATATATATACTTTTATTTTATGTACTGTTTTTTTGGTAAAGTTGACGATTTGTGTTTTCTGAGCATTGACTATCAGTCTTTCTAGTTTACACCAGTTGTCAACTACATTTAGGGCTGCTTGCATTCTCTCAGACACCAACTAGGCAAACCTCCTCCTGACAACGATTGCTATATCGTCAGCATATCCTAAACAGTAAAAGCCTTCTGTGGACAAATTTCTGAGGAGATCATCTACCAAGGTATCTACCAGCCTATTTAGATCATCCAACGCAGAGTCCGTAGATTTACCAGGTTGGTATACATAGTGACGATTGCTTAGAGGATTATCTTTTAGCACTTCGTCTCTGATGTACCTATCAAGAAGGTGTAAATGTTTTAAATAAATTATATAAACTTTGATCAAATAAAAGACAGATATCAAGCACAGTTTATAATAAAATCTTGCCCAAGTACTTTGGCAAAATCATATGGTAAATAAATACAATGATTTCTACACACTAAATATATTTGTTTATGTTTGATAACGTTTAAATTTTTGGGTTATCTTTGAAAATAATATTGAAGATATTATAATGAACTCAATAGAGGATAATGGACTTAAAACAAGAAAATAATTATAGTACTTCTGATTAAAGACAACCCAAAAGAATTTCAAATTGAATATATTTAAAACTATTATTTTCATTAAATGAGAATCTGTATTTAATACGGTTATATATTTTTTTAAAGTGCACTGTGAGTTACTTGTGAACTGTTGAAAATAAATTTTGTACAAAATTTTCAAATAAAGTGATATCACCTGGTAGCGGGAATGTTGTACATTACTGGTGAATTTCCTTGGAGTCAGGAAACAGCTAAATATTAAGTCTCTGGAACAACTTTGTTCATCTTCACTGGTTTGCAGTTTTCCAACACATTTTTTTATACTTTTTTTTTCACTGAAGTGATAGTTCCACATGTCACAAATGTGTTAAAATGGAGGGTGAATGTTATGAGTAATTATTGCGATATATTTTCATATTGAAAAATTTACAAAATTTTCCATATTTTGGTAATTTTATGAAAGCAGCTTCAAAGAAAGAAATCCTTACACGTTTCACAAAGGACTCACCACTATTCCTTCAAATGCACTGTTTTTATATCTTTTCTCCTAGCGTCCCTTTTCCGCCAATGAAAATTAAACAAAATAAAGAATTCTTGCTTTGAAATTTTAAATGGACCAATCAGAAAATAGTAACACTTTTTACATTTTGAATAAATCTACTTTTGATATAAAATTTCGAAATATATACCTAAATTGTGTTTTAATTTTTTTATTTGAGTAAAATTGAATATTGGAATTATATTTAATACATTCTCTACATTAATTTTCTATATGTCGCATTTTTGAGGATGTTTTCTTTAAAATTTTACAGACATTTAAAGTTCATCATGTCACAAAAATTTATAGTTTTTGTTCTTACTTCTACAAATTAAAATTCAGATATTTAAACAAGTAGTATAAATAGAGTATTGAAATAACTTTTACATTGTTTGTAAATATTTTATCAATTGATTTTTCATTAATTATTTGCCTGAAACTTTATTTTTATAAGTTCAAACTTATATAGACTTTTAACATTTACCCAAAATTACGACTTTAACAAATCATTTGATGATGCTTTCTTAAATTTTAGCTAATTAATTCTAATTTGGATCTACCTATTGTTTTGTATTATAAGATTGAAGTCTGGTATAACTTAATTTCATATATTTACAAACTAAATTAAAAATTTTTTAAAAAAGTCCAAACTACATCGAGAAACTTTGAATGTTTGAACAATCAGCTTTCAAAGATATAACTCTTATGCATTAAATTGAAAAGAAACTTCTTTATATTGCTCAAATTTGAAATAAAGATATGTCTAGTAAACAAATTTACAAGTTCTAATATTATTTAATCAGAATCCTTTATACCTTTGAATTGCATAACTTTAAATAAAATCATGTTAAAACTATTTACGTAACAAGTTCCGAAAATGATATTTTACGAGACAAGTAGGAAGCTTCCACAGTAGGAAGAGTCCTGGAATCCTGCGAGTCTCGTAAAATTACTTTTGGATCATGTTACGTACAATATTTTTTCTGTAGCCATTTTGTTATGTTAAAAAGAATATATGGATAAACTTTACTTATGAACTTTTATTAAACACTTTAAAGTTATTCTCGTGAATTCAACATTAGAAAAATCTACTTATGAATATTAATAACACAATTATAACAATTATTTACATTGATATTGTTAGGAATATTAACAGAAGTGGCAGTATTGAAATTAGTGTTAGACGTGTCAGTACTTGGTTGCGGCCATTTTCAATCTGTGAAGCTTTAAATTTTATTTCTTAAAGAATTTTCTACGTATTCCGCTGCTACATTAGTTGATTTCCATCCTCCGTGTCTTTTCGAGTTGGTTATAGTAGCACCACTATCAGCCAATAAAGTGGCTGAGCTCCTTCGTAGACAGTGCCCGGTGTATTCTTTGGGATGCGGTAATTTAAGAAATTCAGTAATAGTGCAGGCGATTTTTCCAAAAGTGTGAATATTAATAGGTTGTATAGAACACCTTCCAATTTTGTAATATACAAAATAATCTACGATGCGGTGTGTTTGCTTGACGTAATGACAAATATTTTCTGTATAAAGAAATGTTATTTTCTCCAATAACCACAAAGCGGTTGTGGAAACCATTTAAACCCGAACATGGAAAGAACCTTTGTTCGTTTTAGAATTATGAATTTTAATCACTAACATGGTTATCGTATCTTCTATATCATCTAATCTCATTTTGCAAAGCTCCTCACGACGACAAGAGCCTGCCAAACCAATTATTAATTCAACCTAAAATTTACAAAAAAAAAAATTCAAAAATAATTATGTAATCTTTGTCATTAAGTAGATATTATCTTCAGATTCGGATAAAAATTTATCTATTTCTTCTTTATTCAATACTTTCGATTTTTTTGGTTTGTAGCCGATGGATTTTCTTTTAAGGAAAGCAATAACTTTTGGATAGCGGCGTATATCTATATTATTTTTAATGTGTGGACTTAAGCATCGAATAATTGCTCCAAAGGCTTGATGGCTTCAACATATTAGATTTTTCCATTAGATATGCAAGAATGACTTCTTCATTTATAGTATGTACATTTTTATCATTGATCCATTTTTGAAATTAATCGTAGACCAATTTATACCTCTTTCTTGACTTTACCGGCAATAATTCATACATATCGGCTTTAGCAGTTTCCCTAATCTCATCTGGAATCATTTTGGCTTTATTTTCACTGCTCATAATTTTCTTAAACATTATATTCAAATATTTTCCCCGCTGCGTTGAATTTTTCTATTTGTTTGATCTATTATTTGTCTGTATGTAGTATATTGTCTGTTTTCTCGACGCTCCTGTGAACCATTTTTTTTGCTCTTTTCTCATTGCCTATTTTTGTTCACACGAGTTGGGACAAAATATTGTCAAGCAATACGTTCCTACCGTGCTAAGGCTATAATCCCCCAGAGTTTGCCAGCTCTCTGGAGCATCGCTTACGACAACACTTTTTCCCAGTACCATGCATCCACTGTCCTCAATAGTGTCACATACCGGATTGGGGAGCGTAGAAGTCGCTCCCCACAACAAATCTTACCGAATATTGAACTAGTTATAATGCGGCTGACTGTGATTTACCTACTGAGTAAGTAGGTGTAAATAATGGTGTAAATAAGTGTTTATTACAGTGTTAAATTTACACTACATAACTGCAGCCCCTACGCCATGTTCTCAGTTGATCCGTGAGTGTTTATTTGGTTATACCTACCTACATTATTCGCACCTGTCCTATATGTCGATGGCACATTCCTTATCATCCTGTAAGACCGCCGTGGTGGGGTTGAAAAAATCCCTGTACAGGAATATTAGAATATATATATATATATATATATATATATATATATATATATATATATATATATATATATATATATATATATATATATATATATATATATATATATATATATATTAAACTGATATTTGTTAGGTAATTGAATTCTTATTTTAAAAGTCATAAAAGACAAATATAATATAAATAAAATTCTATTTTGTGGTTTGTAATTTGGTAAATTACGTGGTATTCAATCAATTTTTGACATATAGAACCTAATACATAATCTATCTAAAATTTTAAACAAAATCTAAAACAATACTAATATATAGAGTGTTTCTTTAAAAATAACAAAGTTAATGACCACTTCCGGTTTTACCAATCATAAGTTGTAAATGACCAGTAGATCAGCCACAGTTTTGCCGAAGTGCAAATTTTCATATTTCAAATCCGATTATTTTCAGATATAAGTTGAATGTGTAAGTTACGTAAAACACCCTGTATTTTTAAGAGTTGTGTTTCTATTATAGAGGAATATATACATATATTTTAAAGTATTCGGAAAACATTTTTTAGTAATAGTATTTTTTATGATATACCTACCTACCTTGTTTGTAAAAAATAATTAAATTCACGCTCTAAGTGCGCGAGCCCGGTGGTAGTTATCGTCCAAACAAAGTTCCACTTCCTCGATCGTTTGCACACCCCTACGACAGCTAGAAGAGATCCATTCCGTGTCTTAATGCTTGAGTGGGTTCTCGCTATGGAGGTAATAGTTACCGATAGCTAAACACCACGAACCCCGTGACTGACAACCACCTGGTGGAAGTCGTCTACAAGACAACGGTCGCTTTGTTTACTTAATTTGCCATTGTGGGTTTACTATCGTAGTTTGAAAGAATATATTTTCATTTTTCTTTATTATTTTGGTCTTTAAAATCTAAACATGATTATGTATGGTGGAAATGATAAAAAAGATAACGATAACATATCGCAAAATTCCTACAAATTTACTAGCTCATAAATTAGCTCGTGTTAGATTGATGGGACACATTCACCTCTAATTATCGTAAATCTTTGATTTGAATGTCTCGTTCATGTTAGGGGTTGTGAGGCGTACCTTACCACCCTGCCTCAGTGCGGGTTGTTAAGGGTTCGCTGGTGTGTTCTGATTATAAGGCGTCGAAACTCGCCTTTCACCCTCCTCCTTCTGCTATTTAATGTACTCCCACAATACACCATATATTGCCGGGTCTTCGTGGACGTAGGAGGTAGGATTCGTTGGCAGAGCTGGCTGACTTGGCAGATCAGCTGCGACCCATTCATCACTATCAGTTAGGAATTTACCGGAGATTTTAATGGTTTGCTCTTACCAGCAAAAGACCAACCCCTCCGATACCTATAGCAACGTTTAATCCCCATATATTATATATATATATATATACAGAGTGGTCCAAAAGTCTGGAAACGGCCAATTATCTCGTAAATTGCTAGTCATGATTTTAGAAAACTTGAGGTACACCTATTTTGGGATACGGAGATTCCATATTTGATATTTGCAATGTTGCCATATTTGCCGTTTCTCTTACATTATTAGTAACTTTGGTTTTTAAAATTCATCACCCTATATATTCAGTCATTAATCTCCTATTCAATACGAGTTTAACCATATGTAACACTTATGATTTTATGTAGTCTGAAAGATCTTAAATACATAAAACAGTGCAAAATATGTAGATTTTAATAAATTTAAATATTTAAATGTATAATGCTGTGATTTTGGGTACACATCACCAATTAGCATAAATACCTTCGGACATAGTACAAACTCATCACCGTCATAAAAGTAGGTATTTTAAAATAGACCCCGAGAGATTGGTAAACTCATCACTGGGCTACATGCAGCCCGTGGCAGGTATAGACCATAAACCCCTTACAAACCGCTAAGATTTAGTAATTTGACAGAATAAATCTAAAATACAAATGTAATTCATTGGTTTTTATTTGCGAATTCCACAAAATTCTATTGATAGCTACCTAAAACTATGCAAAAAGAAAAATTTCTCTTCATTTGCCCTTGTTCTTTTAACATGGATATTGAACTGTTTATTGATTACGTTTTGAGCCAATGCGGACGAACAATGTAAGGCTAAATGTCATACAAACAGAAAAAATCAGCTTAATGAAGTTCTTTAAGTCAACTGTACAAGATGTTTCTTATGGACAAGGCATAATATTACTTTGTTGCTTTAAGTAGATTACACTTTCTGATACATTTTAGATTTCTTATTAAATTTTTAAAGTCACATTGTCACTTGTAGAGTGAAACACCCTGCATATTTAGACGTTTCAATCTAAACACAAATGTATGTTAATATTGTTCTTTAAAGTTTGTTAAGAAATACTCTACATTTCTCTTACTAGGTATTTTTGATAAATATTCAAAGTGTTAGGATTGGAAAATCATTTAGTCTAGATAACTAGTTTCTGTGTAGAATTGCAATTGTACTCGTATAATAAGTTTTGCAATACCAGCTGAAGATCCAAAAATTTTTTTGACTTAACCATAAATAGATCATTTTTTATAATTCAATAAAGTCATTTTTCACACGAAACATACAAATATGCAAAGAACTTATCAATTTCATCTGAAATCGTATATTTATAGTTCAGTTCCTAAAATTAATGAAAGAAGAGGTCCTAACTGGAGAAATATGGTGAACCAAAGCATAAAAAAATTAATTAGGGAAGTCACTAAACAGAAGCAAATAGAGGTGTTTTAAAAAATACTAAAGAAAATATTAAGTTATCGTCATGATTTACAAAAAAAAAATCATGGTGTAACTAGATTAAGACTTAATCAATACTACAGAACTGAAAATGGTCAACAACCATATCCGAAACATAGTGACTCTAAGTGAATGTACATACATCACAAAATACAGCATGGATTACGAAGTCCGCTGAACAATCTGGCCAGAAATTTGATCGACGAATTCGAACCCACGTATTCTGTTTATATACTCCTGTATACTCACATACACACAAAAGTCACGAACAGAGATAAAAAGAATGATATTTGAAAGCAAATTATTTATAACCATCTAATATTTTTTGGACATGATAGTAATGGAATACCCTGTATAATGCATTATAATGAACTACACCAAACAAATGTTATGACATTCAGTGCGTAAATGTAGAGTTCCTAATATATATATTGTTATGATATGTAAAATCAAGAAAATATTGGTTTGTTTAAAATATTTCAAAGTTCAACAAAAAATTAAAATAATTCAGATAAGTAGGATAATATCCAACAAACATTTCGGAGAAGGAAAGTTATTAAATCTTTGAATTACCTGTACCAAACAAAATGTAAGCTTTGCATCAATCATTTCTTTGTTATACTTCAGTTGACCCGCATAAGTTTAAGTGAAACAAAAGACAAATTGAAACGGGTTTTTACAAATACATTAGTGTAGTGATTAAAGACAATAGAGGATTATAGAAAGAGGTTTTTGTTAGTTTTTAAGATTTATAGAAAAATAGTATTTGTAAATAAGTTTTAGGAAATTTATAATTATAGGTAAAAATTTGTTTGTTATCGAAATGAAGAAATGGGAATTGTGACGAGTTGTGATTGGCGGAGATTGAAAAAGGTGGGATAAGTGTGTGGGAGAAAGTTTAGCGAGATTGAGGAGAGAAAAAAGATATAGGCAGTTGGTTTCCAAGTCTTTGAGAAGAACATTTTTTGTTCTCTGGCGATTCCGAAGAAGTAGCAAGCAGTAGTGTTGAATGTTAGTGAGTTTTTGTGGAGTTAGTGTATCTGACAGAAGCTATAGCAGCCAAATATTGTAAGTCATTTTTTTCTACTTATATTCCAAGAGTCACTGTTCAGGCCAACGAGAGATTCAGTTTATCGTAAAGAGAAGATATTCCAAGAGTCATTTTATCACTCGGGCCAACGAGAGATTCAGTTTATCGAGAGGAGAAAGGCTATCATAATTTGAATGATTTGTGCTTTTGAAGGAGATCATTGAGGACGATATACTTGCAACAATCTGTTGTAAGATTGCTGATTACATAGGGAGCAGTTGAGAGGAGATAATACAGTCAACAAGGAACAAGGATTTGGACCACTCATCATCAGAGAGAGATATTTTTGTTTTCTGCAGTTTTTTCTTTTATTGATAACACAATTTTTACACGTAATTTAGAAAGGATATAAATATTTGGATTAGGAGAGTTAGAATAGTTTGGGATTTTGAGATTTCAATTAATATTGTTTGTACCATTAATTTTTGATTGTTCACGTACGGAGAACAAAATTTTGAGAAACCTTATATGAGATTTGTTTATTGAAAACTTTTGAGTGTGAATTATTTCATTATTTTTATTTCAATATATAGTGTTAGATCATATGTGTTTTTTATTATTCCGGTATTCTCTGGACCTTACCTTTCACATGTAATAGCATAGATATTGAAGCACGAATTTAACCCTGAGATAAAAGAATTAAAAATTGTGATAGAGTCATAATCATATCATTTAAATAATTTTAATTAATCAAAAAAATTAATTAGCTAATTATAGCTTGGCGCACCAAGACTTTAAATATCACAATAACTGGCTTCCAAAACGTGGGGCTTGAAAATATCGCAGCTTTACATTTGAAGGAAGGGAAAGAGATCTGGAATAAGTACAGGTGATCCAGAGATAAAAACATTTAACATTGAGGGAATTTCAATTTGAAAGTATTTTGACAATTTTTCCAGGGAATATAAATTTG